>NC_069384.1:119727500-120027875 GCF_027475565.1 Acinonyx jubatus
TATAACAGCGTCTCCCAGCTGCCCCCTTTCCTCTATAAAAGAGCTTTCCTCTGTGTTGTCTTCTGAACTTCTCTGTGGTTTTGCCCTTGCCTGTTTGTTCTGGGTTGCAATTCTCTGCTATTTCCAAATAAGTCCCCCCTTTTTAATGTTTATATATTTTGAGAGAGAGCACGAGCAGGGAAGGGGCAGAGAGAGAGAGAGAGAGAGAGAGAGAGAATCCCAAGCAAGCTCCATGCTAGCAGCACAGAGCCTGACATGGGGCTCAAACCCACTAACTTCAAGATCATGACCTGAGCTGAAATCCAGAATCAGATGCTTAACCAACTGAGCCACCCAGGTGCCCTGGAATAAACCCGTTTTTGCTAATAAACTAACTGGCAGTTTTATGTTTAAGGTTAATTCCGTCTAGTTCTAGGTTGTGTGCTTTTTTAAAATTTTTAATATTTATTTTTGAGAGAGAGAGACAGAGACGGAGCATGAGTGGGGGAGGAGCAGAAAGAGAGAGAGACAGAATCTGAAGCAGGCTCCAAGGTCTATGCTGTTAGCCCAGAGCCCTATGTGGGGCCGGAACTCAGGGACTGAGAGATCATGACCTGAGTGGAAGTTGGATGGTCAACCAACCGAGCCACCCAGGCACCCCACTCCAAATTGTGCTCTTAAGGATTGTACTCCAAGCACCTCCAAGGCAGTCTTCAAATCTGGTAAGTGTACTGCTTATGTTTTATACAAAAAAAAATCCAGGTCAAACAGGTTGTCTGTCATTTGGCAAAGAGTTGGTGGTAGTGGCGGGAGGTGGTCAGTTCTCTGGGTCTTGAAGGAGTCAAGTCCAGTCCAAAGATCTGTGCGGTTTGGACAGTTGCACAGGATAAAAAAAAAAAAAAAACAGGAAGTTAAACAGTGGAGTGCACGGGGGCAGGGAGGTGCTTATAAAGATATGCATACTTTCTAATATCAAATCGAAATGCTGGAATTCATGGGACAGTAGGTCTGGAGCTAAGACCAGAATTTCCAGTGTGGGCTCCAGTAAAAAGCCAGAGAGGGCCCTGGGCTGTTACATCATTTTGCTGGCTTCAGTTTCCACCCTTGTAGAAGGGCAGCCTCGACTCTGCCTCCTTGCCTCACATGCATTTCAGGTGAAAGTAGTTGGTGCTATAGTGCAATGTTGAATTCTGAGGAAAATCCCTAAGGAACTAGGGCCAAGCTAATATGGCCGGAAGTCAGTACAACGGGTGACAAGTGCATGTGCCTGGAGTGCGTTAGATGCTGGGATGTTATAGTTGGCATCCTCTGTGAGGGGAGAACAAAGACCACTAGAGTGCAGGTTTCTGGCCTTGAGGGGTTGACAGTCACAGGAAAGGAAAAATACTTTGAAGACTTACGATTTGGTGTCACAAAATAGCAGGAATGGTCAAGTCTGAACTCAACAAAGAAACACCTATCAGCAAAGGGCCACCACCTGCACTAGGCAGGCCTTGGAACAGCGTGGATGAGCTTTGAGCCATGTCCCCGGGGCAGGACAGCACGGTGGAGAGAGAGCCACGTTACTAGAAGGCAGGGGGCAGTCAGGGCCGCAGCCCCAGCAGACATGGTGGACATGGGGCGCTCCGTCAGAAAAGACCCTATGAGAGATCCACAAAAGATGGCAAGTCAGTACTTGGAGAAGTTAAAAGCGTGCCAAGACATCATCTAAAAGACTGGATTGGGTGTGTCTGCACTCAGCCCCTGTGAGAGCTCAGAGCACAGACTGTGACCATCTCCTCCACCACCTGGCCACCCCTAATCAGAAGGTTCACTGAGGAAAAGACATCCAAGAAAACTCATTCAGATGAAGAGAACATGAGCCAGTGGCTATTGTTTGCATCTGCAGTTTCTTCACCACAGGAGGAAACCACCATTTGGGGTGCCACAGAAGCCCAAGGCTCCCGGAATCTGGCTGATGCTTGGGGGGTTCTATGTTACGGAACCACCTTACTTCAGATAGCTTATTAACAAACTCCCTTGGATAGATTCTGGGACAGCCCCTCTTTAAAGTAGCTATTTCTCTGAAGGATGCTAGTCCTTTGATGATAGTCAAAGTATCATATATGAGGTTTTCAAAGAGCCCTTGCGCTCCTTTTAAACCATAACGTCTTGGTTTCATATATTTGCAACATACCTGTAAACATGTTGGGGAAGCTCGCTGAAAAGACATGACCACCAGTTGGCCCATGAGCTGGGCCTGGGGTCCTCGCCCCCTCCCCTGTCCCTGAAATGTAAGGGTTCCTTTTGCCTTTTCTGCTCCCAGAGGCTGCTGCAGGGCATAGCCTTAAGATAATGATGTGCTGTCGAGAACACCTGCACGGTATACACGGCTGATCCTAGTTAAGGCCTTTCCATACACCTCAAGATTTGGCACACAGGTGTGGGGATTCACTCATCTTGCCACCACCCAGGATGAGCCTTAAATTTAAGCTCCCTTTGCTTACCAAAACTGCCACCTACCAACCTGGAGTGAGCTGCTTCTTTCTCCCGCCTTTCTTTGCCCTCCGCATACGGGGGCCGATTTCAGATTTCACCCAGGAAGCTCCTGAGACTGTGAACCAACAACACAGCATATTCTTTTCTAATTCATAGGAGCTTAAATTTCTGCTTGCTGCATAGGCTAACTTTGTCCATTGCAGTTATTTGTTAAGGATCTGATAGAATCTTCTACAGTCTTTTATTGTTTTAGAGTAAAACTTATCTTTAAAGTAAAAGTCAAGCATCCCGGAGATCATGGGTATGTTGTTATGGTTATTGCCATCCCTCTGGGTGGTCCTGGATTTAAAGGCATTTAGGGGAGCTTGGGTGGCTCAGCTGGTTAAGTGTCTAACTCAGGTCATGATCTCACGGTTTGTGAGTTCAAGCCCAGTGTTGGGCTCTGTACTTTGGATTCTGTGTCTCCCTCTCTCTCTGCCCCTCCCCACCTGATGCTCTCTCTCTCAAAAATAAATGAAACTTAAAGGCATTTAAAATCCATTTCAACACAATTTTTTTCAGTAAGAGGCTCCACAGACCTACTCAGTGCTGGCTGAGGGCCAGATCCGCCTACCTGGTGACAGGAGGTGAGCACAGCATGAGGGCAAGCACCTCAAGCTTACTCTGGCCTCAGCTTGTAGCTTCCAGAGACCATCACCCTCCTGTAAGAGCAGAGAGGACCCCACTCAGCTTACCAGAAGTAGTGTCACCCAGGCTGTAATTGCTAGACTGTCAGCTCCATGAAGGCGGGAATCTTATTTTAATCCCCGGCGTGTCCCAAGCTCATGGTATGGTACTGACAGACACTGGGTGCTCCCTAAACTTAGTTGTTGTTCATGAGTGTGTCTATTCCTTCTCTGATTGCAAGACTGATTGCAACTTTGCACAGTTTTCTTGGTCAGTGAGGGGAGTTCATCTCCCAGTTGGTAGCCTCCAGAAGCTTACCTCCTATTCAGTTGGGAGAAAAGGGGTGCTGGCAAAGACCTTGTTAACAGTGAAGTATACATCATGCTATCCTTAGGAAGTTGGACCCATAGCTACAGGCCCTTGTCCCTACAAAGGGACACAGAAAAGAGCGAAGGACATGAAAATGCCCCATCCACAGCCAAGCCCTGTCTGCTAGGCTGAACAGACCAGGGTAACAGTGCTGTAGGCCAAAGACCTAAAGATGCAAAAGCCAGGGGCCCACCAACCCAGGGCACCTCTCCTTCTCACTCCTCGTGAATGTTATTTCACAGCTTAACACTTGCTATCCCAGGCATTTCTTCCCTCGATTCCCATTTTCTCCCTCATTTTTCTGGCTCTGAATTTCCAGGCACTGCACTGGCCATGGTGGTACACAGGAGCCTTGTGCTCAAATGCGCTCCTCAGAGCAACAGCAGTGTGGAAGGCTGTTAGGAGTGCAGATCTCAGGCTTCACTCCAGATTGTGTAGAATCAGCATGTGCATTTTATTTTTTTTTTAATTTTCTAAATGTTTTTTATTTATTTTTGAAGGAGAGAGAGACAGAGCAGGGGAGGAACATAGAGAGAGGGAGGCACAGAATCTGAAGCAGGCTCCAGGCTCCGAGCTGTCAGCACAGAGCCTGATGTGGGGCTCGAACTCACGAACTGTGAGATCATGACCTGAGCCAAAGTCAGACGCCCAACCAACTGAGCCACCCAGGCGCCTCAGCATGTGCATTTTAAACAGGATCAATCTCTCTCTCTCTCTTTTAAAAAATTAATTTATTTTTTAATTTACATCCAAGTTAGCATATAGTGCAACAATGACTTCAGGAGTAAATTTGTTAATGCCTCTTACCCATTTAGTCCATCCCCCCCTCCCACAACTCCTCCAGTAACCCTCTGTTTGTTCTCTATATTTACGAGTCTCTTACGTTTTGTCCTCCCCCCCTTTTTATATTTTTGCTTTCCTTCCCTTATGTTCATGTTTTGTATCTTAAAGTCCTCATATGAGTGAAGTCATATGATTTTTGTCTTTCTCTGACTAATTTCACTTAGCATGATACCCTCTAGTTCCATCCACATAGTGGCAAATGGCAAGATTTCAATCCTTTTGATTGCCGAGTAATACTCTGTTGTATAAATATATACCGCATCTCTTTATCCATTCATCCATCGATGGACATTTGGGCTCTTTCTTATACTTTGGCTATTGTTGATAGCACTGCTATAAACATTAGGGTGCATGTGCCCCTTTGAAATAGCACACCTGTATCCCTTGGATGAATACCTAGTAGTACAATTGCTGGCTCAGAGTGTAGTTCTATTTTTAATTTTTTGAGGAACCTCCATACTGTTTCCCAGAATGGCTGCACCAGCTTTCATGCCCACCAGCAGCGCAAAAGAGATGCTCTTTTTCCGCATCCTTGCCAACATCTGTTGTTGCCTGAGTTGTTCATGCTAGCCATTCTGACAGGTGTGAGATGGTAGCTCACTGTGGTTTTGATTTGTATTTCCCTGATGAGTGATGCTGAGCATTTTTTCATGTGTCGGTTGGCCATCTGGATGTCTTCTTTGGAGAAGTGTCTATTCATGTCTTTTGCCCATTTCTTCACTGGGTTGTTTTTTTGGGTGTTGAGTTTGATAAGTTCTTTATAGATTTTGGATACTAACCTGTTATCTGATACGTTGTTTGAGAATATCTTCTCCCATTCTGTTGGCTTTTAGTTTTGCTGATCGTTTCCTTTGCTGTGCAGAAGACTTTTTATTTTGATGAGGTCCCAATAGTTCATTTTTGCTTTGTTTCCCTTGCCTCCAGAGACATGTTGAGTAAGAAGTTGCTGTGGCCAAGATCAAAGAGGTTTTTGCCTGCTTTCTCCTCAAGGATTTTGATGGCTTCCTGTCTTACATTGAGGTCTTTCATCCATTTTGAGTTTATTTTTGTGTATGGTGTAAGAAAGTGGTCCAGGTTCATTCTTCAGCATGTCACTGTCCAGTTTTCCCAGCACCACTTGCTGAAGAGACTTGTCTTTATTCCATTGGATATTCTTTCCTGCTTTGTCAAAGATTAGTTGGCCATACGTTTGTGGGTCCATTTCTGGGTTCTCTATTCTGTTCCATTGATCTGAGTGTCTGTTCTTGTGCCAGTACCATACTGTCTTGATGATTACAGCTTTGTAGTATACCTTGAAGTCCAGGATGGTGATGCCTCCTGCTTTGGTTTTCTTTTTCAAGATTGCTTTGGCTATTTTGGGGTCTTTTCTGGTCCCATACAACTTTTAGGATTATTTGTTCTAGCTCTGTGAAGAATGCTGGTGTTACTTTGATAGGGATTGCATCAAATATGTAGATTGCTTTGGGCAGTATCAACATTTTAACAATATTTCTTCTTCCTATCCAGGAGCACGGAATCTTTTTCCATTTTTTTTTGTGTGTGTCTTCTTCAATTTCTTTCATAAGCTTTCTATAGTTTTCAGTGTATAGATTTTTCACCTCTTTGGTTAGATTTATTACTAGGTATTTTATGGTTGTTGGTGCAGTTGTAAATGGGGTTGATTACTTGATTTCTCTTTCTGTTGCTTCATTATTGGTGTATAGGAATGCAACCTATTTCTGTGTGTTGATTTTATATTCTGCAACTTTGCTGAATTCATTGATCAGTTCTAGTAGTTTTTCGTGGAATCTTTTGGGTTTTCTGTATAGAGAATCATGTCATCTGTGAAGAGTGAAACTTTGACTTCCTCCTGGTCAATTTGGATGCCTTTTATTCCTTTGTGTGGTCTGATTGCAGAGGCTAAGGCTTCCAATACTATCTTGAATAACAGTGGTGAGAGTGGACATCCCTGTCTTGTTCCTGACCTTAGGGGGAAGGCTCTCAGTTTTTCCCCGTTGAGGATATTAGCCGTCGGTCTTTCATATATGGCTTTTATGATCTTGAGGTATGATCCTTCTATCCCTACTTGAGCGTTTTTAACAAGAAAGGATGTTGTATTTTGTCAAGTGCTATCTCTGCATCTATTGAGAGGATCATGTGGTTCTTGTCCTTTCTTTTGTTGATGTGATATCACATTGGTTGTTTTGCAGATATTGAACCATCCCAGGTATAAATCCCCCTTGGTCATGGTGAATAATTCTTTGAATGTATTGTTGGATCTGGTTGACTAGTGTCTTGTTGAGGATTTTTGCATCCATGTTAATCACGGAAATTGGTCTGTAGTTCTCCTTTTTAGTGGCGTCTTTGGTTTTGGAATTAAGGTAATGCTGGCTTCATAAAATGAATTTGGAAGTTTTCCTTCCATTTCTATTTTTTGGAACAGCTTCAAAAGAATGGGTGTTAAATCTTGTTTAAATGTTTGGTAGAATTCCCCTGGAAAGCCATCTGGCCCTGGACTCTTGTTTTTTTGGGAGATTTTTGATTACTAATTCAGTTTCTTTACTGGTTATGGGTCTGTTTAAATTTTCTATTTCTTCCTGTTTCAGTTTTGGTAGTTCGTATGTTTCTAGAAATTTGTCTATTTCTTCCAGATTGCCCATTTTGGCATATAATTGCTCATAATACTCTCTTATTGTTGTTTGTATTTCTGCTGTGTTGGTTGTTATCTCTCTTCTTTCATTCTTTTTTTTTTTTTCAACGTTTATTTATTTTTGGGACACAGAGAGACAGAGCATGAATGGGGGAGGGGCAGAGAGACAGGGAGACACAGAATCAGAAACAGGCTCCAGGCTCTGAGCCATCAGCCCAGAGCCTGACACGGGGCTCAAACTCACGGACCGCGAGATCGTGACCTGGCTGAAGTCGGACGCTTAACTGACTGCGCCACCCAGGCTTCCCCAAATTCTTGATTTTATTTATTTGGATCTTTATTGTTGTTGATCAAACTGGCTAGGGATTTGTCAATTTTGTTAATTCTTTCAAAGAACCAGCTTCTTGTTTCATTGATCTGTTCAACTGGTTTTTTTGTTTGTTTGTTTGTTTTTGTTTGTTTTTTGGTTTTTTGGTTTTGATAGCACTAATTTCTGCTTGAATTTTTGTTTGCTGTCCTTTGCTTGTTTTGGGTTTTATTTGCTGTTCTTTTTCCGTCTCTTTAAAGTGTAAGGTTAGGTTGTGTATCTGAGACCTGTCTTCCTTCTTTAGGAAGGCCTGGATTGCTATATACTTTCCTCTTAGGATCACCTTTCCTGCATCCCAGAGGTTTTGGGTTGTGGTGTTACCATTTTCATTGGCTTCCATGAACTTTGTAATTTCCTCTTTAACTTCTTGGTTTCCCCATTCATTCTTTAGTAGGATGTTCTTTAGTCTCCAAGTATTTGTTACCTTTCCAAATTTTTTCTTGTGGTTGATTTCAAGTTTCATAGGATTGTGGTCTGATAATATGCACGGTATGATCTTGATCTTTTTGTACTTGTTGAGGGCTGATTTGTGTCCCAGTATGTGATCTATACTGGAGAATGTTGAATGTGCACTGGAGAAAAATGTGTATTCTGCTGCTTTAAGATGAAATGTTGTGACTATGTCTGTTAAGTCCATCCGGTCCAGTGTGTCATTCAAAGCCATTGTTTCCATGTTGATTTTCTCTTTAGATTATCTGTTCATTGCTGTTAAGTGGGGTGTTTAAGTCCCCTACTATTATGGTATTATTATCAATGAGATTCTTTATGTTTATGAATAATTGATATATTTGGTTGCTTCATGTTTGGAGCATAAATGTTTACAATTATTACAGCTTCTTGGTGGCCACGTTTAGAGCATAAATGTTTACAACTGTTACATCTTCTTGGTGGCCAAGTTTGGAGCATAAATGTTTACAATTGTTAGATCTTCTTGATGGATAGACCCCTTAATTATGATATAATGCCCTTCATCTCTTGTTACAGTCTTTATTTTAAAGTCTAGATTGTCTGATATAAGTATGGCTACCCTGGCTTTCTTTTGGTGACCATTAGAACGATAGATGGTTCTCCATCCCCTTACTTTCAATCTGAAGGTGTCTAAAGTGGGTCTCTTGTAAACAGCATATATATGGATCTTGTTTTCTTATTCTGTTAGCCTATGTCTTTTGATTGGAGAATTTAGTCCATTGACATTTAGAGTGAGGACTGAAAGATATGAATTTATTGCCATTATGTTGCCTGTGGAGTTGGAGTTTCTGGTGGTGTTCTCTGGTCCTTTCTAGTATTTGTTGCTTTTGGTTTCTTTTTTTCCCCCCATCTTTTCTCCGCTCAGAGAGTCCCCCTTAAAACTTCTTGCAGGGCTGGTTTAGTGGTCACAAAGTCCTTTAGTTTTTGTTTGTCTGGGAAACTGTTTAGCTCTCCTATTTTGAATGACAGCCTTGCTGTATAAAGAATTCTTGACTGCATATTTTTCTGATTCAGCACATTGAATATATCCTGCCACTTCTTTCTGGCCTGCCAAGTTTCTGTGGATAGGTCTGCTGCAAATCTGATCTGTCTTCCCTTGTAGGTTAAGGACTTTTTTCCTTTGCTGCTTTCATGATTCTTTCTTTGCCTGAGTATTTTGTGAATTTGACTATAATATGCCTTGTTGATGGTCCATTTTTGTTGAATAATGGGGGTCCTCTGTGCTTCCTGGATTTTGATGTCTGTGTCTTTCCCCAGGTTAGGAAAGTTTTCTGCTATGATTTGCTCACATAAGCCTTCTACCCCTTTTTCTCTGTCTTCATTTCTGTGACCCCTATGATTCCTTTTAATGAGTCACTGAGTTCTCTAATTCTTAAATTGTGCTCTTTTGCCTTAGTCTCCCTCTTTTTTTCTGCTTCATTGTTCTCCATAAGTTTGTCCTCCATGTCACCAGTTCGCTGCTCTGCTTCATTCATCCTTGCCACCATGGCATCCATTCGAGATTGCAGCTCAGTTACAGGATTTTTAATTTCATCCTGACTAGATTTTACTACTTTTATCTCTGCAGAAAAGGATTCTAATCTATTTTCAACCCCAGCTAGTATTCTTATTATTGTGTGTCTAAATTCTGGTTCAGACATCTTGCTTGTATCTGTGTTAAGTCCCTGGCTGTCATTTCTTCCTGTTCCTTTTTTTTTTGGGGGGGGGGGGGTTAATTCCTTTGTTTTGTCATTATGAAGGAATAAAAGGAATTAATAAGGTAAAAAAAATTAAAAATTTTAAAACAACAGACAAAAAAGCAAAGGATGCTAGAGTCTAGGTGTGTTTTGGTCTGGTTGTTGAAAGGAGCTTGGTAGATGAGAGAAAAAAAGGAAAGATAAGCAAAAAAAAAAGTGAAAACATTTGAAAATTTGAAAAAATTAATACAATAAAATGCAATGATGGAAGTAAAATAGAATTTTAAAATTTTACCAAAAAGTAAAAAAATACAGTAGAAAAAATTAAAAATATTTTTAATAAAAATGGAAAATAAAAATATTTTCTTTCTGTATTCATTGAATAGCTATATCAGCGAACAGACTGAAATACGATTGAAATTACATCAGTTTCCCCTAGAAGTCAAACTATGAAGCACTTAATAGTCCATAAACTAAGCAGACAGAGAGACTTGTCAAGAGTGCTGTTGGCCCCGTAGGGTGGGGCTTAGTTTAATGGCTCCGTTCTCCACTAGATGGCACTGCTCAGCTTACTGGGGTGGATTGTTGTGGTGCATGTAGACATGTATGCGCATGCATGGGAGAGGTGAAAATGGCATCACCCAACTACCCAGTCTCTAGTATGGGAAATCTGTTCTCCCCGACCGGCAATCAAGCACCCCTCCTCTGTCTCCAGCTTCTGTCCACTCCCCATTTCTACACTGTCCATGACTAAGCCATCAGGCTGCTAGGCAGCACCTCCCTCCTGAATTTTATCTCAGATGCGACTGTGTTTCCTAACCCCTCACTTCTGAGGGACTGCAGCTTTGACCCGTTCTGACCCTCTGGGGGAGGCTCTCATCGAGCACTGACTGGGTACCCACCGCCGGTGACATTTGTGAGACCACACTGCTGCTGATGACTGGAGGCTGACACTGGGTGCCAGCCTACCCCAGAAGAAGTTCACGCAATGGTGTAGCAGCAGTGTTTCAATTATGGTAAATTGCAACATGCCTCTGGCACCAGGCTTCTCCCTTAATGTCCTTGTTCCAACACCAGTTAATGTGGTTGTTCTCCAGGGTTCGCTGGGACTTTGGTCTCTGGAGAGACCGCACAACCTTTACCAAATGTCCCCCTAGCAGGGGAACTGCCTCTCCCTGTGTGGCCTGAGGACCACACTCTCTGCATTTGGGGATTCACCCTTCCTGCCAGAGCACCACCAGCTATCAAGCTGCAGAGTTTCAGACTCTGCATTCCTCCTGTCTATAGAGTCTTAATGGAATTTAAACCCTCTCCTTTCTCCCTTTTTTTGTTCAGTCCCTTGCGTACTTCCTTTTCTCTCCAGCTGCTTTCGGGCAAGGGGTGGTGCTTTCCTGTACTCTCACCCTGTCTCCGTCCTCTCTCCACAAGCAAAAACAGCTCCCTGCCCTGAGTGGCTTCTCTCTCCCCCAGTTCACTTCTCTATGCCACGTACCTGCTGAGTTCTTTGGTTCAGGTTGTGCAGATTGTTGTCTTAATCCTCAAATCAGTTTTCTGGGTGTGCAAGATGGATTACTGTTGATCTGGCTGCATTTTGGGGATGAGAGATGCAAAAAACACTTCCATGCTGTTCAGCCCTAAACAGGATCTCTTGATGAATCACATGCACACTAGGTTTGAGAAGTACTAGGATGGAGTATATAATCTTCTTTGAGAAAATGATCGTACTAACTTTCTATTTGCTGCCATGACAAATGACGACAAATTTAGTGGCTTCAGACAGTACTCACTTATTATCTCTCCCATTTGTGTGTTTAGCATTCTGGGCCCAGTGTACCTCTTCTGGGTTCTATGCTCGGTGTCAAAAGGCTGTTGTCACAGTGTTGGATGGGCTGGGCTCTCCTCTGAAGGCTTGAGGAGTATTGAGCTTCTGGGATTGATTTCCCTATCCTGTTTTGTGTGTGGCCCCCTTCATCTTCAAGACAGCAACTTCTCATACTTTGGATATGACTTCTGCTTCAGGCTCCCATGATTACATTGGTTCCCCTGAATAATCCAGGATAATCTCTGTAAGATCAGCTGATTATAACTTTAATTTCCCTCTTGCTAGGTGATATAACATAACCACAGGCATGACATCCGAAGATGAAGGTCATGTGGGCCAAAATTCTGCCTAGCACAATGATCATCAGCAATACGTCCAGTTGAGATTAATCATCTCAAAAGGGTACTCCCAAAGGCTCTGAGTCTTTGGTCGTCTCTGTCTGCTTCTCTACCTGCCATACCCCATTTGTTTCTTCTTCCTTGGCTCTCGGTTTCACTCCAGTTAGCCATTGCCCACCCTCCACTCTGCCATATAGTGTCTTTCAGCATATCTCGATTCTCTTCCACCCCAGGAGAGCTCTTATTTGAGGGTACACATAATTCTGCATAGTCCATCCCCTGCCACGCCACTCCTAGCTGTTCTCAGCCACCCACAGGAAGAATCACAAGGAAAAAGTCTCAAAAAATGTGGCAACCCATGCCTGCCATTTCACTCACCATTGGTCCCCTGCATTAGAGACCTGGGACTGTGATGTGACAGAAGGACAGAAGGAGACTGGAAGCATAAGGGTCATCAGGAGGCCTCCAGGAGCTCTGCACCACCCCAGTTCACCTAAACAAGCAGCCTAGCCTCCTGGTTTTCTTGAGGTCTCTTGCCATTAACAGGATTGTAAATTCTTCGAATTCGAGAGAGACACATGTTTGAATGGATAGACTGGTTATGTCTTCAAACAAATCCAAAGCTAATAGTCTATCACTAGCTGGTTGGTCACCAGTCACATCCAATTTGTTCTCATGAAGGCCCTTAAGAGTTACCTCAAGACCACACAAATAATTTGAAAAGACTGATTTAGGGGACACTTTCTTATGAATTACTTTGTTTTCTGTTTTTGATGCTTAAATACCAACCCTTACTGGTCTTGACTCCCAAGTGATTTTTGATTGTTTCTTTGTTTTTTAATATTTATTTTGAGAGAGCACATGCATGGGTTTGGGAGGGGCAGAGAAAGAGGGAGAGAGAGAATCCCAAGCAGGCTACATACTGTGAACACAGAGCCTGACATGGGGCTCCATCTCATGAACTGTGTGATCATGATCTGAGCTGAAATCAAGAGTCTGATGCTTAACCAACTGAGGCACCTGGACACCCCATATTTTTGATTGTTTCTAAAAAGCAAGCCCATCAAATCCTGCCACCTCTGACAATGGTCAAAGACTGTGCTCCAGGCTCCTGAAAGGAAATCCAAATATCATTCCTAAAATGATTTTTTTAAAAGGATTTAAAATTTTTTAACTAGTCTCTACATACCACATGGGGGTCAAACTCACAACCCTGAGATCGAGAGTCGCACACTCCACTGACTGAGCCAGCCAGGCGCCTCCATTCCTAAAATGTTTTTAAGTTTGAAACATGATAGCGTAATTGGTCTAAAGAAGCTTATTTGAAGGACAGTAGTCACTGGGATTTGAGGAAATTGTTCAGAGAGCAAACACACTGCTTTCTAGTCATTTCTGATCTACCTTTGCAACCAACAGCATGAACAGAGGCATCCAGTGGGCAGATTCTCCCTTCCTGAAGCACTAGCACATGCTCAGGCTAATCTCATTGAGGATCACATGCAGATACACTGCTCAAAACACAGCTCCTTCCTTGTGGGAACTAATGGATCTGGAAAACCATTTAGCAAACTCTCTTTAAGTCTTCTTTAAATTCCAAACTGACAACTTTACTAAAGCAAGAAAAGCAAGTGAAATTAAAAATTCCATATGGAGTAACTTTCAGGTTCCCATATTTGTGACCCCCTCCTGTCTTACATACCTTCTGCACAAAGCTGTAGGCAGGCAGAGAAGACTTTCAACTCCGTTTTCACCACTTCTTTGTGTGCATGATAAACAATCACTCCACATCAACACTGCAGTGGTGCACACTGTTTCCAGTTATCAGAAAAGAAACACTCCTGACAAATCTGTAAACTTAAGGAGGGTGAGCCCTTGGAAACTAACAATTGTAAACTTCTACATGATAGCACCATGTATATATTTCCTCATTTAATTTGCTCAGCCCTGAAAGATGGCATTACACTCATTTTACCATGAAAGAACTGCAGAGAAGAAGTTAAATAATCTGCCTCACATTTCTAAGTGATCTAATGTAAATGTGAATTTTTTAAAGTTTATTTTAAGAGAGTGTGCACAAGCACGGGAGGGACAGAGACAGCGAGAGCGAGAGAGAGAGATCCCAAGGAGGCTCTGTAATGTCAACGCAGAGCCTGGTGTGGGACTCGATCTCACCAACTGTGAAATCATGACCTGAGCCAAAATCAAGAGTTGGATGTTTAGCCAACAGCCACCTAGGCGCCCCTGTAAATGTGAATTAAAGCCAAGACTACGTTCCTCTTTCTCTAAGATGAGTGATCATGGATTTAAGCTGAAGTGATCTCTTCCAGCAGACTCTATAGGGAACCTGGGAACACCTCCTCACAGACTGTACCTTCTGCACAGACTGCAGTGACGGGCAGTCCTATTCTATTTGAATTATGCAAAGAGGGCAAACAAGCTTTTCTCCTCTCACCACTGCACACATGGGGAAAATTCACACTGAGAAAGGACAGCAGAGCTTAAGGTACAGGACAAACTACAGAAGACCTACTTAAAGAAAATCTTTTACAGAAAAACCTAAAAGAGGCACTAAACACGGTGTAAGAGTGAATGCCTATATATACAAAATGGGACCAAATAAACCATACTGTATTTGTTATTTGCCACCCACTAAAGTGATCAAAATTAAAGAGAGTATAAAAAAATTTCCAAGTATAAACCAGCATGGATATCTACAGAAATTAATGCACAATTATCCTTGAACTAGAAATAAAATATACTTAATGAATTTTATTTTATTAAAAAATTTCTATTTTTTATTGAGGTATAATTGAGAAACATTGTTACATTAGATTCAAGTCTACAACATAATGATGCCACAACTCTGTTAGTTATGCTAACCTCAGCCCCAAGGATAGCTGCCATCTGTCTCCATCGGACACTATTATAGTGCCATTGACTGTGTTGCCTGTGTTGTACCTTTCATCGTCATGAATTATTCATTCCATAACTGTAAGCCTGCACCTCTCATCTACTTTGCCCAATTCCTCATGCCCCTCCCCTCTGAAAATTCTCAGTTGGTTTTCTGTATTTATGGACCTAATTCTATGGTTTGTGTGTTTTATACTTTAGATTCCATATATGAGTGAAGTCGTACGGTATTTGTCTTTTTCTCTTTTTTTGCTAGGCATAATACCCAGTAAGTCCATCCATGTTGTTGCTAATGTAAGAATCCATTCTTTATATGGCTCAGTGATATTCCATTGTGTGTGTCCGTGTGCGTATGCATTGGAGTGTATAAACTTCTTTGTCTCTTCCTCTCTCGATGGGCATTTAGGTTGCTTCCACATCTTGGCTATTGTAAATAATGCTGTAGTAAGCATAGGTGTGCTTTATAATTTTTTGAAGAACCATCTCCATACTGTTTTCCACAATGGCTGCATCAATTTACATTCCTACCAACAGTGCACAAGGGCTCCTTTTTATCCATGTCCTAGCAAACACTTGTCACTTGTTGTCTTTTTGCTTCAAGCTAGTCAGACAGGTGTGAGGTGATATTTCATGATGGTTTTGCTTTGCATTTCCCTGACCATTAGTGATGTTGAGCATTCCCTCTTGTGTCTGCTGGCTCTCTGCATGTCTTTGGAAAAATGTTTATTCAGTTCCCCTGCTCATTTGTTAATCAGACTATTTGTTTCTATAAGGTTTAGTTGAATAAGTTCTTTATATATTTTGGATATTAACCCCTTCTTGGATATATCATTTGCAAACATTGTCTCCCTTTTGGTAGGTTGCCTCTTTGTTTAGTCTGCACAAAAAGTCCTTATTTTTGTGTAGTTCTGATAGTTTCATTGCTGCTTTTGTTTGCCTTGCCTGAGTAGACATCTCTAGAGAAATGTTGCTAAGGCCATTGTCAAAGACCTTTGTGCTTAGGAGTTTTATGGTTTCTGGCCTCACAGTTAGGTCCTTAACCTATTTGAGGTTTATTTTTGTGTATGGTGTGTAAGAAAGTGGTCCAGTTTCATTCTTTTGCATGAAGCTGTCCAGGTTTCCCAGCACCATTTGTGGAAGAGACTGTCTTTCCCCCCATTGTTTATTCTCACCTCATTGATCATATCTGCCTGGGTTTGTTTCTGGGCTCTCTGTTCTGTCCCATTGACCTGTGTGTCTACCTCTGCATCCATGCCCTACTATTTGATTCTTTGTAGTATACCTTGAAATCTCGGGTTGTGATACCTCCAGCTTTGTTCTTCCTTCTCAAGACTGCTTTGGCTAGCCAGGGTCTTTTGTGGTTCCATATACATTTTAGGATTATTTGCACTAGTTCATGAAAAATGCTTTTGGTATTTTGACAGGGAGTGTGATGAATCTGTAGATTTCCTTGGGTAGTATGGGCATGTTCATGATATTCTTCCAAAGAATGAGCATGCATTCTACATCTTGCTGTTTTGTATTATCTTCGATTTCCTTCATCAGTGTTGGAAGTTTACAAAGCACAGGTCTTTCACCTCCTTAGCTTGGTTTGTCCCCAGGTATTTTATTCTTTTTGTGTAATCACCAATGTTTCCTTAATTTCTCTTTCTGTTGCTTTATTCTTAGTGTGTGGAAAGGCAGTAGGTTTCTGTATGCTAATTTTGTGTACTGCAACGTAACTGATATCATTTATGAGTTTCCTTAGCTGTTTGGTGGCATCTTCAGGATTTTTTATGTACAGTATCATGGCATGTACAAATAGTTTTACTCCTTCATTACCAGTTTGGATGCCTTTCAATTCTTTACCTTGTCACATTGCTATGGCTAGGACTTCCAGCATTGTGTTGAATACAAGTGGTGAGATTGGACATTCTTCTCGCATTCTGATGTTAGAGGAAAACCTCTCCGTTTTCTCAGCACTAAGTACGATGTTAGCTGTGGGTTTTGTTTTGGGTGGCCCTTATTGTGTTGAGGTGTGTTCCTTCTAAATCCACTTTGCTGAGGTTTTCTGTCATGAACAGATGTTTTGTGAAATGTCTTTTCTGTCTGTTGAGATGATCATACGATTTTTATCCTTCCTTTTCGTTAAGTGCTGTATCACATTGAATGATTTGTGGGTACTGAACTATCCATGCATCCCTGGAATAAATTCCACCTGATGGTGGTGAATGATCCTTTAAGTGTATTGTTGAATGAGGGTTGCTAATATTTTGTGGAGGGGTTCTGCATCTATGTTCATCAGTGATATTGGCCTGTAGTTTTCTTTCTTCCTTCTTGCTGCCTTCCTCCCTTCCTTCCTACCTTTGTTCCTCCTTTTCATTCTCTTCTTCCTCTTCTTCTTAGTCCTGTTTTTGTTTTTTTTTTTCTTTGGTATCAGGTTAATGCTGGTCTCATTAGAATATATCTGGGAGCTTTCCTTCCTCTTGTATTTTTTGGAATAGTTTGAGGGGAAAGGGCACGGACTCTTCTTTTAGTATATGGTAGAATTCAGCTGTGAATCCATCTGGTCCTGGACTTTGGTTTGTTGGTAGTTTTTTGATTGCTGAATCAGTTTTGTTACCAAATGGTCTGTTGATTCAGTTGAAAACTGTATGATTCAGTTGATTCTGTATGTTGATTCAGTTTCTTCTTGATTCAGTTGAAACTGTATACTTCTAGGAATTGACCCATTTCTTTTAGCTTTTCCAGTTTGTTGGAATATAATTTTTCATAGTAATTTCTTCTAATCCTTTCTATTTCTGTGGTGTCAGTTGTCACTTCTCCTGTTGCATTTCAGATTTTATTTGGGTCCTCCCTCTTGTTTTCTTGATGAGTCTGGCCAAAGAATTTATCTTTTTTGTTTATCTCTACAAAGAACCAGCTCTTGGTTTCACTGATCTTTTCTGTTCTTCTTTTCTTTCTGTCTGTTTTCTTTATTTCTGCTCAGATCTTTATGATTTCCTTCTTTCTGCTGACTTGGGGCTTTGTTCATTCTTCTCTTTGTAATTTTCAGCATAATGTTGGATGGGTTGAATTTTTGTTGTTGTTGTTGTTGCTTTATGGGTTAACTCTTTTTTGCTATAAGTGTTCCTCCTACTTTTGAACATTTTTCAGTGTGTCTCTAATATTTTAAGGGCTTTTTTTGGGGTTTATGATTATGTATTGTTCATCAGTGTGTTTTTATATTTGTTTTCTTTTAAAACCCTCACTATCTAGTATAAGTATTGGTTTTTCTTTTTTTTTTTCCAATCCATGCCATAGGATATTTTCCATTTCTTTACTTTTAATGTGTATATGATTTTAGGTATGAAGTGAATTTCTTGTTTGCTTCATACAGATTTTTTTTAAATCTATTGAATTATTTTATGGTTTTGACAGGAATATTTAGACCATTTACACTCTATGTAATTATTGATACTCGATTGCTTTTTGCTAATTTGGTAAAAAATTATTTTTATAGTTCATTTCTTGCTCTGATTGTTATTAGTGACTCATGTCATGCTTGCATGCACACGTGTGTGTGTGTATATATATATATGCGTATAGTGTGTGTGTATAATAGCTTTTTATTTTGTGAATAGTGTGAGGTTTATATATATCATCCTAAGCATATTGCCGTACATATTAAGTTGATGGTCACTTATGTTTGAATATATTTTCAGTCAACTTCATTTTCACTCCCCCATACTCAATTTATTTACATGTCCTATTTTATATTTCTTATATCTTGAGATCCATAGCTAATTTTTAAGATATAATTGATTTTGGTACTTTTTTTAAACCTTTGTAAATGCTTTTATGTTATTTATCTAGTAACTTTGCTATATGCTTTTACTCACAAAATTTTGTCTTTTTCTAATTTTCTTACTTATGGCTATGTCCTTTTATCTTTTACTTTTTGTTTCTTGAAAACTTGTTGTAAGGCTCTTTTAGTAATAATATATTTTTTTGACTTGTGTTTTTCTGAGAAACTCTTTTTCAATTCTGAACAATTACCCTTCTGAGTGGGTATTCTTAGTTTTAGTTTTTTTCCTTTCTTCACTTTGAATACACCATGGCACTCCCTCTGGTATGCAGTGTTTCTTTTTTAAAAAATCTGTTGTCAGCCTTGTTGTCTAAAAAAATTTTTTTTAATGTTTGTTTATTTTTGAGGGAGAGAGGGAGACAGAGAATCCAAAACAGGCTCTGTGCTATCAGTGCAAAGCCCAACGTGGGGCTCAAACCCACGAACTGCAAGATCATGACCTGAGATGAAGTTGGACGCTCAACCAACTGAACCACCCGGGTGCACCCCTGACCGTATTGGGTTTTTTGTTTTGTTTTGTTTTTTATGAAATTTATTGTCAAATTGGTTTCCATACAAAACCCAGTGCTCATCCCAACAGGATGAGCCCTCCTCAATACCCATAACCCACCCACCCTTCCCTCCCACCCCTCATAAACCCTCAGTTTGTTCTCAGTTTTTAGGAGTCTCTTATGTT
Organism: Acinonyx jubatus; assembly: GCF_027475565.1. Lineage (NCBI taxonomy): Eukaryota > Metazoa > Chordata > Mammalia > Carnivora > Felidae > Acinonyx > Acinonyx jubatus. The sequence goes on from NC_069384.1 coordinate 119,746,548, forward strand.
TTGGCTCCCTCCCTGTCTAACTTTTTTTTTTTCCTTCCCCTCCCCCATGGTCTTCTGTTAAGTTTCTCAGGATCCACATAAGAGTGAAAACATATGGAATCTGTCCTTCTCTGTATGACTTATATCACTTAGCATAACACTCTCCAGTTCCATCCATGTTGCTACAACGGCCATATTTCATTCTTTCTCATGGCCACGTAGTACTCCATTGTGTATATAAACCACAATTCCTTTATCCGTCGTCAGTTGATGGACTTTTAGGCTCTTTCCATAATTGGGCTATTGTTGAGAGTGCTGCTATAAACATTGGGGTACAAGTGCCCCTATGCATCAGTACTCCCGTATCCCTTGGGTAAATTCCTAGCAGTGCTACTGCTGGGTCATAGGGTAGGTCTATTTTTAATTTTTTGAGGAACCTCCACACTGTTTTCCAGAGTGGCTGCACCAGTTTGCATTCCCACCAACAGTGCAAGGGGGTTCCCATTACTCCACATCCTCTCCGGCATCTATAGTCTCGTTTTGTTCATTTTAGCCACTCGGACTGACATGAGGTGATATCTGAGTGCGGTTTTGATTTGTATTTCCCTGATGAGGAGCGACGTTGAGCATCTTTTCATGTGCCTGTTGGCCATCCGGATGTCTTCTTTAGAGAAGTGTCGATTCCTGTTTTCTGCCCATTTCTTCACTGGGTTATTTGTTTTTCGGGTGTGGAGTTTGGTGAGCTCTTTATAGATTTTGGATAATAGCCCTTTGTCCGATATGTGATCTACAAATATCTTTTCCTATTCCGTTGGTTGTCTTTTAGTTTTGTTGATTGTTTCCTTTGCTGTGCATAAACTTTTTATCTTCATGAGGTCCCAGTAGTTCATTTTTGCTTTTAATTCCCTTGCCTTTGGGGATGTGTCAAGTAAGAAATTGCTGCAGCTGAGGTCACAGAGGTTTTTTTCCTGCTTTCTCCTCTAGGGTTTTGATGGTTTCCTGTCTCACATTCAGTCCTTTATCCATTTTGAGTTTGTCTTTGTGAATGGTATAAGAAAGTGGTCTAGTTTCATTCTTCTGCGTGTTGCTGTCCAGTTCTCCCGGCACCATTCGTTAAAGAGACTGTCTTTTCTTCCATTGGATGTTCTTTCCTGCTTTGTCAAAGATTAGTTGGCCATACGTTTGTGGGTCTAGTTCTGGGGTTTCTATTCTATTCCATTGGTCTATGTGTCTGTTTTTGTGCCAATACCATGCTGTCTTGATGATGACAGCTTTGTAGTAGAGACTAAAATCTGGGATTGTGATGCCTCCTGCTTTGGTCTTCTTCTTCAAAATTACTTTGGCTATTCGGGGCCTTTTGTGGTTCCATATGAATTTTAGGATTGCTTGTTCTAGCTTCGATAAGAATGCTGGTGCCATTTTGATTGGGATTGCATTGAATGTGTAGATAGCTTTGGGGAGTATTGACATTTTGACAGTATTTCTTCTTCCAGTCCATGAGCACGGAATGTTTTTCCATTTCTTTATATCTTCTTCAATTTCCTTCATAAGCTTTCTGTAGTTTTCAGCATACAGATCTTTTACATCTTTGGTTAGATTTATCCCTAGGTATTTTATGCTTCTTGCTGCAATTGTGAATGGGATCAGCTTCTTTGTCTTTCTTTTGCTTCATTGTTAGTGTATAAGAATGCAACTGATTTCTGTACATTGATTTTGTATCCTGCAACTTTGCTGAATTCATGTATCAGTTCTAGCAGACTTTTGGTGGAGTCTATCAGGTTTTCCATGTATAATATTGTGTCATCTGCAAAAAGTGAAAGCTTGACTTCATCTTTGCCAATTTTGATGCCTTTGATTTCCTTTTCTTGTCTGATTGCTGGTGCTAGAACTTCCAACACTATGTTAAACAACAGCGGTGAGAGTGGACCTCCCTGTCATGTTCCTGATCTCAGGGAGAGACCTCTCAGTTTTTCCCCATTGAGGATGATATCAGCTGTGGGCTTTTCATAAATGGCTTTTATGATGTTTAAGTATGTTCCTTCTATCCCAACTTTCTTGAGGATTTTTATTAAGAAAGGATGCTGAATTTTGTCAAATGCCTTTTCTGTATTGATTGACAGGATCATATGGTTCTTATCTTTTCTTTTATTAATGTGATGTATCACGTTGATTGATTTGTGAATGTTGAACCAGTCCTGCAGCCCAGGAATGAATCCCACTTGAGCATGGTGAATAATTCTTTTTATATGCTGTTGAATTCGATTTGCTAGTATCTTACTGAGAATTTTTGCATCCATATTCATCGGGGATATTGGCCTGTAGTTCTTTTTTTTTACTGACCCTCTGTCTGGTTTAGGAATCAAAGTAATGCTGGCTTCATAGAATGAGTCTGGAAGTTTTCCTGCCCTTTCTACTTTTTTGGAACAGCTTGAGAAGGATAGGTATTATCTCTGCTTTAAATGTCTGGTAGAACTCCCCTGGGAAGCCATCTGGTCCTGGACTCTTATTTGTTGGGAGATTTTTGATAACTGATTCAATTGCTTTGCTGGTTATGGGTCTGTTCAAGCTTTCTATTTCTTCCTGTTTGAGTTTTGGAAGCGTGTGGGTGTTTAGGAATTTGTCCATTTCTTCCAGGTTGTCCAGTTTTTTGGCATATAGTTTTTCATAGTATTCCCTAATAATTGCTTGTATTTCTGAGGGATTGGTTGTAATAATTCCATTTTCATTCATGATTTTATCTATTTGGGTCATCTCCCTTTTCTTTTTGAGAAGCCTGGCTAGAGGTTTATCAATTTTGTTTATTTTTTCAAAAAACCAACTCTTGGTCTTGTTGATCTGCTCTACAGTTTTTTTAGAGTCTATATTGTTTATTTCTGCTCTGATCTTTATTATTTCTCTTCTGCTGCTGGGTTTGGGGTGTCTTTGCTGTTCTGCTTCTATTTCCTTTAGGTGTGCTGTTAGATTTTGTATTTGGGATTTTTCTTATTTCTTGAGATAGGCCTGGATTGCAATGTATTTTCCTCTCAGGAGTGCCTTCGCTGCATCCCAAAGTGTTTGGATTGTTGTATTTTCATTTTCATTTGTTTCCATATATTTCTTAATTTCTTCTCTAATTGCCTGGTTGACCCATTCATTCTTTAGTAGGGTGTTCTTTAACCTCCATGCTTTTGGAGGTTTTCCAGACTTTTTCCTGTGGTTGATTTCAAGCTTCATAGCATTGTGGTCTGAAAGTATGCATGGTATGATTTCAATTCTTGTATACTTATGAAGGGCTCTTTTGTGACCCAGTATGTGATCTATCTTGGAGAAGGTTCCATGTGCACTCGAGAAGAAAGTATATTCTGTTGCTTTGGGATGCAGAGTTCTAAATATATCTGTCAAGTCCATCTGATCCAATGTCTCATTCAGGGCCCTTGTTTCTTTATTGATCCTGTGTCTAGATGATCTATCCAATGCTATAAGTGGAGCATTAAAGTCCCCTGCAATTACCACATTCTTATCAATAAGGTTGCTTATGTTTGTGAGTAATTGTTTTATATATTTGGGGGCTCCCATATTCAGTGCATAGACATTTATAATTGTTAGCTCTTCCTGATGGATAGACCCTGTGATTATTATACAATGCCCTTCTTCATCTCTTGTTACAGCCTTTAATTTAAAGTCTAGTTTGTCTCAAATAGTATGGCTACCCCAGATTTCTTTTGATTTCCAGTAGCATGATACATAGTTCTCCATCCCTTCACTTTCAATCTGAAGGTGTCCTCGGGTCTAAAATGAGTCTCTTATAGACAGCAAATAGATGGGTCTTGTTTTTTTTATCCATTCTGATACCCTATGTCTTTTGGTTGTAGCATTTAGTCCATTTACATTCAGTGTTATTATAGAAAGATATGGGTTTAGAGTCGTTGTGATGTCTGTAGGTTTCATGGTTGCAGTGATGTCTCTGGTACTTTGTCTCACAGGATCCCCCTTAGGATCTCTAGTAGGGCTGGTTTAGTGGTGATGAATTCCTTTAGTTTTTGTTTGGGAAGACCTTTATCTGTCCCACTCTAAATGACAGACTTGCTGGATAAAGGATTCTTGGCTGCATTTTTTTCTGTTCATCACATGGAAGATTTCCTGCCATTCCTTTCTGGCCTGCCAAGTTTCAGTAGACAGATCCGTCACGAGTCTTATTGGTCTCCCTTTATATGTTAGAGCATGTTTATCCCTAGCTGCTTTCAGAATTCTCTCTTTATCCTTGTATTTTGCCAGTTTCACTATGATATGTTGTGCAGAAGATCGATTCAAGTTATGTCCGAAGGGAGTTCTTGGTGCCTCTTGGATTGCAATGCCTTTTTCCTTCCCCAGTTCAGGGAAGTTCTCAGCTATGATTTCTTCAAGTACACCTTCTGCACCTTTCCCTCTCTCTTCCTCCTCTGGAATCCCAGTTATGCATATATTATCTTGTTTAATTATGTCACTTAGTTCCTTAAGTCTCCCCTCATACTCCTGGATTTTTTTATATCTCTTTTTCTCAGCTTCCTCTTTTTCCATAATACTATCTTCTAATTCACCTATTCTCTCCTCTGCCTCTTCAATCCGAGCTGTGGTCACCTCCATTTTATTTTGCAGCTCATTTATAGCATTTTTTAGCTCCTCCTGACTGTTTCTTAGACCTTTGATCTCTGTAGCAATAGATTCTCTGCTGTCCTCTATACTTTTTTCAAGCCCAGCAATTAATTTTATGACTATTATTTTAAATTCATTCTCTGCTATATTGCTTAAATCGTTTTTGATCAGTTCGTTAGCTGTCGCTACTTCCTGGAGTTTCTTTTGAGGAGAGTTCTTCCGTTTTGTCATTTTGGGTAGTCCCTGTGGTGGCTCCAAACTGCAGGGCACTTCTCCTATGCTATCCTGAGTAACTTGTGTTGGTGGGCAGGGCCGCGCTCAGACCAAATGTCTGCCCCCAGCCCACCGCTGGGGCCACAGTCAGTCTGGTGTGTACCTTATCTTCCCCTCTCCCAGGGGCAGGACTCACTGTGCAGTGGTGTGGCCCCTGTCTGGGCTACTTGTACACTGCCAGGCTTGTGTTGCTGCTTCAATGGGATCAGGCGTATTAGCTAGGGTGGATCTGCAAAGTGCACAGGGGCAGGAGGGGCAGACTCCGCTTGCTTTGCCTTCGGTGGTCTGCTTCGGGAGGGGCCCTGTGGTGCCAGGAGGGAGGCAGACTCGTTGGAGGGATGGATCCTCAGAAGCACAACGTTGGGTGTTTGTGCTGTGCAAGCAAGTTCTGGGACAGCAACTAATTCCCTTTGGGATTTTGGCTGGGGGATGGGCGAGGGAGATGGCACTTCCCAGCACCTTTGTTCCCCGCCAAGCTGAGCTCTGTCCTCTGGGGCTCAACAACTCTCCCTCCCGCTCTCCTAGCAGAACTGTTGACTTACAACATTCCAGACGTTAAGTCCCGCTGGCTGTCGGAACACACTCCGACCAGCCCCTCCGCTTTTGCAAGCCAGACTCAGGGGCTCTGTCTTGCTAGGTGGGCTGGCTGCCCCTCCACCACCTTAGCCGTTGTGTTTTGTTTTTAAATTACATCACAAGTTCCTTCTCTTCTGCTGCATTAAAAATTCTCTTATCTTCAATCTTTAACACTTTGTTTATTATGTGTCATGTGTGGATGTCCTTGGGTTTATCTTTTTTGGAACTCTTTGTGCTTTTTGAAACTTGATGTGTGTTTCCTTCCCCAGGTTAAGGACATTTTCAGCTGTCATTTCTTCAAATAAATACTCTTACCCATTCTCTTGGTCTTCTCCTTTTGGGTCCTATATAACCTGAATGTTGTCAAAGTGATGGCTTAACCTACCCTATCCTAATTTAAAAAAATTTTTTTTTTAATTTTATTTTTTTAGTGTTTGTTTCAAGTGTATAATATAATGATTCAACATTTCTGTACATCATCTAGTGCTCATCACTAAGTGCATGCACTCCTTAACCCCTATCACCTATTTCACCCATCCCCCTACCACCTCCCCTATGGTAACCATCAGTTCTCTATAGTTAAGCGCCTGTTTCTTGATTTGTCTCTCTCTTTTTCATGTTTTGCTGATTTTCTTTAGTGATATATTTGGATTTCTTTCTCTTTATTCTTTGCATTTTGATTAGTTGTTGACATATGGTTGCCTTTAGGTTTGTTTATAGCCTCTTGTACATGTAGCAGTCTATAATAAGTTGATGAGCATTTAAGTTTGAATCCTTTGTTTCTTCACATTTTTGGTATGTTATTTTATATTCTTTTTTGGTGAGTTCCTTGACCGATTTTTTTTTTCAGAAATATTTATTTTTACTGCTTTTGTGTTTTCTACCTGTATACTGTCACTTTGGGTCTCTCCTTTCCAGTAAAAGGAGGCCCTTTAATAACATTTCTTGCAGGGCTGGTTTAGTGGTCACAAACTCCTTTAGTTTTTGTCTGGGAAACTGTTTATCTCTTCTATTCTGAATAACAGCCTTGCTGGATAAAGCATTCTTAGCTACAAATTTTCCCCTTTCAGCACTTTGCAAGCCAGAAGGGAGTAGCATGATATATTCAAAGTTTCTGTCGACAAATCTCCTAGCCTTAAGGGTTTTCCCTTGTAAGTTAATGACTTCTTCTTGTGTTTTAAGATTTTTTTATTATCACTATATTTTGTAAGTTTAATTACAGTATGTCTTGGTGTGGGGGTCTGCTTTGTTGATTTTGAGGAGAGTTCTCTGTGCCTTCTGCATCTGGATGTCTGTTTCCTTCCCCAGATTAGGGAAGTTTTGAGCTATTATTTCTTCAAGTAAATTTTCTTCCCTCTTTTCTCTCTTTTTCTTTCTTCTTCCTTCTCTCTTCTTCTTTCTAGTTTTTTCTTCTTCTTTCTTCCTTCTTCTTTCTTCTTCTTCCTTCTTCCTTCTTCTTCCTTCTTCCTTCTTTCTTTTTTCTTCTTTATTCTTCTTTCTTCCTTCTTCTTTCTTCCTTCTTTCTTTTTCTTTCTTCCTCCTTCTTAGTCCTTCTTCTTTCTTCCTCCTTTCTTCTTTCTTTTTTCTTCTTTATTCTCCTCCTCCTTCTTTCTTCTTCCTCCTTCCTCCTCCTTCCTTCTTCTTCCTGATTTCTTCTTCTTCTTCCTGATTTCTTCTTCTTCTTCTTCTTCTTCTTCTTCTTCTTCTTCTTCTTCTTCCTGATTTCTTCTTCCTTTCTTCTTTCTTCTTTCTTCTTCCTTCTTTCTTCTTTCTTCTTCTCCTTCTCCTCCTCCTATAATATGTATGTTATTATATTTGATGGAGTCACTGAGTTCCCTAAGTCTCTTCTCGTTTTCTGCAATTCTTTTTTTGTTCAGCTTAATTACTTTCTTTTACTCTGTCTTCTAGGTCACTCATTCATTTCTCTGATTCTTCCATCTGCTATTCATTCCATCAGGTGTTTCTTATTTTGTTTATTGATCCCTTTATGTCTGCTATATTATTCCTTATCTCTGTGTTAAGGATCTCACTTGTATCTTCCACTCCTTTCTCAAATGCAGTGAATATGCTTATGCTCATTGCTTTAAATTCTCTATCAGGCATGTTACTTCGATCTGTTTTGCTTAGATCTCTGGATGTGACCTTGTCCTGTACTTTCACTTGGGATAAATCTGTCTCTGCCTCTCTGTGTCCGTTTCCATGTGTTAAGAAAGTCAGCTGTGTCTTCGTTCTAGAAAGTAGTGACTGTATGAAGAGGAAGTCCTGGAGTGCCCTGCAGTGAAGTATCCTCTGTTCACACCAGAACCTGGTGCTTTAGGAGAATATTCTATGTGTGTTGCTTTTACCCTGCTGTTGAGTCTGAGTCACTTTTCCTTTCTGCCTGTTTTGGGTTGTGCTTCCTCTCTTTGGTGGTAGTGGGACTTAGGCCAGTGCTGAGGGGGTGTGCCTGTCGGATAATTTGGGAGCTGCGCAGCAGTGTTAGCAAAATCTGCATTGGGCCACTAGTCGTATGCTGAATCCCACAAAGTAGTGCAGTTTCTGGGGTCTATGAGGCTGGGTGTAGCTAGACCCAGTGCACCATGGTGGCTGTAGGCACATGGCTGGATGCGATGCACTGGCTGGGTGCAGCTGGACCTGGTGAGCAGAAATGGCTGTGTAGCCAGTGTCTTGACATGGTGCATGTGCAGCTTTAACGAAATTTTCCCTGAGCCCTGGGCCTAGGCTACAAGTGTCTGTGCAGCCCCACCTCCCACAGGTGGTTGTATTGAAGCTGAGAGGCAGGGGAGGAAATGGTGGATGCCAGCTCCCCTGTTTTCAAAGCAGTCCCCCAACACACTCCAAAATCAGAATGAATAGACCTCTCATTTGCGCCTGACATTGGGTAAACTGCTGTTTTTATGTTGCCCCTCTGTGCAGGCTGCTATCTCTTTAAGGGCAGCAGTCAAGCTATCACTGGACTTCCTGGCTAGCCCAGTGCTGAGTCAGCTGACTTTTCAAGCTCCTCCCCATCTTTCTTGTGTTTCTTGTGTTGTTCATTTTAGCCATTCTGATAGATGTGAGGTAGTATCTCATCATGGTTTTTATATTTCCCTGATGATAAGTAATATTGAGCATCTTTTCATGTATCTGTTAGCCATCTGTATGTCTTCTTCAGAAAAATGTCTATTCATGTCTTGCCTGTTTCTTCACTGGATTATTTGGTTTTTTGGGTGTTGAGATTGATAAGTTCTCTATAGATTTTGGATACTAACCCTTTATCAGCTATATCATTTGACAATATCTTCTCCCATTCTGTAGGTTGCCTTTTAGTTTTTTTTCGTTGTTTCCTTTGCTGTTCAGAAGCTTTTTATCATAGTGAAATCCTAATAGTTCATTTTTGTTTTAGTTTTCCTTGTCTCCAAAGATGTGTCTGGTAAAAAGTTGCTATGGCCAAGGTCAAAGAGGTTGCTGCCATGGGGTGCCTGGGTGGTTCAGTTGGTTAAGCGTCTGACTTCAGCTCAGGTCATGATCTCATAGCTCATGAGTTGGAGCCCTGCACAGGGCTCTGTGCTGAAGCTCAGAGCCTGGAGCCTGCTTCAGATTCTGTGTCTCCCTCTCTGCACCTCTACCACTCATGCTCTGTCTCTCTATATCTCAAAAATAAACATTAAACAAATTTTTTAAGAGGTGGCTGCCTATGTTAGTTCTAAGATTTTGATGGTTTCCTGTCTCACATTTAGGTCTTTCATACATTTTGAAGTTATTTTTGTGTATGGTGTAAGAAAGTGGTCAAGTTTCATCCTGCATTTTACTGTCAAGTTTTCCCAGCACCATTTGCTGAAGAGACTTTCCATTGGATATTCTTTCCTGCTTTGTCAAAGATTAGTTGACCACAAAGTTGTGGGTCCATTTCTGGGTTTTCTATTGTGTTCCATTGATCTATGTGTCTTGTTTTTGTGCCACTACCATACTGTCTTGATGACTACAACTTTATATAATACAGCTTGAAATCTGGAATTAAGCCTCCAGCTTTGCTTTTCTTTTTCAGGATTGCTTTGCCTATTCAGGGTCTTTTGTAGTTCCATACAAATGTTAGGATTATTTGTTTTAGCTCTGTGAAAAATACTGTTGGCATTTTGATAGGGATGGCATTAAATGTGTAGATTGCTTTGGGTAGTAGAGACATTTTAACAATATTTATTCTTCCAATCCATGAGCATGGAATGGTTTTCCATTTCTGTGTCATCTTCAATTTCTTTCTTAAGTGTTCTATAGTTTTCAAAGTACATATCTTTTACCTCTTCGATTAGGTTTATTCCTAGGTATCTTGCATGGTTTTGATGCAATTGTAAATGGGATTGACTCCTTGATTTCTCTTTCTGCTGCTTCATTATTGGTGTATAGAAATGTAAGATTTCTGTACATTGATTTTTGTATCCTGTGGCTTTGCTGAATTTGTGTATCAGTTCTAGCAATTTTTTGGTGGAGTCTTTGGTTTGTTTTTTTTTTTTTTTTTTTTAACATAGAGTATCATGTCACCTGAGAATAGTGAAAGTTTGACTTCTTCCTTGCCAATTTGGATACCTTTTATTTCTTTCTTGTCTGATTTCTGAGGCTAGGACTTCAAGTACTATGTTAAATAACAGTGGTGAGAATGGACATCCCTGTTTTGTTCCTGACCATAGAAGAAAAGCTCTCAGTTTTTCCCCACTGAGGATGGTATTAGCTGTGGATCTTTCACATATAGCCTTTATGATGTGGAAGTATGTTCCCTCTATCCCTACTTTCTTGAGGGCTTTTATCAAGAATAGATGCTGTATTTTGTCAAATACAAATGCTTTTTCTGCATCTATTAGGATCATGTGTTTGTTCCTTTTTTTTTTTTTTTTTAATTTGGTGTGTCACATTGATTTGCAGATATTGAACCACTCTTGCAACCCAGGAATAAATCCCATTTGATTATGGTGAATAACTCTTCTAATGTACTGTTGGATTTGATTTGCTTGTACTTTGTGGATAATTTTTGCATCCATATTCATCAGGGACATTGATCTATAATTCTCCTTTTTAGTGGGGTCTTTGGTTTTGGAATTAAGGTAATGCTGGCCTCGTATGATGAGTTTTGAAGTTTTCTTTACATTTCTATTTTTGGAACAGTTTGAGAAGAGCAGGTATTAACTCTGCTTTAAGTGTTTGGGAGAATTTCTCTGGGAAGCATCTGGCCCTGGACTTTTGTTTCTTGGGAGATTTTTGATGACTGATTCAATTTCTTTGCTGGCTATGGATCTGTTCAAATGTTCTGTTTTTTCCTGTTTCAGTTTTGTTAGTTATATGTTTCTAGGAATTGATTAATTCCTTCCAGATTGCCCAATTTGTTGGCATATTTTTCATAATCTCTTATAATTGTATTTCTGAGCTGTTGGTTGTGATCTCCCCTCTTTCGTTTGTGATTTTATTTGGTCCCTTCTCTTTTTGATAAGCCTGGCTAGAGGTTTATCAATTCTATTAATTCTTCAAAGAACCAGCTCCTAGTTTCATTGATCTGTTCTACTGGTTTTGTTGTTGTTGTTTCTATATCATTTATTTTTGCTCTAATCTTTATTTCTCTTCTGCTGCTGGCTCTTGGCTTTATTTGCTGTTCCTTTTCTAGCTCTTTTAGGTGTAAAGTTAGGTTGTGTATTTGAGAATTTTCTTGGTTTTGAGGTAGGCTTGTATTGCTCCATATTTCCCTCTCAGCACTTTTGCTGTCTCCCGAAGGTTTTGAATTGTCATGTTTTCATTTTCATTTGCTTCCTTGTATATTTTTTATTTCTTCTTTCATTTCCTGGTTAACCTATTCATTCTTTAGTCAGATGTTCTTTAACCTCCATATATTTGCAGCCTTTGCTAATTTTTTCTTGTAGTTGTCTTCAAGTTTCATAGTGTTGTGGTCTGAAAATATACGTGGTATGATATCAATCTTTTTGTACTTGTTGAGGCCTGATGTGTGACCCAGTATGTGATCTGTTCTGGAGAATGTTGCATGTGCACCCAAAAAAGAATGTGTATTCTGTTTTAGGATGAAATTGTCTGAATAGATCTGTTAAGTCCATCTGGTCCAGTGTGTCATTCAAAGCCATTGTTTCCTTGTTGATTTTCTGCTTAGATGATCTGTCCATTGTTGTAAGTGGGGTGTTAAAGTCCCCTGCTATTACTGTATTGTTATCTATGAGTTTATATTTGTTATTGATTTATATATTTGGGTTCCCTGCAGGTAGGGACATAAATATTTACAATTGTTAGATATTTTTGTTGAATAGATCCCTTTATTATGATAGAGTGCCCCTTCTTCATCTCTTGTTACAGTCTTTGTTTTAAAATCTAGTTGTCTGACATTAGTGTGGTTACTCTGGCTTTCTTTTGATGTCCATTAGCATAATAAATGGTTCTCCATCCCCTCACTTTCAATTTGGAGGTCTTTTTAGGTCTAAAATGAATCTCTTGTAGGCAGCAGCGTATAGATTTTTTTTTAACCATTCTATACCCTATGTCTTTTGATTGGAGCATTTAGTCTATTTGCATTCAGAAAAATTATTGATAGATACACATTTAGTGCCATTGTAGTACCTGTAAAGTCAGTGTTTCCTTAGATTTTCTTTGTTCCCATCTAATCTTTGTTGCTTTTGTTCTTTCTTTCCCATTTAAAGAGTCCCCTTTAATATATCTTTCAGGGCTGGTTTAATGGTCACAAACTCCTTTAGTTTTTGTTTGGGAAATTCTTTCTCTCTCTTTCTATTGTGAATTACAGCCTTTCTAGATACAGTATTCTTGGCTGCATATTTTTCCAATTCAGCATGTTGAAAATACCATGCCACTCCCTTCTGGCCTGCCAAGTTTCTGTGGAGAGATTGGCTGCTAACCTTTTCTTCCTTTGTAAGTTAGGGATTTCTTTTCCCTTGATGCTTTCAGCATTCTTTCCTTATTTCTGTATTTTGCAAATTTTACTATGATACGTCTTGGTGTTGGCCTGCTTTTGTTGATTTTCATGGGTGTTCTCTGTGCCTCCTGGATTTGGATGTCTGTTTCCTTCCCCAGATTAGGGAAGTTTTCAGCTGTAATTTGCTAAAAGAAGCCTTCTGTCCCTTTTTCTCCTCTCTTCTTCTGGGACTCCTATGATAGGAATGTTACTATGCTTTATGGAGTTGCTGGGTTCCCAGTCTACATTTGTGATCCAATTATTTTTCTTTCCCTCTTGTTTTCAGTTTATTATTTTCCATAATTTTATCTTGTCTATCACTTGTCTGTTCATCTGCTTCTTCCATCCTTGTGGTTATTATATCCAGTTGGTTTTGCATCTCAGTTACAACATTTTCTTATTTTGGCATGACTAGTTTTTAGGTCTTTGATCTCTGTGGTAAGGGACTCCCTGGTGTCTTCTATGCTTTTCTCAAACCCAGCTAGTATCCGTATGATTGTCATTTTAAATTTTGGTTCAGGCATATTATATCTGTTTTGATTAGAGCCCTGGCCAAGACCTCTTGTTCTTTCTTTTGGAATGAATTCCTCCATCTTGGCATTTTGTCTAGGTCTCTGTCTCTTGTGTGTTAGGAATGCCAGTTATGTTTCCTGCCCCTGAGAGTAATGACTACATTAAGAAAAAGTCAGGGCGCCTCGGTGGCTCGGTCAGTTAAGCATCTGACTTCGGCTCAGGTCATGATCTCATGGTTTGTGAGTTTGAGCCCCGTATTTGGCTCTGTGCTGACAGCCCAGAACCTGGAGCCTGCTTTGGATCTCTATCTCCCTCTCTCTATGCCCTGCTTTCCCTTCTCTTTCTCTCTCTCAAAAATAAACACTAAAATACATTAAAAAAAAAATCATATTCTGTCCAGGGGCTGACGCATCAGAAGTGTTTCTGGTGTATGCTGTACGCACTTGGCTGTTAGGTTTTTGCTACTCTTTCTCTCAGATCAGTCTTCTGCAGAGCTTCTTGCCTGCAGTGGGGACTGTTTGGACGTTGTCCACTGTGTAGGAAGTTTTAGCTAGGTGTATTTTGGTCTGTTTGTTACAAGAAACTAGATCCTATTTCCCCTAGAGCTGAGCACTCTGTGGTCAGTGGACTTGGTGCATGTGAGGGTTTGGGGGGCAGTTTGTGCTGGTCTTCTTGGGGGAGAGGCCTGCTGCTGCTCTGATTCTCAGGTACACTTGCCCTAGTCCAGAAGAACCAGTAGAGTTCAGGGGAACGTTTGTGTAAGTGACTCAAGCTTCCACTGTAGATGCTGTGCTGCTCACTAAAGTCAGTCCATGTTGATGGGCAGGGGTAAAAATGGTGTCAGCTGGCTCTCTGGCACCCTAGAGGGGGGTTTGTGCTCTCTACTATTCAGGAAGTGCTCACGGAAGAGTGAACAATCTTCCCTCATGTGTCCCAGGCATCCCTCAGATCGCTGCCTTCACCCTGTCTGCATTTGAGCCATCTGCCCACCCAGCAGCACAGTGCTCCTGTGTTTCATCTCAGGCACACTGGCTGGGTTTCAAAAGTCAAATTTAGGACCTGGCATGGTGCACACCAGCACTGATCCTCTGGGAAAGGGTCTTGCTATGCTGCGGCTGGTGCTGGTTTGTCTTAGAAAGGTAGTTGCAGGAATGCACAGGGGCTTAGAGTTTATGGTAAAGTGCAGCAAAAAGCAGGTGCCCAGGTTCACTGCCCTCAGTAGGTGCCTCTACTCATACACGAATGAACAGGGCAGCTCAGTGGCATCCACCACCTCTTTTGTTCCAAGAACCAGTGCCATCTCTTCCAAAAGCACTCCAAGGGGAATGGTCTCTCCAAGTGTGACCCAGGGGATCCTCAGACCACACTGTCTGCTCTTGGGCCTCTGCCTCCTTCGCTACAGGAGCAGTGCTATGCCAACCAGGCTATACCCTAGCAATGGTGCAGACTTCTATAACTTCAGACTTTTAGTTCTGCTGCTTGTAAAAATTTGATAATCAGCCCCTCTAATTTTCCCTGTCAATGGTTTCGGGGAATTGTCTTTTGCGTGCAGTGCCCTGCATGCTGTGCTCGCTTGCTCTCTGCTCTCCATGGTCAGGGCTCCTTCCTGCCCACAGTACCTGAAATTCTTTTCTCTCCCAAGTCCTGTCTCCACATCTCCTATCTTACACGATGTGGCCTATTTTTTCTCTCTGGTTATGCAGTTTGTCTCTTAGTCCTCAGATCGATTCTTGGATGTTAAGAATTTGGTACTTCTCTAGCTGTGTTTGAGGAATGAGGCAAGTATAGGGTCCCTCTACTACTCTATCATCTTAACTCCTCCCCCTTTTTCTTATTTTGAGGGGTGTTTACTTTTGATTGTTCTCCAGATCACTAGTCCATTCTTCTGTATCCTCTAATCTGTTGATTCCTTCTAGTGCATTTCTCATTTTCTTCTTCAACCGTGATTGGCTCTTTTTAATACTCTTTTTGAAATTGTGAATATGTCATGTCCATTCTTCTCTCCAGTCCAGTGAGCATCTTTATGGCCATTACTTTGAACACTGTATCAGGTAGACTGGTTATCTCCTTTTGATTTCATTTTCTCCCTCTGGTTTTGTCTTGCTCTTTAATATGGAGCATATTCCTATCATTTTGGTTGACTTTGTTTTTCTCTGAATTAGAATAGCTACTTCTCCTAAATTTGAAGGACTGAAGGACTGGTCTCATGTATACTTGTCCCCTTGTGCAGGCTGAATTTCTGGCAACTTTGGTTGTTTGCCTAGAATTGTGGTGGCATGGGCTGGGTTCCTGGGGGTATTCCATGATGGGGTTGCCCTTGGGATGTTGAAGCTGAAGTGGGCACAGGGTGGGGTGGTCCTGTGAGTTTCCATCCAGAGTGTCCTGACAGCTGATGTTGGCACAAGCCATGGCAGTCCTGGGACTCTCTAGAAGGCACCCTGGCAGGACAGCCAGAGCTAAAGTGAGTGCACACCAGTGTGTCCTGGTGGGGAGCTTGGAGCCATTGTGTGCCATGGGCTAGGGGCACATTTATGGGGTGGCAGGGGCCAAAATGAGCAGGAGCATGGAGGTCCTGGGACTCTCCACTGGAGTGTCCTAGCAAGCTGTCTGGAGCCTAAGTGGTGTGGGTCTAGAGTGTTCCAGGATGCTTCAGACTGGTCACCTTGTTGAGACAGGTGCTGTTGTGAGCATTGATCAGGAGTGTTCTGGTGTGCACCACACCGGGCTGCCTTGGGCTAAGGGGTGCCAAGTAGTCGGGCTGACAGTAGGCTGATGACACTGCCTGGACCCTGCTCCCATCTGGACCCTGCTCCCATCTGATATCAAGGTGAAGGGTGAATGTAGATGGTAGCAATCACCAGTCCCTCCAACCCTGAGAGTTCCAACAGGTCCCATCCATTTGGTAGAGTTCTAGTGCTGTTAATTTTTATACTCTCAAAGCCCTTTTAAATCACAGCTTTCTTTTTTTTTTTTCCTGTGCCCTCAGACATACGTGTTCAGTCTTGTAGTACTATTCCACCCCATGGCAAGCATCAGGGTTGGGGTTTCCCTTTGTTACAGTCTTGTCTCTCTTACCATTCTCTATGTGGTCTGTCTTGTTCTACAGCTATTCAGTTAGCTGTCTTCAGGAGAAATTGCTCTATAAATAGGTATAAATTTGGTTGTGTCCATGGAAGGGAGTTCAGGGTCTTTTACCTTGCCATCTTGGACCCTGAGCCCCTAACCTGCTGGATTTTTAAGTATTAGCTAAAGTCAGCTGACAGTTGAATTTTTCTCCATCCACTAGTCAAACCAGTGCTGGATCCAATCACCAAGGATGCAAATCTGGTTGTCTTTATTCCTTTGGTCCCTTGTTATTCAAACTGTGATCTATGAATAAGCAGAATAGCCATGACTTAAGAAATTGTTGCATATAGAGTCTCTTATGGAATCAATCTGCATGTAAGAGGTCTGGTGAAGTTCTGAGGAAAACGTGAAATGAAGCAGAAATGCAGACTCAGGTGGTGTCCAGAGTCCCTTTCATTCCCAAACTCTTCATCTTCATCATATAGGCCCAGCTCCTTCCAACCCTCCCCTCCACAAAACACATCTCTAGAGGGACCTTTGTAGAGGAGTCATAACCCACCTCCTTGGACCCTTGCACATAAATTGCCATTACTGTAATTACACCACATCTTGTCCCAGGGCCTGTTCTAGTTCCCTCTCATTTTCCAGACCATGTCTTCATCTCTATATCCTCAGTTTGGCACATCAGTAACCTGGCACAGAGCAGGCCTGTGATCATTGTTAAAAACCCCTAATTTCAGTAGAAGAGAGCTAGGAAGAGTTGGGGAGGTCAGCTGAACTCATGCAGCAATCAGGGGCTGAGCCATGCCCAAACTCCTGAACCAGGAAGGCACAAATATGATTTAGTCACTTCTGTGAATATCCTATTTGTATTCTCTACAAAACCCACTTCCCCATTTTGGTTATCTCCATTCTTGTTTCATGTTCTGAGAACTAGTTTGTTTTTATCTGAGCTCATTAGAACACAACTTCAATCTGTGTTATACTCCAAAAACACAAAAATACAAATTTAACTGAATACATAATAATATGAATTCCACAACCAACAACTGAAGACCTGTTCACATGGGACCAGCTAAAGTGATGCTCTAGCTGTAGCCCATGACATTGCTTTAGCACTGTAGCATTTTTGAAATTGTTTTCCACTCTTAAAGAGGGCAGAATGGAAAATCAAAGCCCAGAAGTTGTTTCCGTCATTAACAGCTTCAAGAATCATTTTCTTTAGTTGCAAAGAAGACTTCTAAAACAAAAATCTGTTATCACGAAGATCTTAGTGGCAGAGAGGCTGCCACTGGGTCAACAAGGCCATTTGGCTAGCCAAGACCACTTGGAGCATTGATGTTCTCTCCAGATAGCTGTTCCTGAACCAGGTGGGTTGTGTCACAAACCAGTGTCATCCTGGCTTGTACCAACACAAAGAAAACCTCAAGATTATCAGCTTTAGCATTAAGGATAAAAATCAAAACTGGCTTTAAAAAAAAACAAAACAAAACCCAGAGATGATACAGGAAGCATACCTTTCAACAGAGGAGACAATAGCTCACATTATGACAATCATACCATTACAAACATTGACTGAAGGAGAAGATATTTCACGACACTAAAGCATGCTGAAATAAAGCTGGTTTGAAGCTTTGAATAAGTTCCAAGTTTTTAAATTTCACAATTTATATTTTTTATTAGAGTCCACAGTCTGCTAAATAAAAGCAGTCACAATATATTTCACAAACTATTGTACAATTTAAATCATATGAATTTAACTCCATAAAAAATTAGGTGCATATTCATAGTGGCTAACTTAAAAATGCTGTTTCATCTATGGTCTACAATACTTGATAAGAGATTTTAGTTCCAGCACTAAAAATAAACCCATCAGTATATATATTTTTTTACATGTTTTACAACAGAAAGTTTGTGCTCTTAATCAAAAAGATCCACAGACTAATTCAGCATGTAAAAAATAATTTTACAAAACATCCAAGTCAACCTTTCAAATCCACTTTTATTTTCTTTTTTCCTCCTCACATACAGAAGTTTTCCTCACACCACATTTCTTGCAGCTATGAAAGTCACTTGATGTTGTTCAGGTACCATTTTATCCCTACAACTTTGCTGGCATCAAAATAGGAAGTTAACCAGTGTTAAATCTCTAAAATATTTACATAGCACAGCACATTAAGCTTTAGACACTTGGCAATTAAACCACATAAAAATAAGCCCCCTGTACTACATGTTCAGAATCGGTGTTCATGGTCCCTATCTGGCGACTGTACACTGGTTCAAGAGGCAGCAGAGGCAACAGGCAGTTACTTCAGAGGACACCGAACACTATGATCTGGAAGCATGTTAGGATGTTACCCCAGTGTCATGCACCACCCCACCTTTCTCCAAGGTGGTCTCAAAATTCTAGAATGGCAGGTCCAGCTGATACAAAACGAAGACAGACAACACAACATTTACTCCGTGGAGATCCTAACTCCTACTATGCACGTGCTGTGATTTTGAACACAACTCGTCCTAAAAACTTGTCACGATCATCCTGGTTTTTTAGGTTGGGTGATCCATCAATCTTGCATTCGACTGTTACTTCTTTTACGGCACTGCTGCTAGCATTAAAGGACACCTGGACAGCAACTAATGGCTGCAGATAACTCACCTGGCAAATAAAGGAAAACACATTAATTCAAATGCTACAGTAACTTCATGTACATTCTGTGCCTTTTATCAGGCTTTAGATGTATCCCATAGGTTGTAATTTGGTTGTGTCAATCATCATTTTTTAGACATTCTCTATAATCTTGGTTTGAGTTTCCTCTTTCACCCAAGGACTACTCTACTGATTACCCAGATCTCCTATATCCTTACTACGGTTGCTGTATAATCTGATGCAAATATATTCCTAACTATATTACCATCACTGTGGTTTCTAGATACATTTCTTCACTAAAAGGAACTAGGGGGCTGATTTCAGGACTGGGGCAGAGAAACTACAAGATGAATCTGGAATGTCTTACAGTGCTAGAAACAATCATGGAAGCATGTCTAAAGGACATAGGAACCAGCCTGAAGGTCTCTCACTGGCCAAATCTGGGACAATTTTAGCATCAAAATAAACAGAACAGATAATGAGTCCATGACAATATACAGATGGAAATAAATGGTGGCAAGAAGGCAAAGCTCTTTCTCAGAACAGAATGCCACCCTGTAAATGGAGAAAGGAAAAGATGGAATTAGAAAACATCTGGGAACAACCCAGGCAAGAATCAATATATGCTTCAAGTGAAGGGAGAAACAGAACTGTGTAGACTCTCCAATTACTCTCTCCACATAATATTTACTGATTACAAAAAAAAAAAAGCAAAAAAACACCTGGCTGATAACACCTTAATCTACTATCACCACTAATGTGACCAATCAATACCACATCCCTCCTGATATGCTAATTCCAAAAACATTTCTTCTGAGGCATTCTTGCAAAAAAATGTACATTTTACATTTTGATGTAAACTGACATTTAATCATGAAAAACATCAGACAAACTCAAGTTGAGGAATGTAAACAAAACAGGCCCCAAAAGGCCTGTGTTCATTTAAGAGTACAAGGGCATGAAACAGACTGAGGAACTGTTCCAGGTTACAGGTGACCAAAAATGTAACAGTGAGATATCCCGCACTGGGAAAACATTTTTTCTTTTGCAATAAAGGGAACAACTAGTAAAATATTGACTAAGTCTGTAGATTGGATGACAGTCCTCTTGTCTTTAGGAAAATAAAACTTAAGCATTTAGGGCAAGAGGCACATGTTTCATTAGTCCCAAATGGTTTAGGAAAAAAATTACAGAGACTGGAAAGACAAATGAGGTAAAATACTAACACCTGGGAAATCTAGGTAAACGGTCTACAGAAATTCTTTGTACTATTCTATCCGTTTTGTTTTTTCACCTCTGTATACTCTCTAAGCAAATTCTTAACGAAAGAGAAAATGATATTTTGAAAATTTATCGTAAGTCTTACGTTTTGAACTGTAGATTGGCGGTGGGGAACCTCTACTTGGCATCACCATTTGAAGACCAGAATAGAAGATACACAAATTACACAGAACATGTGTCTGCCGACAAGTGATATTTTAGTACAGATGTACCAATTTCCCAAGGGTCACAACCACTTATGAACTTCTAAGTACTTACATGCAGTTTTTTCCCATAATATGGAAAATATTTTAAATCTATAGCTCCATTGGGAGGATAAGTTGATAGAGCTGCTGTGTTTTCACTCTAAAGTAGAAAACAAAAGAAACCCCTTTTTAGGTCACAAAAACCAGAATGTATATTAAGGCAGTATCAATTATAAACAGTATGATGATGTTACAATGCTATCCCAACTGCATTAATTACAAGTGTATTTTTGAGAACAGATGTGCTAATCTTGATTTAAATCCTTGGACATAAACTATCCTGATTCTTTTTACATTTCCTGATAGACCCTACATGCTGTTCCATGAGAGTCCCTTCTAACTCACAGCCCAACATCTATTCATACACTGTCTTAAAATCTTATCTGCCTCTAACTACTAAAATGCCAGTTCTCCAGCCACTGACAGCAGGAATGCACCAGTCTGTATGGACCAGTGTATTCCTGAAATGACTTAAAATACTGTGCTTCCACACTGTAGAATGTGTGGCTGGCCTAGGAGGCAGCAGGTCCGAAAGTTTTCTGTGCTTAGTAATGGTAACCAGAAGGGTAAACTATGACGCAAGTGACAAAAGTCTTCTCAATCAATTTAAATACCTTTGAATTTATGAGCATGTGTAAATCAAAGTACTGAAATTACTGGAATTATATTCCATGTACTTAAACTAATAAACATGACATAAAATATACAAGTTAATCCTTCACAATCCAACTCATGATGATATCTCTATTATCATCTCTTCGTGATAGAGAATTCTCAAGTAACACATTCTGAATAGGACTAATTTTAATGAGTAACTTTAACACACAATGAGTAGATGACATGGGCTAAAATCAGTGGAAGTTTACTAAGCGCTAATTAAAATATTAGAAAATGCTTGCATCCTAATTTCTATTTTGTAAAGCACACAGGAAACACTATAGCAAAACTAAGAATCTCCTCTAAGGAGAAGTCCTACTCTGCTTCTCTATCACGAGTAGCACGTGTGAGGAACAAGTGACAAAGCAAGACGGCACAAAGCACAGAGTGATGCTACCCCACAGAAGCTGACAAGGCTAAGAGAAACAGTAAAAACCATGTTTAGTCACCACCCTACATTTGTACTCTATAATTAAAAAATAATCACTGTGATGAGTGCCCTTCTGTACTAATTGCTTTTGTTTAACCTATTTTCTCTTAATACATGAGCCTACTTCACAGAAACAGAGATGTTCCCCAACACATAAAGGAGGTTTTCTTTGGGTTATAGTTTACTGAGCTGGAAATTCCAGCCAGACACCACACTTAACTTACACTGACCTCATTTAGGTCCAACACCCTTAAGTGGGCAGGATCAGTTACAAAGAGGGGAACTGAGGCTCAGTTAAGAGGACATGCTCAAGATCACCCAGGGTGACTCTTCATTGTTCTCTTGGTTGGTACCAAAAACGTAACATTGGCAGGCTTTTACTTAAACTTGTACTTTTTATACCTTCTGTTAAAATAAACATTTAGAAATTATGCATATCTGAATACTGAGATACTTTAGGGTGAAGCATACACAGTTTTCTAAGTATATGAATGACATCATATTAGAAACTAGGAGCAACTGACAGTCACTAAGTTCCACTGAAAACAAAGTTTTAAAATCACATTTTTTTATACAGTCGCCACCCTTAAAAGACTTGAAGAACACAAATTGGAAATGGGTAGGCATTTACCTTTTTCTTCTGCATTTTTCTATATTAATAAGATTTATTTTTATAGAAAAAATTGAAAAAATGACAAAAGGAATATTCCATCTTTTGTAGGAACCATCTTTTAAATGCTCAAGAGCATGTTGTCCTCAATATTTCAATATTTTCAGAACTCTTACATAAACGCAATTAAAGCAGATCAAATTTAAGAGTACAAGATACAAGACAAATATAATGGAAAACAGCAACTATGATGATGTGCAATAAATGCGGCCATCTGCCCTACAGAACCACCTCTAAAATGTACGCACCCCACCTATTACTCCTTTGTGACTAACCTAGGAGTACCAGGCAAAATCTTACAAGCTTTCTAAAAACAAAAATATTCCACAACTCAATTAACAAAATCCCCATCTAGTTTATGTACTTTACACATAACTCTTGAAAGCAAAAGGGACAAAAAACTGAAATCTGAGTCATTAGACCAGGATTTTTCATTAACATTTCCACCAACTATTCTAGAAGCAAAGGATATCCAATAGATAGAAGTCCAGTTTAAACCCTAAGGGAACAGTTACATGGAGTTGTTTATACTGCCCAAAGGTTCACAAAATTGAAATCTTAGGAAAGAAGTTTACTAAAGCTTTTGGCCTTCTGGCCAAAATGTGCTTTCCTTTCTTAGTAGCGTTGGCCCCGTAGAGCCCCTGCTCCAAGCTTATCAATGTGGTCCACTCACACACAAAGGCAAAAGCTCCTGCGTCCAGATACACAGTCCTACGTGGTCATGAAAGTAGCACATCTAACCTGGCCGGAGCCTGGCACCTGAGCCTCAGAAACTTCCTACTTGGAAAGCTTGCAAGCAAGAACAGAATAGTTGCTTTTTCTAAATGTATCTCATAGCCATAATGCTTCCTTTTCATCTTAAGAGATACTAGCATATGCTTACTTCATTTTCAGCAGGATTTATCAAGAAAAGCTCAGCTTAGATGTAGCATCTGGTTGTAAGCAGCATACTGACTGAGCTATGTTAGTATAAGGAGATAAAGGGAACTGCCGAGGATTCACACACTTAGACTTCAACCCAGATGAGAAGCCACAAACTTTCTGGCTTTTTATTCTAGTCTAAATAGTGAATACTCAAAAGAAGTAAAGATACTCTAAAGCAGAAATTCTCAAAGCATGAGCCCCAGACCATCGGCATCACCATCACCTGGAAACTTGAGTTAGAAATGCCAAGTTTGGGCCTCACCCCAAAACTAGGGAGTCAGAAACTTTGGGAATGGGACCCAAAACGTCCTCCAAGTGATTCTGATGCATGAATGAATTTGAGAACCACAGAGCAAGAGATTTCTGCCCACATAAGAAATCCATTCAAGGCGAAAAGGAATATAATTTTCTTCACAAACAACTTGAGAAGTGATTTCAAAGTAACATTTCAAGTAAAATACCTTTGACATAGATTTAGAGCTGGAATGCTAATATTTTGCACAACAATAAAATTAAATGTAGAACTTTACATTTCTCCTTAGAACTCTTACCCATCAATTTACATATTTGTCTTAGTTGCACTTGCAGCATGGAGAGAAAACAAAAGTTATGAGATGAAAACTTCACAGCACTCTGGAAGAAAATAAAGTAGGGGTAGGAGAGAAAAATACTGCCTCCACCTTAAGGAAAATGTATCCTGTTTCCTGAAATCTCAGATGCCATTGATGTACACCGATTTATGTATTATTAAGATAGAAAAAAACTCTTATGATACAGTATTAAGATGCAATTAACTATAAGGCCATCCCCAATTTCAGTGTTATTAAGCTAGAAAAAAGTGATCTCAGAATCAATGAAAGATGGTATATGCAAAGGCAGTGTCTGTGAAATCAATGCTCATGGAAAACACGTCTTTAGGAATTATCATTTGCAAGTAGAGAAGGGCTCTACACCCAAAGTTCGGTGGAATTTTATTCTTCTAAGATTGGCACTACAGAGGACTTTCAAAAAGGGACAGGAAGAAAAAACAATGACTAAGACTCACAGACTTTTAAAATATTCAGATATACTAAAGCTTTTTGAATACTAACCTTTGAAATACATTCTATCCTTGGTTCTCCTTGAGGCTTTAATCCAATTATCTAAGGAAAAGAAAAACTAATTGAAACATCACAAATGTATATGAAAGAACCTCCTGAGTTGTTGCTAGGGACCCAGAGATGGAAGGGTTGAGATGCATATCAACTCTAGGTATTAAAACCCTATTACATCTGCCTTTTACTCTTGTGTAGAGGATTACAATGGACTTTTTAATATAATAATCTTACCAATTTGCTGTCTTATTGTATTGGGGCAGTGCAGAAAATAAATCAGTTCCTGAATAAAACACAGTATTGCACTTTGCTACCCTTAAACCAAGAAGCAAACAGAAACTTTTAATGCAAACGTAAGAATTGCAGAAGCACAATAAAACTGTTTTTCACGAAACTGTATTAGGTCAAACCCTCAACATTTGTTTCCATAAAGCTTGCATGGACTTACCGTATTTCCCATCGATCTATTCCACAAAAATGCATACACTGGGATGAATCCCATTTTAAGACACAGTACCATTCAGTTCCACGTAATAAAGCTACTTTCATGTATGTAGCTGATATAACTAACTCTGAAGGGCAATAGATATTTATTTTGTGGGAGGATCTTTTTATGTTTTGAAGTTATATTCATTTTACATGCGAATGCCTGTAAATGTAAATATTCCTCCCAAGAGGTAAGTATTATGGAACCTAAATAATATCAACATCTTTAACTATCATTGCCTATGTGAGGACTTTGGAACAAACTCTACTGGGATTAAATCCCCTGCTACACTCAGCATGCATAGCTCATGAATAATCCATACTTGAGCTTGATGTTGTCATCTTGTCATGCCCTGTAAAGCCATGTCCCATCAGTCAAGTATAATCTCAGACCCTCTGCATTCAAAGAGGACATACTGAAAGAGAAAAACAAACTTGGAAGGTTGGTCCTGTAGGAGAAGGAACTGGAACTTCTCTTGGCTTTATACTCGGAATAGATTTTCCAGGAATCTAGACTTTATGAAGATATTCACTTCTGGAAGGCTGGGATTCTAAAAGGCATTTCTGTTAAGGTAAATACATTTACTTCATCTTACAAGCTAGACTGTCAAGTTTCCCATTACTCTTGGCTTATTTGGTTAACTTTAATTTAATGAAGTCTTGCTGAAACATCCGACTATAATTATTCTTGAGTACCTACTATGTGTCAGGCAATGTTTCAGAATGATCTCTAGAGTACGATGGGATAATTAGGAACCTGTCATTGTCCATGTGGGGAAAGGAGGAGAGACCGGAGGGGTGTCAGTCTGGGTATGTCGGGGTCTAGCTGGCTCTTCCTATAGGGAAACTCTTTATTTAGCAGTGCCAAGAGATGGTAGCAATGGGCTTATCAAGGGTAACTTTAGTGATAAACTCATGATCTTGAGAGGTCTCCACCTGTTTAAGAAACTGCCTTTTCTTGGAGTAAATGATCAGGAATAACCTCATTCTTCAAGGGAGACCTTGCAAGCCTCAATAGGGTAACTGTGTCAGAACACAGCTCTGCAATACAATATTTATAGAGCAGAAAGGTACAGGGGTTAGAGATGACTTATTACATAAGAAAAGCATCTTCTTTTGCACAATGACTCCCAGGTCATACTTACTAACACACAGAGAAGCTAATGAGCTTCAAAATTTTCTAATGGCTATATAATTCAGGAACATCTTCTGGACACCAAAGCAAAATGCTACTACTATGGTTACAACTGTAACACCCCACTGAGCTCATTATAATGCAATTTTATTTGTATCTCTACTTTTTAATTATATGTACATACACTATAAAACTATGCTTTGCTACTAAATATTCAAAGTTTAAACTAAAGCCTAATAGATTCTCAATGGAATTTTAAATTTATAACCGAATTCAAAGATGATTCAAAGATGAGCACTGCACGTTAATAAAACCATGCTTTATGTATGACAACCAGAATACCTGCCCCTTGACGCATTAACCTATGCCTAAATGCATGTAACTAAAAAGGGAAAAGCGTAAGTTGTTTTACTTCCCTAATCCATGATTGATTTAATAAACCAGTCTTGGTTTTTGCTGTATTCACTTTCTAAAGGTCAATTAATATCACTGCTAACCTTTTAAGCAAGTTACCCCTAAATGAGAAAAAAACAGTTCCAAGCTACTCAATAGAGGATATTAGAAAAAAAGCAGCAGCAATATAGGTACATACTCTGTTCATTTTCACAAGAATACAAGGATTTCCTCTGGAGTAGCCAAACTCTGGATCATCCACACCACTGCATGCCTCAAGTAAGGCAACAGGAAACTGACATGCATGATAAATTGGACCCTTCTGTACAAAAAGCACTCGGTCAGGACAAGCTGTGAGATTCTTCTGTTCTTCTAAATCATATGCTAAAAAAAAAACATATATGCGTATATAGATCAGCTAGAAATAGATCTTAAATACAACTAGGAACACATCATCCTTTGGACAACACTCTTTAAAAACAAAAAGAACATACTAATTACCATATTATTATTCTAGGTAAAGAATGTTAAGTTTGTCCAACTTTTAACAGGTTTACTAAGCTGTAACACTTCAGATGTTTACTGCATTCAACAATAACAAACTGGATTACAGATCAATGTCTTCTGTTACCATCAGGTGGCGCCAGCCATGACTATTGCATTATCTCAAAGCTCATGGCGCAAAAAGATGACAACCTATAAACTTGTCCAATCACTATGCTGTACACCTGAAACTAATGTAACATTATGTGTAAACTATACACCAACTTAAAAAGAAAGGTGAGAACATAAAAAGGCATTGCCACTTCTCCCCTATGGAATTTACAATGTAACAGGAAAACACACAATTTTAACTGAAGGGCCTACAGACAGAGTGCTATGGAACGCTCTTCAGCAGGGACTACAACAAAGCTGAGCATCAAAGGTACCTGTGAGCTAATATTAAGTTAGAGGTAACATCTTAGATAAACTCAGTGATAAAGGGGTAAAATGGTTACAATTTGGAGATGGGGAAGAAAGGAGAGGGAGAGACACACAATGGTTTTTCTGCTGTTTGCTCCACACTGGCACAGTATTAGGCAAAAGTGGCACAACAGTGAGCAAACCTGACGTGGTCCCTGCCCTCAATGAGTGTGTTTATTGAAAGATACTAATAAATAGTTAAGATCTACCACAGTGCCTCAATAAGAACTGTTGGTGTGTGGGTACAACTGGTACCAGAAAAAGGTCACTTAAAATGAATTCAACCAAAACAGGAACAAAAATTGCAAAGTAAATGTATTTACAAGAAAGTGCAGATCTTTACTTTGGGGGAAAAATTGTCAAAAAATCTTTAGTTTCATCTTATATATATAAAAAATTAGATTATAATTGGAATTATGTACTCATTTAAAAGAATGATTCAAATATTTGGGAGGTGGGGTAAACTTTTATAACACAAGAGGTACCTATCATATGACATTCATCACTTTTTGACTCTGGTGGCACAATCATAAAGATCATTTTGCAAGAGATATTCAAGGCTTTCACCAATTTTCCCCACGGGCTTTTACTGCATACACTTTTTGGTAATATATCCATTCATTCAGTGACCACTTTTGTATTAATTGTGCCATGTTCTACTTCCATACAAAACCACAATGCAGGGGGTTGTATGATGGTCACATTATGAAGAACCCCCTACCCCCAAGTCCAAGGTATCATGGGGACACAGGTCACTGACCCCAGACAGAGTAACCAAAGAGCCCTATACACCCGAGGAAAGTCTAAAATAAGAAAAAGGTCAATGAGTGGGTGTGTCTATAAAGACCTAAAAGTAAAGAGGTAATTTGAACAGAATGAAACTTCAAATTGTAAGCAGTATCTATTAGAAAAAAGAAGACAATGTATCTTTTAACCAGAGATGGTACACTTTAACAGCAGAAAGGCTTTCCTAAAACTCAGCAATGACAACTGAAAACGTAGAAAATGAGAGAAAAACAAGAGATCTAAGAGCCAACTAAGAGAACAGTTCTAGAAAGAACCAGAAAACTGAGTTGTGGAAATGATCAAAGTAATTAATAGAAGGTAATTTCTGTGAAATTATTTTTGAAAGATAATAATTTATTAACCTAAGCCTTCATCCTGAAAGATCTCCATCAAGTTCCCAGTAAAGTTCTATTTTATTTTTTAAGTTTAGAGAGAGGGAGACAGAGAATCCCAAGCAGGCTCCACACTGTCAGCACACAGCCACATGTAGGGCTCAAACCCATGAACTGTGACAGTGAAATCCAGAGTCAGATGTTTAACACTGAGCCACCCCAGGTGCCCCCCAGTAAAGTGGTATTTTAAAGACTGAAACTAAAGTAAATTTTAGAACCCCAAGGAAATACATATAAAAACAAAGTAAAAATCCAGCCTTGTGGAGGAGAAAAAGGCAATACAAAGTAACTAAAATTCTAGATGCAGCTAAACTACCACCTATAAATGCAGACTGAGGTCATTTTCAGAAATGAAAGGACTCAAAATTTACATTTCATGTATCTTTTCTTATGAAGTTATTTGAGAATAAATACACTCCACCAAAACTAGGCAGTAAATTAAGAAAAAAAGCAGGAGCCAAGAAACAGTGGATCCAGCTAAAGTGATTTAAAAAAAAAAAGAGTCCCAAAATAACAGCTGTATAGTAAAGTTCTAAACAGTTACTAGTACAGACTATGGCAGGAAGGGAAAAGCTCTAAAGAGTTTTCCAGGAAAAAAAAAAAAAAAGACTTAAGAGGATACCTCAAATAACAGTGTGCAATTAAGGGAGCCAGAAGAGTGTCTATAGATGATGGAATAAGACATAAAGATTAAGTATAGAAAGGCAACCAATAGCAAAACTAAAAATAATAATTACTAAACTGGGTTGTAAGGTGGAGTGTCTGAGGCAGGTGAAGTAAATGCTCATCTGTCATGGCAGGAAGTAAAGACAATATATAAAAGTGATAAATCAACAGCTAGAAGGAAAGTATAACAGAAATACAGAAAAAATACCATAAGAGAAATTTCAAGAGCATGAAGTTCTTTCCTGTTGAACATGTATCCAGAATCAAATTACTCACAACCTATAAAGGTTTAAAAAAAGGGGGGGGGGGGCTGGGTGGCTCAGTCGGTTGAGAGTCCGACTTCAGCTCAGGTCATGATCTCACAATTGGTGAGTTTGAGCCCTGAGTTGGGCTCTGTGGTGACAGCTCAGAGCCTGAAGCCTACTTCCAATTCTGTCTGTCTGTCTCTCTCTCTGCCCCTCTCCTGCTCATGCTCTCTGTGTCTTAAAAATAAATAAAGGTTAAAAAAAACATTTACAGCCTCCATTGCTTCCTTTCTTGCCAAGCCACCATTCTACTCATCTAGTTAGTGTAATGGCCTCCTGACTAGCTTCCCTTTGCCCTTCAACCCACAGTCTCAAAAAAGCAGCCTGAGTGATCCTTTAAAAGTTGGGAATGAGATGATGTTATTCCCTGCTTAAAAACCTCCCACTTGGTCAGTGTAAAAACCAAAGAACTTAGTGATGGCCTCTAAGGACCCACACAACCCATCCTTTACTTCCCTAACCTCCTAAAACTCTTGCCCTGGCTTACTCCATCCAGCTCCTCCAGCTTTCCTGATAAACCCTGAATGTGCTGGGCATTATAAATAAGCTTCAGGTCAGTTCCCTCATCTTGATATCCTCCTTAAGGGCCCCCTTCCATGAGGCCTCCTGGACCTCCCTGTTCAAAACTACAACCCTTCCCATCTCCGTTCTCTGCTTCATGTTTCTCCCCAGCACTCATCACCTTCCTGTACACCACTGGACTACAAGCTCCATGAACACACATTTTTTTCCTGTGTTCACTGATTAAACTTCAAAGAGTGCGTGACATAAGACAGCCTTGAAAAAATATTTGTCGAGGAAATTAAAAGGACTGCAGCTAGAAAAGAGTAGGGCAGGAAACTGTTTTCATTACAGAACTTTCTTTACTATTTGATTTTTAAGTCATGGATTATATGCTCACAAAAACATCCTTAAAGAACTATCAAGGAAAGATTTAGAAAGTCAAGTGGATGGTATAGGATTGAGGTTTTTGATTTAAGATAAGAGGAAGTTGAGGAATTCTGCATGCTGACAAGAAGGATCCAATAAAGAGAGGCTAAATACACAGGAAAAGGAGAGTAAACAATGCTTCCAAGACCATGGAAGAGGAAGAGATCCAAAGCAGGACCGGTACAGGTGGCCTATGCAAGGAAGGGCCTCAGAGCAGGAGAAATATCACACACAAAATGGCTGTAACTGTAGGTTGGCTTTTCTAGTAATGAGGAAACTGCAGGAGTTCCCATCTGAGTCCTTCCATTACTTTTTGAAGCAGGGAAGCAAGTTATATAGAGGAAAAGGGTTAGAGGTTTGAATAGAAATTGGAAATAATCCTCTAAGAATTATCCAGAGAAATTCAGCAGGATTGCCAGGAAATATTTGAGGGAGGTGGTCAAGTATTCGCAGTGCTAAATAGTCCCATGGAAAGCCTTCAGCAGCCTGCTCGGGGCAGGCTCAAAGGAAGGGCCTTCATTCAGGAATTATATGGTTTCATCTAGGAGAACTATGTGGCTTCATCCATGTGCATTTTATGACAGACTGACAGGCAAAGGATTTTAGAGTACTGGCAAAACTGAAAGTGAAATGAAAAACCATGGAATTAATAAGCTTAGTAAAAAGGGAAGTTAGGGAGAAGAGGATGGGACAAAATAAAAGGGTCAGTGAAGTGGAAGTCCCAATGAGGTAGAATAGTGAGGGAAAGTTAAACAATTAAACTACAAGGTTGTGTCAGGAAAGCCTCAGTGATTTTGGCAATGGGGTCCTACGTGTTCTAAGGAATGAATGTAGATCTGGAAGAGGTGAGGTGATCATGAACCAACAGGCCAGGGCATGTGATGATTATTCATGTGAAAGGTAACACCAAAGAGGTAGGCTAAACCGAACAGGAGGAAAACTGGGCTAGGACAACTATTAGAAAGCATTACAGACTGGCAACTCCAAAACCCACAGCAGATATGTATTTGGATGGGTTATTTATTTTCATTTTTTAAAAAAATGTTTATTTTTGAGAGAGACAGAGACAGAATGTGAGTGGGTTAGGGACAGAGAGAGAGAGGGAAGCAAAGAATCTGAAGCAGGCTCCGGGCTCTGAGCTGTCAGCACAGAGCCCGACGCGGGGCTGGAACCCACCAGCTGTGACATCATGACCTGAGCTGAAGTCGGATGCTCAAGCGACTGAGCCACCCAGGCACCCCTATTTATTTATTTATTTTAAATTAGAACATGAGTGGGGGAGAGAGGCAAAAGAAGAGAGAGAGAGAATCTTAGTAGGCTCCACACTGCTATGGGGCTCAATCCCACAACCCTGGGATCATGACCTGAGACAAAATAACGATTCGGATGCTCAACCGACTAAGCCACCCAGGCACCCCTGGTTTTGTTATGTTTTTACGTTTACTTATTTATTTTGGTGTGTGTGAGACAGAGACAGAGACAGAGAATCCTAAGCAGGCTCAGTGCAGTTAACACAGGGCTTGAACCCACAAACCGGGAGATCATGACCTTAGCCAAAATCAAGAATTGGATGCTTAACCAATTGAGCGACCCAGGCACCCCTGGTTTTGTTTTTAAATAACAAACATCATTCCTTGTTCCCTCCACAAGTAAGTACTACATTGGATTCAAAAGATCCAAATGCTTAGAGGCATTATTTTGTATAATTCAGTTTGCTTTATTAGTCAAATGCTTTTTAATGCAGATATAAATGTCATGTCTCAATAGATTTATTCATATACTTAATACAGAAAAGTCAAATTCAACTGCCCATTGAGCTTAGACCCCTATGTCTTTTCATAAGTTAGAATATTCTCATGACTAATTATAAAATGTACTTGCCAGTCCTCTCAGTTGACTGAGTTTAAGAGAAAAACAAAACAAAACAAAAGGTAAAACAGACTCTAAGAAAGAGGTTTCTAAAAGTAATCATTATTTGGTACCAGTTTCTCAGTACCTAAAATCTTTTACCTCACTCTAAGAAAAATACTTACGTTTTAGAAAGTTCCTAAGGTCTTCAGTGTACCTTTGATAGGACTCTGGATCAGACGCACTGAATGAATATTCCAATGCAGTTACTGGTTTTGGAAAAACCATAAGTCCTATACAGAGATAAAAGAAAAGGGGGAAGATTAACTGCAGCAAATTCCCTTCTTTCTGCTTATTCTTATACCTAAGGGGCAGATCTCAGTAAATTACATGGAAAACTGTGTTCATAGGTATGCTGAAATTATCAAGAACTTCTCAGTTGATTATGAAGGTACAGACATCTAAAATGAAGAGAATTGGAAATCTGCAAAATCATCTCACGCATTACCAATTAAAAACCTCCCTGAAATCTGATAATCTACAGTTAAATTATAATTGCTCTGTTCCTGATTTTAAAAGATGCAAATTTTACTTTTTACTTCCTACACTCATTTTTCTATCAAATATTTTTAGGTTTTGTCAATTTGCTATTAATCAGAAAAGTTTTAGCAAATCAGTCTCAGCACTTTAGTCATTCAAATTACAACTGTATGGAAACATACATAAAACTTTTTCAGTGGAAGAGGCCTATAAAATTTTAACTCTATGGTTGAATATTCTTCCTTCAATAATAAACACTGCTCTATAATTCAAATGTGGTTTTCACATATTGAATTTGGCATATAACCAACAATTTCATATCAAGTCAACACCCATGTATACAGAACATGTTGCATGAGTTTATGAAAAGAAAATGTAAGCATATTTATCTGTAAGGAAACATAATCAGGCTTCCAACTTTAATGTACGCTTTCTTTGTTTTAAAAGCATCCGATCTAGATTATTAATTCAGCCTTGCACCCAGGCTTAAGAACAATCCTAACATTTTCACTAGCCTCTAAACATTTCCCATACCAAAGTTATTAGAGATGCTATGCCTTGCACTGAATCTGAAAATATACAAATGACAAAGGGTTGTTTTAATTTCCATTAAAACTGCTGCTCACAGATCTCTAGTTCTTTTTTTGTTATTTTTTGGTTTTTTTTTTTTTAACAGTGTTAACATTTTAGATCAGATCCAGTTTCTTTTAAATCCTTGCCTGTATTGGTTTGCATTGATCTTGAGTTAAATTAGATGCAATGCTACCCAAATATGATGAAACAATGTTCCTAAATAGCAGAGCAAATCTTCTATATTCAACACAAAAGACCTCCCAATTAAACTCCCTATTCACTTACATAAACAAACCAGAGATCACTTGGATTTAGATAATCCCCTATGCCTGATTTTCCATCCACTGCAACATCTCTGGGCAAAAACTTTATGACTTCTTATAAAAGTATTTAATGAATAATACATCTTACAGTCCAGTATATTAAATGACCATCTGTATATGTCTGAAATTGTTTGCTTTTATTTTTAAGGTTTTATAGCAGGAATAGGATATAATATCCTGCAAGTAAAAAAGTAAGAGAATCAAGGCAGCTTGCAAATAACTGTATTAAAAACCCCTAATTTTAAGAAAAACCCAACATAAAATATTCAGATTGCTAAAGAAATTTTACTTTAATTTTCTAAGTATTTATTTTATATGTAGGCACATATATTTTAAAGTTTATTTGAGAGACAGCACAAGTGAGAAAGGGGTAGAAAGGGAGAGAGAGAGAGAGAGAGAGAATCCCAAGCAGGCTCCACAGTCAGGGCAGAGCCCCACATGGAGCTCGAACTCACAAACCGTGAGATCATGACCTGAGCCAAAATCAAGAGTTGGATGCTTAACCGACTGAAGCAACCCAGATGTCCCTAAAGAAATTTTAAAGAAACACATGAAGATATCTGTGTTTTATACAAAAGATTACATTCCTTTACATGACTAATGGGTTTTTTTTTTGATAGTGAGAGAGAGCACGCACATGAGCAGGGAAGAGGGGCAGAGGAAAAGAGAGAAAGAGGGAATCTTAAGTAGGTGCCACACTTGGTGCAGAGCCCAACAGAGCTCAATCCCACCACCCTGGGATCATGACCTGAGCCAAAATCAAGAGCCTGGATGCTCCACTGACTGAGCCAACCAGGCACCCCTACATGACTGATTGTATTTATTTTGAGAGAGGGGAGAGAGAAAATCCCAAGCAGGCCCTGTGCTGTTCAGCAGGGAGCCCAATGTTTGGGCTTGATCTCATGAACCATGAGATCATAACCTAAGTCGAAAATCAAGAGTCAAACGCTTAATGGCTAAGCCACCCAGGTGCTCCTAAGGGATTTTTCAATGATTCAATTTGCAAAAACTTTAAGACATGAAAGTCTAAAACTGAATTTTTAAAAAAGATTTTTACTTTATTATTTTTTTAAACACTCTCTCCAGCAAATTTTTTTTTAATGTTTATTTTTGAAGGAGAGAGAGAGACACAGAGCATGAGCCAGGAAGGGGCAGAGAGAGAGGGAGACAGAATCCAAAGCAGGGTCCAGGCTGTGAGCTGTCAGCACAAAGCCTGATGTGGGGCTCGAACTCATGAACTGTGAGATCATGACCTGAGCCGAAGTCGGATGCTCAACTGACTGAGCCACCCAAGTGCCCCAAGATTTTATTTTAAGTAATTTCTACACCCAAAGTGGGGCTTGACCTTACAACCCCAAAATGAAGACTCACATATTCTACCAACTGAGCCAGCTAGGTGCCCCAAAACTGAACTTCTAATACCCATTACTTCTTAGACCTTGCCTAATAATGCTCTTGGAGCCCTAGTAACTTGCTATTTAACAACGTGTTTGAAACTCTTAAGTAAAAAACCAAAGCAGGCATGTACAGTACAGGTGGATTTTATACACAGTATGCTAAAGTCCCCCAAATAAAGTCTTATCTTACTCAAAATGAAGATCATCAACGGAATGCAAAAACTTTAACTCCTCTATCACCTTACAATTTAAACCACTGGAATATGAGAATGTGTGCATACAATGTGCATGTTTGTTGGGGTGTGATGGGCAGGGTTTATGTTATATGTATGTATATTTTATGTACCAATTTCAAACCAGCATTTATTTTACCGGGTAGAAACAATATTATGGAAATAATGTTATTTAAAAATAAAATTAAGGAGCGCCTGGGTGGCTCAGTCAGTTGGGCATCCGACTTTGGCTCAGGTCGTGATCTTGCGGTTTTTGAGTTCGAGCCCCGCGTTGGGCTCTGTGTTGACAGCTCAGAGCCTGGAGCCTGCTTCAGATTCTGTGTCTCCTCCTCTCTCTGCCCCTCCCATGCTCACGCTCTGTCTCTGTCTGTCTCTCAATAATAAATAAACGTTAAAAAAATTTTTTTTTAAATAAAATAAAATATGGTCAATGCAAAAAAACCAGTGTATTAAATACTGCATATAATGCAGAACGTACAAGTAGGAAGAAAAAAATATTATCCTTAATCCCTTTGTAAAGAGAATATTTTAACAAACTAATGTATATTCATCCAGTGTTATATATACATATGTATGTGTGTACATATATATTTATTTAAGGTAATGATAAGACTTTAAGTACTATAATATACTTGTAAATAATTTTAAGGAACTTGGTTTGAAACTTGAATATATGGAACACATCTTATTGCTTATATTATTCATGCAATTGTAAACAGTTTATTTCTGAAATAGATCAGATCATGTTCACTGGTAATCAAGTCACATAACTTAGCAAGAAAAATAGTTATCTTAGGATTAGTCTAGGTAGAAGAAAATGCTACAATGAGAGGTGAGGGAAAAATGAGTATGGAGTTAGTCTCTGATACTTGGTCAAATAAACTAAAAAAGAGAAAAGAGTGATTCCTGATGTTTACACAAATGTTAACAGCAAACCAAGGAAAAGTCATTAGAACAAAATGTTCAAGAAAAGATGGCTAGGGAAAGTGGTGTAGTCTGGCTGTTGATATGGCTCATAAATCCATACGATGAGCCAAGATCTAGTTCAGAGTTTGTCAACCTTAGCACTACTGACCTTTTGGGCTGGACAACTCTTTGTTGCAGGGGGCTGTCCTGTGCCTTGTAAGATGTTAAGCAACATCCCTGACCTCCGCTCATTAGCAGCATCTCTCGAGGTGTAACAATACAAACTGTCTCCAGATACAACCACAAGGCCCTTGGGGAGCAAATCACTGCTGGATGAGAACCACTGCTCCAAAAGGAAACATTCTACTACACTCGTCCCTTCACTGGCCTGCCTGCCCACCCTGCCTGCTGTCCAAATCCCAGTCCTCCATGAGAAGCCTACCCTTCTCTAGTATCTCTAAAGGTTGTTCACATTTTTGGGAATTATTTATACTGGAGTTCTGCACATTGTTATATTCCTCTATAGAAAGTGCCAGCACCTTGAACGGCCATGTCCAATAACGAAGGTAAAGCTGGCATTCAAATTAGTGTTTCAGTTGAGATTTTCTTCTGTAGTGGACAACCCTGGAGAATATTTTTTCCTTAAGACAACAAAGAAGAATTGAACACAGTAACAGTATACTCATTTTATTCTCTGATGTATCATTATTTTTCTTACCACTTCCATATTAAGCCATTAAAACTATGAAGCTTTGTAAGACTGATGCTCTAGCCCAAGCTAGAGCTAAAATGTTTACTTTGTAAGTAAATTACTCAAGGCCAAGTGAAAATGCTATACAATATTCGCAAAAGCCATCCATTGACCATACTGATCAAATTTGGCTTCACTATAATTGTCAATATTCATTTCTGCTTATTCCTGGCAAAGGACTCAAGATTTATCAGCTCAGGTCTTTATATCACTACGTAAATAGAATAGGTTTTCAAATCAGTATGTAAATATAAAAGGTCTTTTTATCAGTATGTAAATATTTAACAACAAAAATCAAAATTTCCACATTACCTAACCCTAAGGCTTAACTTTTTACCTATGTAAAAAATTTACAGTGAAGAAAAAATATAACCAAATTTTGTTAAAAGCCACAATAACTGCAATATAATTACCTGGACTAGGAATCTGGTCACGGTATTTTGGAACCTCATCATTCAGAGTCTGAAGCATAGCCCACATTGTAAATGAGAAGAGTGCAGCCAGGAACCCATAAAAGACTAGGTAGAAGAGCAAGATCAAACCTGCAAAAGAAAATAAAACTTAGGAAATTTAGATACACACACACACAGTGCATATGTGTGGGGGTAATGGGAGGGCAGACACGTTAAAGAAACAAACCAACTGTTGTAAAGCTAGGATTCCAAGCTTTGCCATGCACACAGCCAAATATCTCCATATTCAGAACAATACACATTTGCCCAAGCAAAGGGTATTTCAGCAGGCAGGACCCACCCATCCCATGACCCCTCATCTCCACCGATACTTTCAAGTACAGATAGCTTCTACAGATCATACTCTGGTTCAAGGTCAGAGCTTTAAAATTCTAGCACATGGGGAATGTCTCCCAAGATGGACTTGCTGTCCTCTAGGAAGATAAAAGATGATTTCAGGTGGAATAAAACCCCTATATGCACATATTCCTTTAAGTGGCAAACAGAAAGGAATTAGCACTTCAATCCCATATTTCACAATAGTTATTTGCATAAATTTAAGTTTTATAAAGTGAATGGACTTAACAGCCAGGAAATGTGCACAGAAGGCAAATCATGAAGATGGTATTCAATAAATGATGTTTAGGAAACACTAGTCAAGTGGAAGGCTCATGCAAAAGCAAGGATAGGACAAGTGACCCAACCAATGGGACTTCACAATTCTACTGCTAAGCACAAAGCAAGAGTTGGCATACCCAAGTTTCAACATCAAGGGCTTAGTCTTTTTTTCCTTCAAAATCTGGAAACACTAAAACAGATCTATCCTAAGCCAGTGATTTATTTTAGGAACATCTAAAATCAATTACTTTTCTCAAATGTCCACATTCAAAGTTCCAACATCAGAAGAGTTCACCATGAAGATTACATATTAGGATATGTTGTTAAAGCCACACATTTACATTTAAGTGTTTAAAAATTGATCAAAGGATAATAAATCCCCAGATACAGCAATAGTGAGAAACACTAATTCCCCGGAGTTGAATTAACATCAGCTTTACTTCCTAGTCTTAATAACCTACTTGTTTGTTTGCCTGACTCTATCACCAGCAAAGGGGCTACAGCAGAGGTTCCTGACCTATAATTTATGGACTCCCACCACCCCCAGGCAAGGATTACCTTCAGAGTTTGAGATTCTTATAATAATATATTTCTTAATATATCCATTTTCCTCCTCCCGGAAAAATGCTCTACAATGTTTTTCTGATTTTTAAAAGACTCCACAACCCCAAAACAGATTGTGCCGAAAACTAGATAATTTTTATTTCTTAAATGTGGGCAGGAGACTGCCCCCCTCCCTTCAAGTAAAGGGGAAATAGTTAAAGCAATTTCATCTTAATCCACCCATCCTCCCTTGCCCCAATTACCAGCAGGCCAAAATAGGGAGCGAGAGAACAGAAGGAAGATAGGACAGCAGGAGGACCTTCAGATAGCATCACTATCCTACCACATACAGCAATCCTGTTGCAGAAAAAGAAAAGGAAGACCAATATCAAAGTAGTGCTCAATTTACTATACAGGGAAATGAAACACATGCAGCGTCCAAAAGCTAATTTAGTAAGATATAGGAGAAAGGATTCTTTCAGATCTCGATGTTTATAGGAACAGATAAAATCCTGCATTCAACAGACCAGGGTTATGTTATTAATATTTATATAAATATATATATTTACATACATATTTATACATTATAAAATATATAAAATACTATATTAAAATATTTAAAAAATATATAAAATGTAACAAGTGTAGACTGTTCCACACTCAATAAAACTACAAAAACAGGTGGAACGAGGCCATAGTAGTATGTTGACTGATGCAGTAAGTATGAAACTGGAGAAGTTTAAAACAAAAGTGGTAAGAGTTTTATTTAGCTGTGTTTTTAAGTCATCCCAAAATATTATACCATTTTCAAAATCTGATTTTCAATTTCCAGGAAAAATAATGTAAATGAAATTTATAAAAAGTTACAAAGCAAATAAACATAAAACAGACACGAACAAGCTATACCCAAACAGGCTTTCGAAAGAACCACTACACAATGAAAAAGAGTGTTGAAAGTTCCTATAAAGAGTTATGTTCATAAAATACACAAATTAATAACCATGTCCCAAATCTGATGCCATATACTAGTGGCTATTAAGTCAATTTTGAATGTAGGGAGTGTAGAAACAAGAATATAGACGTGGTTTCCAGCATTAAAATGAGTTTTCTCTACTTGAATCTGTTCCTTTTGCCAAGACCCACACCTAATATTTAAAATTAATCTCTTATGAATATCATATATGAAGGATCACTCCCAAGGGCAGCAATACTTCATCAACTTTTTTTTTTTAATGTTTATTTATTTATTTTGAGAGAGAGTATGAATGGCAGAGGGGCAGAGAGACAGGGAAAAAGAGAATCCGAAGCAGGATCCACACTGTCAGCACAGAGCCTGACATGGGGCTTGGTCTCCCGAACTGTGAGATCGTGACCTTAGCCGAAACCAAGTCTGACACTTAACCAACTGAACCACCCAGGTACCCCTACCTTTATCAACTTTTAACCTCTTTTCTCCTACTAAGAAAAATACCAGAAAAACACAAGTTGTCAATTACCGCTCTTATATATAGTTCCTTAGAGGCAGTTTGCTGATAGGCTTAGCAAACATACTGATGGGGATCAAATTGGAGGCACCCTAGTCAGTAATGGATGGTGCTGACATAATCTGTTCAGTGTGCCACGTCTGCCTCAGTTTTACTTAATGTAAGTAGGAAACAGCAAATGAAGCCTAAATAGTGCTTATTATACTACTGATATTTCCCAGATTAAAATCCTTCAAGAATTTCCTTAAGTCATTAAGGAACAAAAGAAATTGGCATGCACTAAATTCTGAAGAAACATCAGCATTTTGAATAGTCTGAGGTCAACAGAATTATAACCAAAGAGGTTTATTCAAAATAAATATCAGGGCACCTGGGTGGCTCAGTCAGTTAAACCTCCGACTTCAGCTCAGGTCATCATCTCACAGTTTGAGTTCGAGCCCCGTGTCAGGCTCTGAGCTGTCAGCACAGAGGTTCTGTGTCTCCCTCTCTCTCTCTTCTCCTCTCCTGCTCACGGTCTATGTCTGTCTCTCAAAACTGAATAAATGTTAAAAAAAATTTTAAATAAATATCAAATACCAAAAAGCTTCGTGTTGTAATTGGTATTTTTATATTATCACATTGTTCTAACGGCATATATAGAAGCACAACAAATGCTACTTCTGTACTTACACTCTTAGATCTAAGGGCACATTACAGAACTGTCAATGACTAAACTTCTACCCTTCTCTAACACAGGAACGGACTTTCCTCTGCTCTCATTTCTGTTCCTTGAGAAGCCCCAACTTTTAAATCCCTTTCTTCTCTCTCATTTTAATTTTGTTTAGGGGAAGGGTGACAGGACAGATGCAGCAGGAGGTTATGGAGCAGGGTGGGTATATGCACAGGCTATGCTAGAGTCAGACTTAGGCTCAAATCCTGGCCTGACCACTTTTCTGCTGTGACCCTGGGCAAGTATCTACTCCCATATGAAAAAAAGGGGTGACGGTTGTACCTATCTAATTATTCACATTATAGAAAGGCAAGTAAAAGTCCAGATATTTGACAAAAGCAAACTTCACGGGGGAAAAAGGCCAACAACAAAACTAGAAATATTTTTGGAATGATACTGCAAATAGGCTTTAAGGCTAAATTTAAGGTTTAAGTCTTAACCTAATCAATTGCATTTTACTCTAAAAAAAATGTTTTCATAAATGAGATTAATGTGGATTCTATAAAAGAAAACTAAACAGCAAAAAATCTGGCCAAGGGAAGGAGAAATAGGTCCTGACCAGCCACTTTGTTTCAACCCCGACGGGTGTTCAACAATCCAGTTCCAGCACTAACCACCCAGGGTAGCACAGACTCCACTAGCTTAGGGCATGGCCCTCCACAAGAATGCCCTTACTTCAGATGCCACCTGAACTTCTAACCAACTGGCTACCAATCTAGGAGATCTGCAATGCTCCCTCAGATTTCAGAATTGGCTACAATGACTCAGAACCCAGAAAGGGCTCTACTTAAGATTAGTTATAAAGGACACCCACACAAACAGAGAGGGGGGGTCTGGGATGGAAT
Source organism: Acinonyx jubatus (assembly GCF_027475565.1). NCBI lineage: Eukaryota > Metazoa > Chordata > Mammalia > Carnivora > Felidae > Acinonyx > Acinonyx jubatus. The sequence goes on from NC_069384.1 coordinate 119,787,726, forward strand.
GCAGTCTCTGACACCCAATCTTCCAGCAATGTTCTGGGAATCACCCTCCCAACACATTAATCTGCTCCCAAACCTGGAAGCTCCACTAAGCTTCAGGGTCTAGAGTTTTTACCGGGGTTTTATTATGTGAGTGTGATTAAATCACTGGCCATGTAATTAAACCCAATCTCCAGCCCCCTCTTCTTCCCTCCCTTCAGTCAGGTTAGCTCAAAGTCCCAGCCCTCTAATCATAGGGTTGGTCTTTCTAAGGACCAGCCTCCAGGGAAGCTACTAAGGGGCCCACCAGGAGTCACTCTGCTAGCATAACATAGACACTCCAGTCTGGATATTCCAAGGGTTTTTCAAAACTCGAGGCACCTGGGAAAAGACCATAAAAATTCTTTATTCTACAATACCAGCACACATAACCTGGGCACAAGGGAGTTACTAGGCTTTATCAAGGCCCGAACATACATATCCTCTCAACACACTTTAACACCATGTGATCTGATTCCCTAACTTCTGCAAACTTCCTAGTTACCTGATGGTACCCCAGCTACTACAAAGACTCCTCTCCTCAGAGTTCTGATGACTAGAAACTACTTCCTCTTTGTAAATAAATTAGCATTCTGTTCACAGTTAAAAATTTTTTTAAAGAGAGGCAAGCATAATAATAATAAAAAAAACACAATGGCATAGAAAAGTGCAAGTTCAAAATCTTTTGTATATTTGAATTTTTAAAAGTGGCTTCTTATTGAGGTATAATTCACAGTCCATTCACCTGTGACTGGAATTGTTAGGTTTTATAGTAACTTAGATTAAGTACCAGACTGTTTTCCAAGGCAGCTGTACCATTCTACATTCTCACCAGCAGGGTTCCAATTTGTCCTCATTCTCCTCAGCACTTCTTGTCTTTTTATACAGCCATACTAGTAGGTGTGAAGTGGTATCTCATTGTGGGCTTAACTGGCATTTCTCTAATGGCTAATGATGTCGAGTATCTTTTCATGAGCTTATCAGCCATTGGTATGTTCTTTGGAGAACTGTGTATTTACATCCTGTATTACACCCATTTTTAAATTGGGTTATCTTTTTATTTGAGTTCTAAGGTTCTTTATATATAGTACAAATACAAGCCTCTCATCAGATATCTAACTGTTGACTCCAATTCTATGGGTTGCTTCTCGCTTTCATGATAGTGTCCTTTAAAGCAGAAAAATTGTTGGGGTACCTCAGTTGGTTAAGCGTCTGACTTTGGCTCAGGTCATGATCTCACAATTCATGGGTTTGAGCCCCATGACTGGCTCTGTGCTGACAGCTTGGAGGCTGGAGCCTGCTTCAGACTCTGTGTCTCCCCTTCTCTCTGCCCCTCCCCCACTTGTGCTCTGTCTCTCTCTCTCTCTCTCAAAAATAAACATTTTAGAAACTTTTTTAAAAAGCATAAAAGTTCTAGGGGTGCCTGGGTGGCTCAGTCAGTTAAGCGTCCGACTTCGGCTCGGGTCATGATCCTACGTCTCGTGGGTTTGAGCCCCGCAACCGGCCCTGTGCTGACAGCTCAGAGCCTGGAGCCTGCTTCATGTTCTGTGTCTCCCTCTCTCTGCCCCTCCCCAACTTGCACTGTGTCTTTCTCTCTCACAAATAAATAAATAAATATTAAAAAAAAAAAGCAGAAAAGTTCTTAAATTTTTTAAAACTTAGAAATGTTATTTATATGTATATAAATACATATATTTATGTATTATCGCAAACAAGTGAAGTTGGAGGTGGGAGGGGGGGCAGAGAGAATCCCAAGCAGGCTCTCCACTGCTCAATGTTGGTGAAATCATGATGACCTGAGCCAAAATCAAGAGTTAGATGCTTAACCGACTGAGCCACCCATGCACCCTGGAAAAGTTCTTAATCTTGACTAGTCTAATTCATCTATTTTTTTCTTTGGTTGTGTTTTTGGTGTCATATTTAAGATACCACTGCCTAGGGGCGCCTGGATGGCTCAGTCGGTTAAGCGTCCAACTTCGGCTCAGCTCATGATCTCACGGTCCATGAGTTTGAGCCCTGTGTCAGGCTCTGTGCTGACAGCTCAGAGCCTGGAGCCTATTTCCGATTCTGTGTCTCCCTCTCTCTCTGACCCTCCCCTGTTCATGCTCTCTGTCTCAAAAATAAATAAACGTTAAAAAAAAAAAAAAGAATGAAGAAAAAATAAAAGATACCACTGCCTAATCCAAAGTTATGAAGATGCACATCTATGTTTTCTTCTAAGATTTTTTTTAGCTCTTAGGTTTGGGTCTTTGATCTATTTTCAGTTCATTTTTGTATAAGGTATAGCGAAGGGGTTCAATTTCATTGTTTTGCATGTGGATATCCAGTTTTCCCAGTACCACTTGTTCAAAAAATTATTTGTTCCAGGGTGCCTGGCTGGCTCAGTCAGTGGAGCATGTGACTCTTGATCTCAGGGCTGTTAAATCTGAGCCCCACATTGGGTGTGGAGATTACTTAAAAATCTTAACAACAACAACAAAAAAAAACAAAACATTTGTTCCTACTGAAAAAGTTTTCTTAAACTAATGGGCATATACTATCTTTATAATAAAAAAATGTATATGTACACTTGCACTCATGTTTTATAATTTATTAAAATCATGGTAGCATAAAATAACTAAATAAGATTAAATAACCTGCTGAAGATTAACCTACCATAAGAGAAACATTCAGAGCAGTACCTCTCCATGTGGTACCTTTACCTGGTCTGCTCTTCCTGGCGGGCCTCAAGTTGTTAACTTTTTAAAGATTTTAATTTAAAAAAATGTTTTTAACGTTTACTCATATTTGAGAGAGAGACAGAAAGAGACAGAGCGTGAGTGGGGAAGGAGCAGAGAGAGAAGGGGAGCGAGAATCCCAAGCAGGCTCAGCACTCAGCACAGAGCCCAATGCGGGACTAGATCTCACAACCATGAGATCATGACCTGAACCAGTCAAGAGTCAGACACATAAATGACTGAACTATCCAGGTACCCCAAGATTTTATTTTTAAGTAATCTCTACACCCAACGTGGAGCGTGAACTTACAACCGTGAGATCAAAAGGCACAAGCTCTACTGACTGAGCCAGCCACATGCTCCAAGTTGTTACCTTTCATAATCAAAACTCCCATTGTCTGAAAAATCTATCTTTCAAGCATTCTGTGTTGCTCCAGGTGATAGAAATTTACAAAGAGTAAGATCTGTTCCTTCTCTCCAAGAGTTCAGTTATCACAAGTGACAGACCTATAAGCAAAAAATTATAGACATCAAGGGCTAGAGGAAAAAAGAGAAAGAGAGAGAGAGAGAGAAAGAATGAACTGTCTCTAGCAGGGAGAGGAAAGAAAAGGATTTCATCAGAGAAGGCCTCCAGGAATAAGTGAGTCGGCTCACCAAAGATGAAGAAGAGGAGTGAGCTCTGAGTCAAAGACCAGAGGACTAGCGGACTCCATAGGAGGAATAGCCAGGTTGGGTGCAACTTTGCTCCTACCCCCCAATACACACTTGCTCCCAGTGTCAAGCAACTACTAATAGTAGCAATAACATCTACTCCAGAGTGGGAGCAGGGAGTATGGATGCTTGGGCTGAAAAACTTGGCAATGTCCGGAAGGATTGGTGAAAACCTAACGGAGTAGAGAGTTCCCATACCTAGACCAGCTCTCGGCTAACATTTGCTACCTACAGTTCCGTTTCTCGAGAGAGGAAAGTCTAAATACAAAGAGCAGGAGTACACACCCAATAAGTACCAAAGATTTCAGAAAAAGCTAATCTGATAAAGTACCAAGCTCAACAAAGAAAAGTAATACCCAGAAGAAGTGGGTGCAAATAAAACAAAGGGGAAAAAAATAGTGAATTTAAAATACAGAAGGTGAAAGGACAATTTTTAAAAATCAGATTTCATATTCTGATTATTAAAATAAAAAGCTCATTAGATAAGCTGACCTGGAGAAGAGTTAAACTCTAAAGAAAAATCCAGACACCTAAGAAAATAAAACAGCAAACCAGAGACTGGGAGAAAACTTTTACAAAACATGTAACCAACAAAGGACTTCCTTGCCCCTAGAATTAGCAAAGAACTCTTACAACAAATTTTTTTTTAATGCACAAGAGTTTTGAAACAAAACTTCATCAAAGATGTAAGGATTGCAAAAAATAAGCTCAAGAAAAGGTGCTCAACATCACTAGTCATCAAGGAAGGGCAAACCAACACCACTAGCTCATGCCTACCAAAAATGCTGGAAAACTTTAAGACTGACAGTACCAAGTGGTGGCTCAGGAGTGGAGCAACTGAACTCTCGCACATTGCTAGTAGGAGTATAAAAGAAATAAAAGCCCTATTTTATAAAAACAGTTTGACAATTTTTTGAAATTAGCAACATACATCTATGATAGGATCCAGCTAATCCGTTCCTAGATATTTAACCAAGAAAAATAAAAAGCACATGTTCAGAAAGTAAGGTATATGGATATTCATAGATGCTTTATTTGTAATTATTAAAAAGTACAAGCAATCCATATGCACATCAACGAATAAATTAATAAGTAAATTCTGGTATATCCATACAATGGAATACTATTCTTAAACTATTTCTCAAAATAATCATACTAAATGAAACAAGTCATCCCCTTCTTGCACACACAGAGTATAAACTACATTCCATGTTTTTAAAATTTCATAAAATACAGGGGCGCCTGGGTGGCTCGGTCGGTTAAGCGTCCGACTTCGGCTCAGGTCATGATCTCACGGTCCATGAGTTCAAGCCCCGCGTTGGGCTCTGTGCTGACAGCTCAGAGACTGGAGCCTGTTTCAGATTCTGTGTCTCCCTCTCTCTCTGCCCCTCCCCTGTTCGTGCTCTATCTCTCTCTGTCTCAAAAATAAATAAACGTTAAAAAAAATTAATTAATTAAAAAAAATTTTCAGAAAATACAAACTGAAGTGTCAAAAGCAGCTCTACTTTTGCCTGGAGACTTGGAAGGTAGGGAGAGAGGATCAATTACAAAGGGGCAATAGGAAATTTGGGGGGTAATGATTATGGTTGTTATCTTGATTAGTCATAGTTTCATGAGTACACTATTGTATACACATATATGCCAGTATATGTCAAAACTCAAGTTGTACACTTTAAATATGTACAGCTTACTATATGTCAATTATACTTCAATAAAGCTGTTTAAAAAAACAAATACAGGAGGGGGCCCTTGGTGGCTCAGTTGGTTAAGCATCCGACTCTTGGTTTCAGCTCAGGTCATGATCCCACAGTTCATGGATTCAAGCCCAGCATCAGGCTCTGCGCTGACAGTGTGGAGCTTACCTGGGATTCTCTTTCTCTCTGCCCCTCTCCCACTCTCAATTGCATTCATTCTCTCTCTCTCAAAATAAATAAATAAAAACTTAACAAAAATTATTCCCAAAAACAAAAAAATAAATAAATAACAAAAACAGAAGACTAACCTAGTGAATCGGCCAGCTAAGGAAAAATTCAATGAGCTAAAAGATCAAGCCAAGATTTTCTACAACAATCCCCAAAAGGAGGGAGGGAATGTATGGAAATTGTTGAGATATGGGGGACAGAACCAGAATATCATCAACAAATCTAATAGGAATTCCATCAGAAAAGAGAAGTGAAAGAATGCTCAAAGAAGTAACAAATTTTGTCTAGACTGGAAAAGACTGAAAAATGCTGGAAAACATCCAATACCTAGAAACATTTCAGAATACCAACAAGAGGAAATTTCTTAATGCTTCTAAAAAAATAAAACAGGCTGTACCTAAGACAGAGAACTGTAATTGAATCTTCTTGGCCAAAAATGAGATATATTCCAAACTGAGGAAGAATGATTGTAAACTAAAAGATCAACCAACTAAATAAACAAAAGGACATCTCCAGACATACAGAGACTCAGAAAATTTACTAACCTCATATCCTAACTGTAAGAATTGGTTATGCAATACAAAAAACTGAAGGGCAATAGCAAAAAAACTGCTAGCAATGCAAGTGTCCTCAAACAAAGCAAAGAAATAAAACATAATGTATGGAGAACTATAAACAGTTATTAAAAAAGGAATGAAACAGATTTCAAAAACTCCAAGTGGAAAAAAATCTCAAAATGATATATACCACATACTTAAATTTAAAACACTCAAAAGAATTATATTTCTATAAATATACACAAAATAGAGTCTTTGTTAATGGAACAGAAACTTGCAAATCAAATTCATAAACAGCGGTGACCTCTGAATAAGGGAAGAAGGGTTCAGGATTGGGACTGGGGATGTAGCCAAGGAGGATTTGAGTTCTAGCACACCATCATTCTTTTCTTTTTTTGGAAAACAATTTATTTACACAATATCTAACTTCACAAAAAGAGGACAAAGATCATAGACTGAATTCCAAAATAAGTTAATTGTGTATTTCCATTTTTTAAAGTTTTCTTTAAAAATCTAAGAGGAATACATAAAACAATGGTGAGCAAAGCAACCAGTAAGACTTACTGGCAACATCTAAGTGTTGATTTTAATTTCTTTTCCTTTTCAGGTTTGAGGAATAATTTAGATAGAATAACTTTTATCAATTTTAACTGTATAATCCCAGTGAGTATTGACAGTTGCATAATCTGTGAAACTACCACGAAAGATACAGAACATTTCTATCACTTCCAAAGAGCCCTTGTGCCCCTCTGCAATCCACACATCATTTGCCAGGTGAGCAATGATCTCCTTTTGTCACTATATTCATTAATATTTTATATAAAGTTAAAAATTTTAATTTGTTTAAATTTAATAACAAAATCCAAAAATAATATGACAAAAAAATTAATAGTCAAATAATAAAAATTCTTTTTAAAAAAAAATTTTTTTTTTTTTTTACATTTTATTTATTTTTGATAGAGAGAGACAGAGCAAAAGTGGGGGAGGGGCAGAGAGAGAAGGAGACACAGAATGGGAAGCAGGCTCCAGGCTCTGAGCTGTCAGTACAGAGCCCGACCCAGGGCTCAAACTCACAAACCGCGAGATCATGACCCAGGCCACTTAACCAACTGAGCCACCCAGGCGCCCCTAAAAAACATTCTTAAAGTGAGTTAAAAAAATCCACTGAATGCTATTAATGGAAGAAACCTAAAATTATACCACTTAATGGTTGAAAACAAAGTAGGTCTTGCCTAACAAAAAGAAATCTAGATGTAACATTATGACTCTAAGCAAACTAGAATTCAAGTCAAAAAGCATGAACAGTACAAACATGTTTCTTATTAATAAAAATACAAACACATCAAGAAGATGCAGCATAACAACCATGAGCCTTTGTGATGCTAAATCGCTTAAAATATGTAAAGCAAAGGCAAAATTACAAAATTACCTCAATCCTATATAGAGGTTTTAACATAGCTCTCCCAAAAATCCACACATGAAGTAAGTAATAACAAAAAGGACAGTAGCTATTTTTAAAACACAACTAACAGCTACCTAATATATGCAGAACTTTTGTAGCCACCAGAAAATAAACTCTTTACAAACTTGCAACACTGTCCCTAAAGGGATCATGACAACTTACAAAACACAAAAAACCCCAAATTTATAAACTTAAAAAAAATCAAAGCCACATTCTTTAAAATTTAAGTAAATATATTAGAAATTAAAACAAAAATTTAGAAAATGGATTTCTATTTAGTCCTTGGATTAAAAAGACAAATCTGGGATGCCTGGGTGGCTCAGTCAGTTAAGCATCTGACTTAAGCTCATGTCATGATCTCACCATCTGGGGGTTCCAGCCCTGCATCAGGCTCTGTCCCAACAGCTCGGAGCCTGGAGCCTGCTTCGGATTCTGTGTCTCCCTCTCTCTCTGCCCCTCCCCCTGACACGCTCTGTCTCTCTCCATCATCAAAGATGAATAAACGTTAAAAGAAAAAAAATGAAAAAGAATGCCTGGGTGGCTCAGCCAGTTAAACCTTCCAACTATGGCTCAGGGCATGATCTCATGGTTCATGAGTTCTAGCTCCGCGTCAGGCTCTGCACTGACAGCTCAGAGCCTGGAGCCTGCTTCGGATTCTCTCTCTCTCTCTCTCTCTCTCTCTCTCTCTCTCTCTCTCTCTGTCTCTCTCTGCCCTTCCCCTGCTAGTACTCCATCTCTCTTTCTCTGTCTCAAAAATAAATAAAACATTTAAAAAATTAAAAAAAAAGACAATGAAACCTGAAATATTCAAAATTCAAAACAATAATATATTCAGAGCAGAAAGCAAACAAAAATCTTTACATTCATTCACTAAAACACAAGATTAACAACAACAACAAGCCAGGTTTTTAATTCAAGACTAAAATAAATTCAAGGAAAGGGAAGAATAAAGATGAAAACAGAAATGCAAAAATATTTAACTTGATCAGTAAAACCAGTTTCAATTAGCAAACTTGAGAATAAATGAAATACGATTGTTTTAGGAAACAAACATATCCAAATCAGAAGTTTTTACAAAAAATAAACAGAGCTCTACCCCTAAAACACATACACGTCCAATTGGCTTTAACTGTTCTCCCAATTTTCAGAGAATAGACTCTTTCTACAGATAAACTATATTTTTAGTATGCCCTGTAAGTTACCTAAGTGTTTTGTTGTTGTTTTTTAAACTAGGCTTCATGCCCAGCGTGGAGCCCAACACAGAGCTTGAACTCACCACCCTGAGATCAAGACCTGAGCTGAGATCAAGAGTCAGATACTTAACAGACTGAGCCACCCAGGCACCCCTACTTTAAGGCCAGCCTATGTGATACCAAAACTGGACACTCAGTATCCACACAAATTTCACCACTTTATTTTTTATTTTAGAGACAGAGAATGCATGTGCATGAGGAGAGAGGCAGAGGGACAGGAAGTGAGAGAATCTCAAGAATCAAGAGTCAGATGCTCAACTGATTGCGCCACCGAGGAGGCATGCCTCACACATGTATTTTATTTTACAAACGCTCACATACAGCTTACATACTACAGTGTGATAAGGACACAGGAACAGACACAAATCAACAAAATCCAAGAAACGATCCGTAAGACGAAGTTTTGTATGTAAGAAAGCTGGCAATTCAGATCAGTGAGGAAATGATGGATTATTCAACATATTTTTGGGGTAAGTGATTAGGAAGAGCCCATTAAAAGACTATTAAACTTCTGGTGGCTCAGTTAAGCGACCAACTTCGGCTCAGATCACGATCTTGCAGTTTGTGAGCTCAAGCCCCACACCAGGCTTTACGCTGATGGTGCAGAGCCTGCTTGGTATTCATTCTCTCTCCCTCTGCCCCTCCCCAACTTGCGTAGGTGCTCTCTCCCAAAGTGAATAAACTAAATAAATTATAAAAAAATGTTAAATCTGTGATAATGTTAATGAAAAACAAGTATTTTTAAATAAACAAATTAAGAGGCGCCTGGTGGCTCAGTTGGTTAGGCCTCTGATTCTTGGTTTGGGCTCAGGTCATGATCTCACAGTTTCCCAAGTTCAAGCCCTCCCCTGGGCTCTGGGCTGGCAGCTGGGAGCCTGCTTATGATTCTGTCTCTGTCCCTCCCCCACCTGCACTGTCTCTGCATCAAAATTAATTATTTAATTAGACAAAAGGGAGCAAAGAGATGAGGGACTGTAAAAAAAAAAAAAAAAAGGAAACTGGGCAAACACAAATATGCTCAGGTGTAGTTATCAGAGAGATTGCAAAATAAACCAACCAGATGTTACCTTCCCATCAAACTGGCAAAAAAAAATTTTTAAAGAGTAATAATATCCAGTGCTCAGAAAGTTGAAGGGAAACTGGTCCATTCATCCACTGCTGGTGGAAGTATAAATTGGTACAGCTCTTTTGGAGGACAGTAAATGTTAATATAAAAATTAGCATACTAGGGCACCTGGGTGGCTCAGTCAGTTGAGTGTCCAACTCCATTTTGGCTCAGGTCATAATCCCAGAGTTGTGGGATCAAGCCCCACACCAGGCTCATCAAGGAGCCTGCTTAAGATGCTCTCTCATTATCTCCCTCTGCCCCTCTCCCACACTTGTGCTCTCTCGAGTTAAAAAAAAAAAAAAAAAAAAGCATATACTATAAAGTGGTAATTCCATTACCATAAAGTGGCATATTCAGTATCTAGCCCAGATAAATTGTGGCACACATGCAGAGCAGCAATTTTTAAGAGAAATACTGGAAACAATCTCAATATTCATAACAGAAAATATATGTCTTGGATATGTATCTCTCCACTATGGATTATACAATGATTCAAAGGAATGAAATAAATACTGACATGGAAACACAGTCAAATCACATTAAGTGACAGGGGAAGGGAGAAAGCAAGTTTAAAAACATACATTCTTCCTATTACTCATGTAAAAGTGGAAAATTAGTTATTCCTACATATTCCATATATATACACATACACAAATAAGTATATACATATATCTAAATGCACTGAAACAGGACTAGTAGGAAAACTGATAAAACAATCATTAATCATTCTCTATAGGAGAGACTCCACAACTGGTGGAAAGCAGTCAGGAGAAACACATAAATGTATTCATATATTTTTTTCTTTAGTATTTATTAGCATTGTTTATACATACACAGTAAGGTCAAATGTCAATGAACATCCAGAAATTCACCTAGATTCTACCGTTAACATTCTACTATATCTTGTATCTATTCACCACTTATTTTTTAAACGCATTTCAAGTTCTAGACGTCAGTATGTACACTTCACTCCTAAACACTTCATCATGCATAATAACTAAAACAGAGGGGAAAAATTACACTTAATGAAATACACAAGTCTCTAATGTGCCATTAGACAGGTTTTGACCATCACAGCCAAAGAACAAATAATCCAAAAAGGGGCAGAAGACATGAATAGACATTTTTTCTAAAGAAGACATACAGGTGGCCAAAAGACATGAAAAGATGCTCAACATCACTTATCCGGGAAATGCAAATCAAAACTACAGTGAGATATCACCTCACACCTACCAGAATGGCTAAAATCAACAACACAAGAAACAACAGGTGTTGGCAAGGATGTGGAGAAAGAACCACCCTCTTGCACTGTTGGTGGGAATGTAAACTGGTGCAGCCACTCTGAAAACAGTATGAAGGTTCCACAAAAAGTTAAAAATAGAACTACTGGGGTGCTTGGCTGGCTCAGTCGGTAGAGCATGCAACTCTTGATCTCGGGGTTGTGAGTTCAAGCCCCACACTGGGTGTAGAGATCACTTAAAAGTAAAATCTTAAAAAAAAAAAGAAAGAAAAAGAAAAAGAAGAACTACCGTACAATCCAGAATTGCGCTACTAGGTATTCACCCAAAGAATACAAAAATACTAATTCAAAGGGATACATGCACCAGAATGCTTATAGTATTATCCACAATAGCCAAGTTATGGAAATAGCCCAAGTGTCCTCCAGTTGATGAATGGATAAAGTAGTGTGGGTGTGTGTGTGCGCGTGTGTACACACACACACACACACACACACACACACACACAAACAGAATATTACTCAGCCATAAAAAAGAATCAAATCTTGCTATTTGCAACATGGATGGAGCTAGAGAATACAATGCTAAGTTAAATAAGGCAGTCAGAGAAAGACAAATACCATATGATCTCACTCATGTGTGGAATTTAAGAAACAAATGAGCAAAGGAAAAAGAGAGACAGACAGAGACAGACAGACAGACAAAAGACTCTTAACTACAGGGAATAAACTGATGGTTACCAGAAGTGAGGTGGGTAGAGGGACTGGTAAAACAAGTGATGGGGATTAAGGAATGCACTTGTGATGAGCACTTGGTGTTGTATGGAACTGATGAATCACTGTATTGTACACCTACAACTAATATACTGTATGTTAACTAAATTTTTAAAAATTTAAAAAAAGGGGGGGGGTTGTTTGACAACTACATTCTGTATGATCCAAGTCCCTAGTAAGATACAGAACATTACCACCATCCTATCAAGTTCTCTTGTGCCCCCTCCCAATCCCCACAACCACCACCTTAGAGGTAAACACCATTCTGGGCTTTTTTCCAGCAATTGATAAGTGTTGCTTGTTTTAGAATTTACATAAATGAAATCATATAATATGTGTTCTCTTAGGCAAAGCTTCTTTCCTGCTCAGCCTGACTGTGAAACTCATCCATGTTTTGTGTATCCATAGTTCATTCCTTTTTATTGTTGGATAGTATTCTGCTGTTTGGACATACCAGTTTGTTTACCTACTCTCCTGCTGATGGACGCCTGGAGTGTTTCCAGTTTGGAGCTACTATGAATACTCTTGTACAAGTATTTTTGTGAACTTATGTTTTCATTTCTCTTGGGTAAACACCTAGGAGTAGAACTGCTGGGTCATGGAGTAGATGTGTATTTACTTTTATAAAAAACTACCAGACCTTTATCCAAAGTGGATATACCATGTATTACATTTTAAAAATCATTGCTGTTAACAGTGGTTACCCAGGAAAGAAGCTGAAGAAGACAGTGGACTTACTGATTATTCATATCTGTATTGTAAAAATTCAACCAACAGGGTTACTTTCATTATATAAAAAGAACAAAGCCAAGAGTCTACATCTAATACTAGTCCAGACTTCTTGAGTTAGCCTACACTGACACTAACTTCTAAAGAGGTCAGCAAACCACAGGTGCTGCCTGTTTTTATAAATCAAATATTGAACCATAGCTAGGGCCATTAGTTTATACATTGTCTATAGCTACTTTCAAGCTACAATAGAGTTGAGTAGTTGCAACAGACACCAGTGGGCTGGCAAAGGCTAAAGTACTACCTGGTCCCTTAAAGGAAAAGTTGGCCACCTCTTGTTCTAAAGCATTTACATTTTTTTTTTTTTTCATTTCAAAGTGACATTTGAAACTCTCTCATTCAACTTTTCTCCTACAGAAGAAATTAAAACCAAGAGATTTTAAATGGGTTATCTAAGCTTAGCTGGATGTGTGGAACCAAAAATTAGGTCTATATTCTGAGTCCTAGTTTGGTCATCTCAGAATACTGATATACTTCTAAGGTTCATGAAGTAAAAAAATATATATGCCCACAGGCTCACTTTTACTACAGTGCCCTATGTGGAAACTTCAAAATGAACTACTTTAGTGGGGCAGAATCATGGTAAGTTATGGGGAATTATGCCTTTATGTACAAGTATCTCCACGAATAAGACTTTCACAGTGTGTAGCCATACTAGCCCAACAATACTTTCAACTTTAGCCCAAGGAATAGGTGAATCTCAAGATGAAACTAATTAAATGACAATTTGTGCATCAAAAAAAAAAAAAGGTAAGTGCTTACTATTACTATGTGCCAGATGCTACAGGGATGTGCAAATGAAATCCTGATGTGTGAGAACATCTAGTTAGTAAGAGCAATGTACATAAACAACTATAATCCAGGATACAAAGTTTTAGGTGTTACAGGAGATAAACGTCGTATTATTTTCATCTGGGCACATCAGAGAAAGCTTATGACAGCTGATACTCAAGCTAGATCTGTGAAGTAGGAAAGAATTTTCGATGCAGAGATGAAAGGGCATGGGGGAGGGAATGAGCAGAGCATTCCAGACCAAGGGCCCTCAGATCCACCCATTTGGGCTATGACATGTGGTATATGTAGAGTACGGTGGGAAATGACAGGTTATAAGGTTGGAAACTTAGTTCTAACCCAGTATGTAATAAGCCCGGAATGCCAGGCTGTCTGGAAATTATTTAAACTTTCTGAAAACAGTGGGGATCCAAATACAATTTTAGGGTATGGGAAGTAGCATGATCAAAGCTGTAGCCTTAAAAATAACCTGACAGCAGTGAAGTTGCAGTGGTTTAGGTCACAATGATTCCAACTGATTCCTTGGGTTTTTCTGGAGATGAATCAGAAGTTATGAGCTTCCCCAAAGTCAATAACACTATAGCTTTTTTTGTTTTAAGAAGCAGGTAGAAGCTGGAAAGCCAATGGTCTATTTGAACTTGGAACAACTTTGGAAAAGTTATGAAAGCTCTTCATCTGGTGCTTTAAGTTTTATTTTTTTAATAGTTTTTTTAATGTTTATTTGAGAGAGAGAGAGAGAGAGAGAGAGAGAGAGAGAGAGAGAGAGAGGGAGGCAGGAGTAAAGAGAGAGAATCCCAAAGCGGAGCCCAATCCCACCACAAGATCATAACCTAACCGAAATCACAAGAGCCAGATACTTAACCAACTGAGCTACCCAGGTGCCTTCATCAGGGAATTTATAAGAAAAGGCACTACCAGACCCTGATACAGTGGAGACAGGGTTGATGCAAGTGTTAAGGACTATGAAATTTGAAACAGGTGGTTAGTATTATGAAGCTATGAAAACGAGCACCCTGCACCCCCTCTGAATGTGGGTTTTCATAAGATATGGGGATGGGAGAGGAATAGGGCAGAGTAAATTAATTCCTGAATTAACTGTAGTAGTGGCAATGAGGATGTGGGTCACAGACTTAAGAGACATTATAGAACTGGCATGACTTGGACAGGTTTAGAGCCCAAATGACAAAAAAAGATAGTGACCTTCTTTTCAAAAATTGCAAATACAGGAGCAACTCAGAACTTCAGTAGAGGAAGGAAAAAAGAGCTCTGTTTGCAAGGTGACATATAAGATAATTTAGTTACAGAGTTAGTCAAGATATCTAAGCCTCTCTCTCTCAAGGTTTATGGGATGTGCAGGATGCAACTGTATCTGAGAGAGATGTTAACCAGTAAGTAAAATGTGTGAGTGATCTTTGCAGTTGTTTTATGAGACTGCCAGGGAAGAAGATGAAGAAAAAACAAGGCCAAAGACAGCACCTGAGAAGTACACATTTAGGAAACAAGGTAGAACAGACTGGAGCGAATCAGGAAAATGATTATGAGAGATACTGGGGGAGGGGGGTGGTAAGGGCACACAAAGGGCAGCTATTTATGGGCCAGAATCTACCAACAGAAATGTACCTTATGCTGGGGCACCTGGGTGGCTCAGTCCATTAAGCGTCAGACTCTTGCACAGGTCATGATCTCACGGTTTTGTGGGTTCAAGCCCAACATCGAGCTCAGCACTGGCAGCCCAGAGCCTGCTTGGGATTCTCTCTCCCTCTGCCCTTCCCCCACTAGCTCTCTGTCTCTCTCAAAATAAATTAACTTAAAAAAAAATTTTTTTTTAAAGAAAAGTACCTTTGGATGAGGGTGAGTCATACCTTACTATGGCATCAGCAAAATACTAAGAAGTCACAAATAAAAGCCAGTCCACAATCAGTAACAAAGTTTAAACAGATACGTGGGAGGCTGCTAAGTTAAAGGATTATTTTCAGAAATATTATTTGTAAAGCACCCTGCAGGACACAGGACATTACTGTTAAATAAATGCCCATTAAATCTGAGAAAAGTTAAAACACACACACACACACACACACACACACACACACACACAGGTCCTTTATGCAGGTCTCATAAGAGCAGTATAAAAGGCTAAATAGAGCAATAAAGCAGGAAGCAGGAGACCTGGATAATCACCTTGTTTCTGTTACCCTAATCAGATGCCCCACTCAGGCAGTCACAAACTCAGCTGAATCTTCAACAAGAAAGTTAAGTGGATGCTTCCTCTGAACTTCTATGAAAACTCACAATGCTATTAAAAAGGTGGGGGTGAGGGGCGCCTGGGTGGCGCAGTCGGTTAAGCTTCCGACTTCAGCCAGGTCACGATCTCGCGGTCCGTGAGTTTGAGCCCCGCGTCGGGCTCTGGGCTGATGGCTCAGAGCCTGGAGCCTGCTTCGGATCCTGTGTCTCCCTCTCTCTCTGCCCCTCCCCCGTTCATGCTCTGTCTCTCTCTGTCTCAAAAATAAATAAACGTTAAAAAAAAAAATTTTTTAAAATAAATAAATAAAAAGGTGGGGGTGGTAGGGGCACCTGGCTGGCTCAGTCAGTTGGGCATTCAACTCTTTATTTATTTATTTATCTATTTATTTATTTTTTAGTTTTTTTTTTTAACGTTTATTTATTTTTGAGACAGAGAGAGACAGAGCATGAACAGGGGAGGGTCAGAGAAAGGGAGACACAGAATCCGAAACAGGCTCCAGGCTCTGAGCCATCAGCACAGAGCCCGACAACCCAGGCACCCCATTCAACTCTTGATCTAAGCTCAGGTCTTGATCCCAGGGCCATGGGTCCGGGGCCCACACTGGGCATGATGCCTATGTTAAAACACACAAACAAACAAACAAACAAATAAACAAAACGGGGGGGGGGGTAGTGGGACGCCCAAACATGCGGGAACCTTTATACTATGATACACCAATACCAAAACAGTTTTTAAAATGTTGTAAAAGACTAATTACATGGGAACACTTCATAATAGAGCTCACTCATTCAACTTATTTTTATTACCTTCCTACTAAGTGCTGGGCAAAAGGGTCAATGTTAGGGAATCAAAGACGAGTAAATAAGAATATATAGTCTAGTAAACAGGCAACACTACTACATAAAGTCATAAATGCTATAATAGAAAAAAATATTGTGGGATACACAGGCACTTGATGCAGTCTTAAGGCAAATAGGCATTCAAAGATGTGTACCAGAGATCAGGCTATCAAAGCTGACATCTGAATACCCAAGCCAAGGTCAAAGAGAGAGATTCAGAAGCTAGGAAACAGGCCCAGAAGGGGTAGAGAATGGTAGACAGAGGAATAAGTCAGCAAGATTATAGTGTGTGTGTCATACTAAGGAGCCCCTGAGGACAATGGAGATTTATTTACAAGAAGTATACTGAACATTCCACAGTCCTATGAAACATCCAATTGAAGATTTCCGACAGGCAGTTGGTTATATTAATATAAAAAAAAAAACCATACAAACTAGGGATGTAGATTTGGAAGTCTCAACATAGAATAACTGAAGACACCAGAATACATAAATTCTAAAAGGAAGTGTGAACATTTCCCACAGAGGTGATGGAGTGGGGCAAGGTTATCCCCAACACATAATCCCAAGGTTATGCCCCCAAGGTGGCAGAGGAGTAAAAACCATCCCCTCAAACATCAAAAGTTAAGATAAAACTAGCTATCTAAGTGTATACTTAAATTTTTACTTATACATAAAAAAAAATTATTTACAAAAAAGAAACAGACTATTAAAATGTTAATAGTGCTTATTCTAAGTGGTTAAAGATTACAGATTAATTTTACTTCAAAATTAATGCAATAAATGCATAATTAGAAAATAATAAACTTATCTTTCAACGTTAAATGTTTCTCTTTCCATTACACGATTGGTCCTTAAACACGACAAATCATGGAAATATTGTGACTAAAGATAGAAAGATTTTTAAACTTCTTTTCATATAATTAATTTAATTCTACAGATATAAATTCAAAAGTCAGTTTCAAAGAATCAAATTTTGGGGGTAGAGGAAGGTTGGTCTTTAACAATAGTAAAGCACATACTACTGTAATTACAACATCTAGAACATAACACACAAACTTACCCCGTCCCCTCCCTTCCACTACCAGTCCAGGAAGTGCTGTCTCCTGCTGGGTGATGGCTCATTATGCCTCTGCTGCTGCCGCTGCCACACCCACCACTGACCTTCATTTATAGCCTGCACACAGGTAAGGCAAGTCCTGTTACTTTCCCAACAGCGCACATTTTTGTAAAGTTTCTTTAGTATGTCACACTCCACAGGACAAAGAACAACATCTTACAAAACTATGTGATATTGGGAAAATAAACACACTTGCCTTCTCCCCTACAGTCAGACACCCAAGATGGGATGGAGTCTGATCTCCAAAGCAGAGCATTTACTGAGGCATGACCCAGAATGGGAGCAGGTGACTGAGAAAATGGCACTTCGTAGATCTATAATAAAAGAAAAGATACATGAACAAAATGTAGATGTTAATAGTTTTGGTCCAGAATCCCTAGTATGCTTGGAAATCAGTAACTCAAGTTTTAAGTTAATATTAATATAGAGCATCTACTGACAGCCCTCAGATAATGAACTCCAAAGAAGCCCACAGCAGATGTCATTAAATGACATCAAGTCACAGCACAGTTTAAAGAAAAAAAAAAAAAAAAAGCCTCTGGCCTTGGAGGTAGTTTAAAGGCCAAGGATTCTATCGCTGAGTAAATCTGGACAAATCAGATCTACGAGTTCAACTTTCTCACCTATGAAATGAGGACATAGGGCTACATTAGTGGCTTTCAAGCTTTTTTGACTGTGAGCCACAATAAGAAATACATTTTACTCAAGGTATCTGTATATATAAAGTACAGAAAAGTTTCATGAAACATGTTTCCTTAGAATAAACTTATCAGGCAGAATAAACTGGTATTTTTACTATTCTATTTCACTATTCTTAAATTTTTTTTTTTTACATTTATTCATTTTTGAGAGAGAGAGACAGACGGAGCACAAGCAGGGTAGGGGCAGAGAGAGAGAGGGAGACACAGAATCTGAAGCAGGCTCCAGGCTCCCAGCTATCAGCACAGAGACCGACACGGGGCTTGAACACACAAACCACAAGATCATGACCTGAGCGGAAGTTGGATGCACAACCAACTGAGCCACCCAGGCGCCCCTCTATCTCATTATTCTTAAAAATGTTAATTGCAACACATGGTCTGTTACAGTTTAAATAATAGATGATTTCTAAGCTATCTTTCACTCTAATTGTATTTAATGCATTTAGTTTTAGTATTTGCAACATAAGCCACAAGATGCTATTTTTTTGTCCAGTTTCATACATGGCAACTACTAATTCCTGATGTGTCATTACTGTTCAGCAAAAGAAACCAGCTCTAGGTATACTTTGATCATCTGCATAGTGCACTTCATTTTAGAAGGTTGTTGTGAAAATCAACTGAAGTGATTTTACATCGGCGAGCATTTTGAAACTGCCAAACATACAAGAAGCAACTCAAAATCTTTCATATAGGAGCACCTGGCTGGCTCAGTCAGTACAGCATACACAACTCTTGATCTTGGGGTCATGGGTTTGAGCCCCACATTGGGTATAGAGATTACTTAAAAAAAATAAAATCTTAAAAAAAACCTTTTATATGGTCATTTAAAATAAGACAATGTGAGGCGCATGGGTAGCTCAGTCAGTTAAGCGTCCAACTCTTAGTTTTGGTTCAGGTCATGATCTCACAGTTTTGTGAGTTCGAGCCCCACATCGGGCTCTGTGCTGACAGTGCAGAGCCTGCTTGAGATTCTCTCTCCTGGTCTCTCTGCACCTCCCCCAATCACGCTGTGTCTCTCTCACAAATGAATGAAGTTTTTAAAAATATTATAAAGTAAGACAATATGGTATAACCTCCAGTATTTTCTCTATCCCAAGTATAAATGCTAAAATTGCTCTTTAAATGAGTGCTTTTAATATATCCCACGCATTGAAGAACCTCAAATTAGATGGGATAAATGTATTAAAGACTTCAATGTAAAAAATAAAATTAGCAAATATGTTAAATGAATGTCTTTATAAAATCTTTGAGGTAGGGGTGCCTGGGTGGCTCAGTCGGTTGAGCGTCCGACTTCGGCTCAGGTCATGATCTCACAACTCATGAGTTCGAGCCCCGCTTCAGGCTCTGTGCTGATAGCTCGGAGCCTGGAGCCTGCTTCAGATTCTGTGCCTCCCTCTGTCTGCCCCAACCGACTTGCATTCTCTCTCTGTCTCTCTCACAAATAAATAAACATTAAAAAAAAAATCTTTGAGGTAAAGAAGGCTTTTTTCTATAGGCCAGCAGACACTGCAACTTTACCAAAGTCAACCCAAAAAACAAACACATAACCATCTCCCCCCTACACCTACATTGAAATTCAAAAGCAACTAGAAAAAATTTGCAAATGAGTTTCTTTAAAAAAAAAAAAAAAGTAACTTATTTCCAAAACGTAAAGGGTACACATATTAAATACAACCTAGAAATTGCACTAGTAGAAACATATATCAAGAAATAAATTTGCAGAAACGTACATGCAAGGCTGGAGGGAATGGGCGGAGGAGAGACCAGTACATACGATAAAGTACTGGTTAAAAAAAAATCAGGAGTTACTCATATTTCCCTGGGTATCTCCCATGCATCCATAAGATATACATGTTAATCAACATGTTTGTTTTAAAAAATCATGGTAGTACATGGACCTATATAATAGAACATTAGTGAGCTATTAAAAATGATGATACAGATTTTTATTAACATGGGAAGGTGCCCACAATATATTCCAAACACTATAAAGCAACACTTATTGTAGGATCTCTTTTTGTTAAAAAAAAAAAAAATTTGACATTTTACCCATTTAAGTCTGCCCAGATATGTATCAAAAATATTAACAGTGGGTATCTCTGCGATGATGAGATCAGGCAGCTAGCCCATACAGTGCCTTTCTAAGAATGAGAACTAGAACAAGATACCCTTTTCTCTAGGCAGACTCCCCACGCTCAAGGGTACACAGCCTGGAGAGTGGAGTATGGACTTCAGCCTCTACACACCACATCTACATATATCCTTAGAGAGATGCCCTTATGTTGGGATAGGATTAGGGATGGCAATTTATGCCATTTTGCACTGGTTTACTATTACTCCAATAAACGCGGAAATGTATTATTTGTTGATAAGAATAACACTTATTTTGGAGCGTCTGAGTGGCTCAATTGGTTGGGTGACTGACTTCGGCTCGGGTCATGATCTCACAGTTGGTGAGTTCGATCCCCGCGTCGGGCTCTGTGCTGACAGCTCAGAGCCTGGAGCTGCTTCAGATTCTGTGTCTCCCCCTCTCTCTTCCTCTCCCCTGCTCATGCTCTGTGTCTCTCTGTCTCTCAATAATAAATAAATGTTAAAAAATTAAAAAAAAAAAGAATAACCCTTATTTTCAATTTTGAATAAGTCTCCCTTAATCCTTCTAAAACTAATCCCAACTCTTATATAATGCCTTTACACTTTGATAGTTTGTGCCTGTTATTTACTTAAATACATATACTCAATAAAATCTCAACTTCAACATCATATAAATACAAAGGTTAGGTAAGAAGTACTACCTGCATTAAGAAATGTCATTCTAACATAAAATAAAGGTACTTATTACTGGAAAGAAGGCACTGAGGGAAGTAGTCTACAAAAGTTAATCCCTCTCCACCACTCAAAAATTCCTTCAGCAAAATGGTAGCACATTCTAGAAGCAATAATTGTTCACCACTTTTCCCCCATTTAACTCCGGATGCAAGATTTATTTCCTCTTCACATTAGTGGGTTCCCAAAAGACAGCTATCTAAATAAAAATCGTGAGTGTTAGTTAGGCAAGGCATCTGTAAAATAATAAAACTGCTGGACTAGGATTAAAGGACAACTGGGTTCTTTTCTTGGCTCTGTGGAATATGTAATTTTACACAAAGCAAAATCACAACCTCTCTAGATCTCATTTTTCTCATCTCTAAACTGGGGGTTGGGCTAAAAAACCTCCAAGGCCCCTTTCAGCTTGTGATAGGACTTTAAGCCTCCTTTCCACTCTGGAGGAGCCAATTTCAGTCAAAAGCAACAGTTTATTTTTTGAGTCATAGCTAATTTACCCTCTCCCTGTTTCTCTTAAAAATGTCGTGCCCAAATAGTTCTCAACTCTAGAAATTTATTCTCACTCAGAAAAAAAAGGTCAAGACCTACTAACAAGGTGTTCTTTAAAAGGCAAAAACAAAACAAAACACTAGTCCTTATTCAATATAAATTATAAATTAATATAAATTTTCGGAAAGCAAAAACGCACCCTAAAGCAGCACTCCACTGGTGGATGGCTTAAATATGCCTTTTAAAACAAAGAACTCATACACAGAAAAACTGCTAACATACACAACCATCACATGTTTTGAAGGCACAAAAACTGTTCCCCCTGGGATTTACTTTCCCCAAAAGAAGCCTCTCTGCCAGGAAGAAAACGTCTCTAATTAAAAAGGAATTAGGCAGGAACCAACCCTTTTAATGGTCTTTTCACTGTCCGAATTCAAGTGCATTTGCGTGTACCAAGTACTTGCGTGATTAACCGCGGCACAAAGATGCAACCCACACACTTAACACTCACTCACACTCTTCCGACCGGGGTGGCAGCGTGGACGAGTCACAAGATAGCGGCGAGAGTGGAAATTTCCTCTCCCCGGGCGTGGGGCAGGGTCTGGCTTCCCCGAACCGCTCGGCGCCACCGGCCGCCTCAGCCAGGGCCTCTCCCGGACCGCGCGCTCCGTACAAAGGAGGCCCGGGCTCTCGGCTGCCGCACGCTCGGGACTCGGCTCCGGGCAGGGGTCCCCAGCCTCCGGCGCCGCAGGCCTGGGCAGCACGTGCGCCCCGCTCCCGGCTGGGAGGAAGGAACCGGCGCGGCGCGGCCCGGCCGAGGCTGCCCGCGGGCCCGGCTGCCTCGGGAGCGAGCGGCGGCCCGCCCGCCACGCTAGAAATGAATGGGGCCGCGCTGCCCCTCCTCCGCCACCGCCCGTACGACAGTCTGGCGGCCCCGGACGAACACCGCTGTGGGCGGCGGAGGCTGTGGCTGCTCTGGGGGCCCCCGCGCGGGGAGCCGCCTCCCGCCTTTCCTTTCCCACCCCACCCCGCCCGGCGTCCCCCGGACCGCTGCCGGTCCCGGCGCCCAACCGCCGCCCGCTCACCCCAGCTCTTGGCGGTGCGCCCCAGGAACTCTCCGGTGGTGGGGTTGTAGATGAAGAGCTTCCACTCGGCTAGGCTCTGGTTGAAGGACTTCTTCTCTTTCTTCGTCATGGTGCGTGTGCCTACGGCGAGGGGAGCGGCGGCCGCGCGGGTGGAGGCGGCGAGGAGCGCGGAGGCGCGTCCCGCTTCAAGCGGCACAGCCCGGCGACGGCGGCGGAAAGCGGGACGGCAAAGGACACCTCCGCGCTGCGGTACGCACTCGAACCTACTGCGCCGCGCTAGCCCGGCGGCCGCTCGGGCCGCGGGAGCCTGACGTCTCCGCCCGCCGCAACCAATCCGCGCGCCGCTCGGTCCGCGCCGCCGCTGCCGCCGCCGCCGCCCGGAGCGGCCGGTTTCGGAGAGGACGCCCCGCCCCAGGCCCCGGCCCCGCCTCGCCCCGCCCCCCTCGCCCCGCGCCTCCCCGCCAGGCTTAGGGACGCTCGGGGCTCCCTCTGCCCTGGTCCGAGGAAGCAAAAACCACACATGGCAACTTTAAAAATCACGAGGGCTTCATAAGCACATTTACATTAACAAGCAAAAGGTGGGCGTCCGTAACCCGCAGGTTTCTCAGGAGGAGAACTCTGGGGAGATGCTGTGGGCAACCGGGGCCCGGCGGCCCCTCAGCGCCTTGCCTGCGGCAGCGTGGGGCCAAAACGCGGAAACGACTCCTGTCTGCTCGAGTCGTCTTCACCCAGGAGAGGACTTCACCACCCTCTCGCCGACCGGCCTCCCAAACCGCCTCGAGGCGTTCTCCTTTGGGCTCTCTGACGTGCGTAAACTCTGCTGTAGGATCCCTTGAGGCATCCAGTGTAGTACGACTGCCGCTCAGAGAATGCCCTTACTTGGCTCTTCGGAAGGATTTCGCCAGGAATCGCAGCTCGATGGAAATTTCACTCTAACTACGTCAGTACTAATGAAACGGAGTATGCTTTTCTCCAGATTCGGTTGAATTTATCAAGGAGATCAATATATATGCTTTCCTGAGGTTCCTGTCAGCTCTAAAGACCTGCTTTTTTCTGAGACAGCCTCTAAAAGGAAATAATTTCTTCGTTTAGTGGTGACGCCTAAGTAAAGTTCCCGGCTTTTGCATCTTTTCCACTAGTGGATGCTCCCCTTGGTCCGGGCTGATCGTGCAGTCGACATTTTTCTACACGAGATGGAGCTGAAGAGTACAGCGCCCTGCGACTGTTGGCGACGGGAGGAAAGGAAACAGGGAGTTTGAGCAGAAGGTGCGTGTTTTTAAGGAAAAACAAATGGAGCACTGCTTCTAGTGTACTGGCAAATAAATTATGAATGAGGAAATAAATGTGGCACATATAGTACCGTTTGGAATCATTGCATTATAATCTACCTGGAAGTTTAAACACAGCCTGCAAATGCTTTAAAGGAGTAAATGGATGAAGACATTCCAGCGTCTCTCATTGCCTCACGTTGCTTGTTGAAGCAAGGAATTATGGATTACATTTCCCGCAAGTGGAAAAGAGATAGAAGAATATATTACCACAAAGTAATTCCCAACCCCTGCGCTTAGGAAAGCTGTATTTTATCTCCTTAAAAAATCTAACTACAAATTAGCCAAAATACCGGTAGGATAACAGGCTTTTTAGTCTAGCTAAGAGGTTAAGCTGTACGGTCTGCTTGGAATAAAATGTAAAACCCATCTGCTTCATTTATCTTGTGGGTCTCCGTGCTAGTCACAAGCACAGTTTGAAAAATAATTAAACCTGGTGCACACAAAGAAAACGAGAACATTTGAAATAGTGTTTCAGAGCTATTGAGCGCTGTCAGGGATTTGTAGTTTGTATATTTTTTAGTGGTCCTCAATATGACTATCCTATGTAGTGCTTTGTGGTTTTCCAAATAAAGATTTAAATGCAAATATAATTCAGTAAGTAGTTTTAAAACCCATGCCTAGTTTAGGAGAGTAACCGATCCAACAGATTTCAATTTGGGGGAAAAGTCGACATTCTGCTCCAAAATACGGGCACTGTTTGTTTCTCTGATATATGATGCTTGAGCGTTACCTGGAAGAGAAAATACTGAGAGTATTGGAGGAAGGAGACTACCAAGTATGAGCAGATGAAATATCAAATTTAATCACAGCTTTATTCCGTATAAGTTTGTTTTAAAAGTTGCCCTTTTAAAAGAGAAGCTATTTTGCCAGGGTGCCCACTCAAATTTGAATTTCAGATAGACAATGGATAATGTTTTTAGTATAAGTATATTCCATGCAATATTTGCGATATATTTAGATATAATAAAAAATTATTATCTACCTGAAATTCAAATTTACCTGGATATCCTGTATTCTTATTTGCCAAATCTGGCTACCCTGCCTGTAGCATAGAGCATCCTATGAATCCCACAGGAATAATAATGATCATTTATACATATTTAAGTCCTAGGCCCTGTACTACTTGCTTAGTGTGGTGTATTTCTTAATCTTTACAAACACTCTAAGAGGGAGGTATTGTTTTCCTAATTTTGTAAATGAGGAAACTGAGGTTTAGAGAAATTAAGTAACTTGCCCATAGTCAAAAAGCTATCAAAAAACAGTATATTGATTCAAATCCCCATCTTCCCTCAACTACCCAGTACTGGTTCACCAGCGAATGATGGCAGAGCTCTGGAGAAACTTCATAAAGCTAAACAAGGCAGAATGAGAGAAAATGAGAGAAACGGTTGTGAGACACTTAGTCAAATATTTTCCCCCCTCAGCAGAACCCATTTTCTGCCTTCTATGGGCATAAAAAAGATATTTTGGCTCTCAATTTGCTAAAACTCTTGGTTTATTCCTGAATTTTAGAATTATGTACACAGTAAAAAAGTATTTCAGTTCTTATAGCATCTTATTTATAATTTGGTATTATAACTCATGCTAATACGGTACTAAATCACTGAAAGACCATTATTTGTCCCTTAGAGAATAGATATTACGGTTTTCTTAGAGGGGCACCTGGATGACTCAGTCAGTTAAGTGTCTGAGTTTTGATTTCAGCTCAGGGCATGATCTCACAGTTCATGGGTTCGAGCCCCGCGTCTAGCTCTTTGCTGATGGCTGTAACCTGCTTTGGATTCTCTGCCTTCCTCTCTCTCTCTGCCCTTCCCTGCTTGCACTCACATGTGCTCTCTCTCTCTCTCTCTCTCTCTCTCTCTCTCTCTCTCTCTCTCAAAAATAAATAAATAAAACATTAAAAAAAAGATTTCTTTAGAATTAGTCCTTCCTTACAAACAGCATCTCCAGTTGTGTTGGCATTTTATTATACCTAAGAAACACAGTCATGAACACACAATTCTCTTTATGGAAACATCGGTTTCAATTTTAATTTTTGATTAATCCTTTAACAAACAACATCTCTACATCCTTTGCAGATTAAAGGGCAACACCTACATTATTAATCATCTTAAATTAAATGAACCAGTGTTTTTTTAAAGCGTGAGCACAGTATATGGCATAGAAAGTGCTCTGTTAAATGGGAGGGAGTTTTGTTATAATTTTTAATACTGTCATTCACTATATTAGGTGACTTATGAAAAAATGTATGATACGATATAACAGGATAGTTTACTAAATGAAAAATAAATTCAAATGACTAACTCAATGTGGAAGATCAATTAATAATTTGGTTATAAAAATATATAGGAGAAGGGGAAGGTACAGGTGAAACAAGAATGGCAGAATGTTTATATTTATTGAAGCTGGGTGATGAGTACTGGAGTTCATTATATTTTGTTTACTTTGTATATGATTGAAATTTTCCAAAATAGAACTTGTTTTTTTAACTGAGAAAAGTTTAGGCAATTTTCCTGATATACATTTTTCTGGTTCGCTTAATTGAAAAATAACCACAAGGAGGTATAATTTTAATATTTTCAAAGGAACTATTTAAAAAGAAACTGACTTCAGAGGAAATAGATAACTACTTTATTTTTTTTTGTATTCTCATTAGTGACCTAAGGAAAATTTGAGAAGCCTGTGTATCCATAAAACAAGTTTACGTATATGGAGCAATCAGAGACAGAAAAGAAAAGAAAAGAAAAGAAAAGAAAAGAAAAGAAAAGAAAAGAAAAGAAAAGAAAAGAAAAGAAAAGAAAAGAATTGAGAGACCGCGAGCAGGGGAGGAGCAGAGAGAGGGAGACAGACACAGAATCCACAGCAGGCTCTAGGCTCTGAGCTGCCTTACACGGGGCTCAAACTCACAAGCCATAAGATCATGACCTGAGCTGAAGTCGGATGCTTAACCGACTGAGCTACCCAGACATCCCAAAGTCCTTTAATTAAAAAAAATCAACATAAGGGCTGAAAGAAAAGGTTGGTGGAATCTCCCAAAGTGTAAAGCAAAAATACAGAAGGGAAGAAATATTTTTAAAAGTCCAAAGACTATACAGGGTCAAATCCAGGAGGGTAATAGCCAGCTAATAGTTTCAGAAGGAGACAAGAAAATGCAGGGGAAAAAATAACGAGAGCAATAATAGAAGACTATTTCTTAGAGTTAAGATAGGAGTCTTCAGAGTAAAAGGGCTTACTGAGTGCCAAGCAAAATAAATGAAAATAAACCCATACTTCACTATAAACTTGTGAGTTTATAGTACATTAAATACCAAGAGAAGATTCTAAAAGCTTCCAGAGAACAAGCAACAGGTCAATTATAACGGAATAAAGACAATCGGTACTCATAGTTTTCTCATCAAAAGCACTCGGTGCCAGAAGACAGTGGAGCATGGCTTTCAGAGTTCTGAGGATCTGAATATCATAACCAGCTAAGCTATCATTCAGCTGTAAGGATAAAATGAAGACATGAAGAACTCAGAAAGCTCACCTTTCAAAAATTCTTTCTGAAAAAAATCAATTAAGGATCAATCAGTACAAAGAGAAAGGAATTCACAAATAAGAAAAACTTGAGACCCAAGAAACACTAATCCCTAACCAAATGAAAGGAAGGCCTAGAAGGATAGCTGTACAGCAGGCTAACAGAGCAACTGATACTGAACTTGAGAAGAATGTCTGTCCTCAGGCAGAAAGTGGATTCCATGCTACAAAGACTGGGATTAAGATCCTAGACAAATTTAGTCATATGGTGAAGGCACGTGCTTCCTTTGTTAAGAGGAAAAATGGAAAGCAATTAAAACTAGCAGAAATATGAACAAATATAAAGCAAACTAAAATGTGCTATTATTTGGTCCTTCTCATGGAGTATTTGAAAATCTAATTATATAATCCTGATGTTTGAAGAATCCCTCCTAGTGTCACGGGCTAGTGATATAGATTTGCCTTTTCTATTCTAACTAATGCCTTTTGTTCTACAGCGAATGCTATTTACATAAGCAAAATAGTATAATTACAGTTTATTGACTTTCAATAATTAGTGTCAATTGAATGGCCATTCACAGAACAAGATGTAAATGTTATAAATTCTAACAATATGAAAGTAATGGTGGAGTTGACAGAAGTCAAGAGTTCTATGGAGGGGGCAGTGCCTGGGTGGTTCAGTCAGTTAAATGTCCAACTCTTGGTTTCCGTTCAGGTCATGATTTTACAGTTCTGTGCTGACATCACAGAGCCTGCCTTGGATTCTCTCTCTCTCTCTCTCTCTGCCCCTCCTCCATGCTCGCTCGCTCGCTCTCTCTCAAAATAAATAAACTTTAGAAAAATTGTGAAAAGAGATTTCTATGGAGAGAGAGTTGAAGGAAGAAAGTTGAAGGGAAATGTAGATGTGTTCTTTGTCTTACATAATAAATAATAAGGTAAGAGATGTTAAGAGTTGCTTTCTGCCCGTGGATGCTAACAAGTATTATTAAAGTCTCCCCTGCCACTACCAACATGTCTAAGTCAGAATCTCTCAAGAGCCTGAACAGCTGTGGTAGATCTTCATGGGAGGTTTGAGCTTTGAAACAACCAATGAGAGTCTGAGGAGCCATTTTGAGCAATGGGCAACACTCACAGACTGTGTGGTAATGAGAGATCCAAACACCAAGCACTCCAGAGGCTTTGGGTTTGTCACGTATGCCACTGTGGAAGAGGTGGATGCAGCCATGAGTGCAAAGCCACACAAGGTGGATGGAAGAGTTGTGGTACCAAAGAGGGCTGTCTCAAGAGGAGATTCTCAAAGACCTGGTGCCCACTTAGCTGTGACAAAGGTTTTTGTTGGTGGCATTAGACACTAAAGAACATCATCTAAGAGATTATTTTGAACATTATGGGAAAATGGAAGTAATTGAAATCATGACTGACTGAGGCAATGGCAGGAAGAGAGGCTTTACTTTTGTGACATTTGATGACCATGACTCTGTGGACAAGATTGTCATTCAAAAATACCATACTGGGGGCTCTTGGGTGGCTCAGTCAGTTGAGCGTTTGACTCTGATTTTGGCTCAGGTCATGATCTCATTGTTTGTGAGAGCCTTCTTGGGATTCTCTCTTTCTCTCTCTCTCTGCCCCTTCCCTGCATGTACTCTCTCTCAAAATAATAAACAAATTAAAAAAAATACCATGCTGTGAATGACCACAACTGTGAAGTAAGGAAAGCCCTATCTAAGCAAGAGACGGCTAGTGCTTCATCCAGCTAAAGATGTCGAAGTGATTCTGGAAACTTTGGTGGTCATGGAAGTGGTTTTAGTGGGAACTACAACTTTGATCGTGGAGGAAACTTCACTGATGAGGTGGCTTTGGTGGAAGTCAAGGTGGTGGTGGATATAGTGGCGATGGGGACAGCTATAACAGATTTGGTAATGGTTGAAGCAATTTTGGAGATGACAGAAGCTATAATGACTTTGGCAATTACAACAATCAATCTTCACATTTTGGACCTATGAAAGGAGAAAATTTTGGAGGCAGAAGCTCTGGCCCCTGTGGTGGTGGAGGCCAATATTTTGCCAAACCATGAAACCAAGGTGGCTATGGCGGTTCCAGCAGCAGCAGCAGCAGCAGCAGCAGCAGCTATGGCAGTGGCAGAAGGTTTTAATTACTGCCAGGAAACATTTCTACTTAATTTAGCAGGAGAGAAAAGCCAGAAAAGTGACAAGGAAAGCTACAGGCTACAACAGCCAAGTGGTGGCAGGGCCTTGCTGCAACAAAGAAGACATGTTTTAGGCACTACTCATGTGTATGGGCAAAAAACTCAACGACTGTATTTGTGACTAATTGTATAACAGGTTATTTTAGTTTCTATTCTACGGAAAGTGTAAAGCTTTCCAACAAACCTTTAATGTCGCTTTTCCAACAAAGTTTTAATGTAGATTTTCTTTCTTTCCTCCCTTTCTTTCTTTCTTTCTTTCTTCCTTTCTCTTTTGGAACACTTGCTGTTGATTGCTAAATGTAATAGTCTGGTCATGACACTGAATAAATGTGTCTTTTTAAAAAAAAATGTGTCTTTGAGAGAGAGAGAGATGTTAAGAGTTTAAAGATGGTAGAGCTGGAAGTGAAAATATAAATATATTCTTTAAAGTTGTAAATATATAACCAATAGAAAAAATAAATACTAAATTAAAACAAATTTTTTTAGTGTTTTTTTTTTTTTGAGAGACAGGCAGAGCATGAGCGGGGGAGGGACAGAGAGAGAGGGAGACACAGAATCCAAAGCAGGCTCCAGGCTCCGAGCTGTCAGCACAGAGCCAGCACTGGGCTCAAACTCATGAACCGTGAGATCCTGACCTGAGCTGAAGTTGGACGCTTAAACGACTGAGCCACCCAGGTGCCCCAACAGTAAATTTTTCAAAAATTAGAAGTAAAAAAGTAAATGCTGTATATTTTTAATACTAAAATAATGCTGCAACTAACAAAATATGAGATGGAGGATGAAGTAGGATATAATACATAAATAGTTCATTTATCATCTTCCTCTCCAGGGAGTTAACAGTGTTTAAAACTGACCAAAAAGAATAGGTATATAAGCATGTAATTTAGAGCTAAGGAGACAGTGGCTCTCTTAACCATTTGGGCTGCTATAACAAGATACCATAGACTGGGTGGTTTATAAACAACAGAAATTTATTTCTCATAGTTCTGGATGTTGGAAGTCCAAGATCAGAGCGCCAGCATTGAGTGAAAGTTCTCTTCCGGGTTGTAAACTTCTAGTTGTATCCTCACATGGTCAAACAGGGAGGGAGCTGGGGCCTCTTTTATGAGGGCACTAACCCCATTCATGTGGGCTCCTCATGATCTAATCACCTCCCAAAGGCCCCCACCTCCTAATACCATCACCTTAGGGGTTAGGATTGGAACATATGGATTTTGGGAGGCATAAACATTCAGACCATAGCAGTGACCATATAAAATAAAGCTAGACAGGATTTAAAGTCATTTCCTAGGGAGTTCAATGAATATCATGTTTTTCTAGTGGGATGGAGGACAGGATATGTGTACTTTTCATTTTTAATCCTTTTGTACTATTTAATTGTTTTTAAACCAATGTATGTGTTGTACTGCTTTGATAGTTGAAATTAAGGGGTTGGGTAAAAGCACTTTAGTATAAAAGTTTGCAGGTAGGGATTGTGAGTCCCCTTAAAAACTCTGAGACTCACAATCCCTGCCTGCAAACTTTTTTTTCCCTCTTTAAAGGAAGATACAAGTTCTTCAGTGACAGGGTAAGAACTAACATTTTAAAAAGTGTGGAAATGAAGCCAAAACCAAAATTATAGGCTGTTATACACCATTTAGTTTCTGTATTGATTTTCCTACTTAATTTAACTAAGAAAAAATTTTTTTAACCCACAGGACTCTGTCAAAAACACAAAACTTTCAATCATAGATAGAAAGCGCCAGGAAAGAAAAGAAAAGAAAAAAAGAAAAGAGCTAAGCCATCAGTCTCCAGTGACTGTTGGTTGTCTCACATGTCTGTTGCAAAGCAGCATGCTAATTTAACACAAATTTGAAACTAAAAGAGTGTCATATGAAGGCATCTAATGAATAGTCAGGCTCCTTGCACATGTGTTATGTTGAATTAATACACGCACTGCAACTTTTCAATTTACTTCTTTCATGAAGAGTGCTAACTAAAGAGGGGCCAGAAACAATTTCCTTGTATAAAGGCAAAACAGATTTACGAATCATGTCTCCGGGCGCCTGAATGGCTCAGTTGATTAAGCGCCGATACTTGATTTCAGCTCAGGTCATGATCTCACAGTTTCTGAGATTGAGGCCAGCGTTGGGCTCATCACTGAAAGAATGGAGCCTGCTTGAGATTCTCTCCCTCTCTCTGGCCTCACCCCCCCCCACACACACACCGACCCTGCCCTGCTCATGCATGCATACTCTCTCTCTCTCTCTCTCAAAAATAAATAAATTATAAGAATAATGTCTCATATTTAATAATTGTTTTATAGCATAACTTGACAGCATCTAAATCTCACAAGTTAGCTCTAGGACTTTTGTTGTTATTGTTTATAAAACTCAAATAAATGCTCCTGCCAAATTTGAGGTACTTGATTCCTTAAGAGTCCTTCATGAAGAATCCTTCATTCTGTATGTGACAGTTTATTTCTGATTGTTACCATGAAATACTAAAAGCTACAGAGGATGTGTAGTTTCAGATTCTAGTTCTTGACATTACAGTAGGATAACCATATTGCTCACAGACTGCTATGTCTCTAAGGGAGAGGCCCTTGAGATCAGCTGGTCTAAGCCCCACTATTCGTAGATGAAGAAACTGATGCTCAGAGACTGAGAAATTTAGTCTCCACAGAAAGTTAATGAGATAGGGGCACGTGGGTGGCTCAGTCGTTTGAGCATCTGACTGTTGGTTTCAGCTTAAGTCATGATCTCACGGTTCATGGGTTTGAGCCCCACATCTGGCTCTGCACTGTCAGTGCTTGGGATTATCTTTTTCTCCCTCACTCTCTACCCCTCCCCTGCTTGTGCAATCTCTGTCTCTCTCAAAATAAATCCATAAAACTTAAAAAAAAATTAATGAGACATATAAAGTGACCAAAGAGTGTTCAGCTCCTGGTGAGAATTTGTTATACTGTTGCTTCCTTAACTCAAACACTCACCATCAAAAATATCAGTGTTTAAAAGCCAAGAAAGTAGTTTAAAAGGGGCTTTTGAAAATCTGGAAAATTATGATTCTCCAGAAATTCTATAAATAAAAAAAATGTTGCCCCTTAGAGGTCAGGAATAATGATGGTAAACAAAATTCTTTCCATATCCTGAAGTCTAGGGCATCTTTCTATGAATAAGGAAATGTGGTCTGAAAGAATAGAAGGTTCTATCTATCCATATTCCATCTTTATTTGAACAAAGATATCTCACAAATCATGATCAAGACTCATTTCCCTCTATTCAAATAAGCTGTGGGCTTCTGGTGCATTTGCCAGACAACTCCTAGGGCAAAGTGGGACCAATTCAAAACTTGGATCCAATTTTCTAGTTTCAGGCAGGATTGTGTTATCTGATAGCATTAATAAATAGCTGGCTTATTATTTACAATCTCTTTTCCCTTCAGTGTGATGTTTTGTTCTTAGTGGAAAATAATTGTGTCAGAGAAGTGACTATGTTCTTTTAAGCAGGAACTATCTGTCACAATCTGACTAAGAGGAACATGAGGGAAAACTTAAATGTCACTTTAGGCAATATCTCAACATTATTTCCTAAGAGACTTGATAATGTCTCCAGGGGCGTGGGAATCCAATTTCCTTGATTCTAATTATTGTTTTGCAACCTACTCACTCTATGACCATAACTTAATTACTTTTACACAAATTCATTATTTCTAACTCATTGTGTACAAGTATATAATTCTGCCTTACTGGCAATATTAGGAGGAAAGTGGTCTTTGGGTTAAGTGATGGTTTGGGAGTTAGGAAATCCCCATAAATGCATATTGTGTTTCAACTTCCTGCAAAGCACATAAGTTTATGTTGGGTAATGATCTTTCCATATCAAGAAACAGAAAGCAAACTCAGATGGATTTAAATAGTAAGGAGAATTTACAGGTGAACATAGCTTAAAATCCAGAGGTTTTCCCGGCTTCAGGAAAGGTTTGACTCAGGGCCCAAATGGATTAAATAAATCCTGGATTCTTGCTTTCATTATTGAGGGTCAGTTTCCAGAAGCTTCTGGACCTACATACTTCCAGGTTCATATCCAGCAGAAAAGAGACTTAGCAATCTAAATAAAAACTCCCAAATGTAGTCTCATTGGCTCCTCACTTCCCTGACTTATGATTATATTTGTCCTAAACCAACTGTGAAGGCCAGGGAGATGAGACATGCTGATAAGATTAGCCCAGAAGGGTCCACCTGGGGTGGGGTCAATCCCTCTCAAACACATGATTAAGAAATTTCCAAATAGTGGGAGCCTGGGTGGCTCAGTCTGCTGAATGTCCGACTTGGTTTTGGCTCATGTCAGGATCTCATGGTTCCTGGGATCGAGCTCTATGTCAGGCTCTGTGTGATGAAAAAGGGAGCCTGCTTGGGATTCTTTCTCTCTCCTGCTCTCTCTGCCCCTCTCTCACTCATGCTGCATGCACTCTGTCAAAGTTAAAAAAAAAGTTTTTAATCAAAAAAAGAAATTTCCAAATAGTGTTAGGGAGAAGGAAAGGGAGATAAATCCTACAATCCTCTTTTTTCTTTTTTTTTTAAGTAGGCTCCATGCCCCGTGTGGAGCTCAATGTTGGGTGTGAACTCATGCTCCTGAGATCAAGACCTGCGCTGAGATCAAGAGTCCAACACTTAACCAACTGAGCCACTTAGGCACCCCAATCCTACAGCCCTCTATTTAAATGCCTTCAGACACTAGCATCTCAACCTAGAGTCATTTGTGCATTCATTGATTCATTCAACTAACATTTTTTCAGGGCTCACTATATGTGAGGTATTTTTTTTTTTAAAGTTCATTTATTTTTGGGGCGCCTGGGTGGCTCAGTCGGTTAAGCGTCCGACTTCAGCTCAGGTCACGATCTCGCCGTCCGCGAGTTCGAGCCCCGCGTCGGGCTCTGGGCTGATGGCTCAGAGCCTGGAGCCTGCTTCCGATTCTGTGTGTCTCTCTCTCTCTGCCCCTCCCCCATTCATGCTGTGTCTCTCTCTGTCTCAAAAATAAATAAATGTTAAAAAAAAATTTTTAAGTTTATTTATTTTTGACAGAGCGAGGAGGGGAAAGGCAGAGAGAGAGAGAGACAGAAGATCTGAAGTGGGCTCTGTGCTGACAGCAGAGAGCCCAACATGGGGCTTGAACTCATGAATGGCAAAATGCTGAACTGAGCTGAAGTTGGATGCTTAACCGACTGAGCCACCCAGGCACCCCTATATGTGAGGTCTTGACTCCATTTTTTTCACTCCATTTCCAGGTTCCCCTTTAAAAGCAAGAGGAAAGTCTAAGAATTGGACCTTAGATTGGGGGAAGAATTATGAGAGAGATTAAGAAAACTGGTTTCCCAAAACCTCCATATTTTAGGACGCATTCCTTACATTTTCAGGTTTCTGGGAAAGGAAGAGAAAACAGCATCCCACTATCCACACACCCTACCCAGGCATATCTTCCAGCTGTATCATTTACAATTTGGAGGTTGACTCCTTAAAGCCCATTCACAGGCCCAGGGTTAAGAACCCTTAGGCTAATATTATCATGAAGATATATAGGTGATCCAGTTTTGGATATAAGATTTACAATGATATTATGTTTTGACAGTGACATTTGAAACAGATTCTTGCTTTTCTGAATGGCCAAAGAAAGACAAGCACATTCTATTTCTTGGGCGAGATCAACTTTTACCTAAGGTGAACTTACTTAAGGTTTACCTAAGTTGAGGGGAGAGGTAGTTACAGTATATAGTGGTTGGACTTGGGTTCCCAAATGCCACCCAAGTCCCGGGTGGAGTTAGATCTGAAAACTTACTCTCTTGAGCACATGGGTTATACAAAATAGGAAGGGACAAGGCATGTTCATATATTTCAATGTTCCCACTGACTGAGCAGGAAGCAACAAGAGAGAACAGATGATTAAGGCCCCTCTCCAGGGTGACTTTGAGAAAGAAGCCTTTGGGAAAACATACGCAGAAAATCAGAGACAAATACAACTGAAATGTTTTTAACCATTCTTTGTGCCCTGTTTACAAAACATTCTGAAATAACCAAATGAAGTTGTTACACATCTCGGGCATCATGAAAAGGGGTGGGGGGCTCTGGTGATTGTACCATATATTAAGCACAGCTGCTGCTTTTAAAAAATTGATCTCACTAGATCTATGGGCCTTGAGGATTCTTTCTATTTCCTTTTCTGGGGGGAGTAAATGTTTTGGTGTTCAACGGGGATGCTCTGATCTTCCTAGTGTAAACTTGTTCAGCGCCCTTGCTTGGGAGCAGGCACACCTAACGTATACTTGGAAGGTGAGAGAGGAAATGCAAAAGAGAAGAAAATGGAAAAGTAGAGAAAGACAACAGCAGGCCTTTGACCCAACTTGCAAAATAGTAGGAAAAAAGATGTAACTTGATTTTTACCAAGATTTGACTCCGTATCTTCAGCAAATATTTTAGTGGAAATCCTTTAGGTATTGTTGAGGAGGAAAAATGGCAGCGCAAGAGAAAAGTGGGATCTTTAAGATAAACGCACATTGGCCAGGAGGAAACCCAAATCCAAGCTTTAGTCTCCATCCTGCTTCCCTGCTCTTCTTCTGTAGGACATTCCCAAGAGCATGGCTTCTGAGCTGACATTTGTACTTGCTACCTGTGGCCTTTAGGGATGGATTCTCTCAAACAGGCTAATACCAGCAGACACTAAACTCCCTTTTGGGTCCTGCAGATTTACAAATAGAGCTGATCCTCAAACAGTTATTTTGGAAGTTGGGGCGAGGTGTTTACTTGTGAGCTTCGTAAGAAGGGCTTAATTTCGGTGATGTCTTTCAAGCACTTTGGACTTCCGGGATGGGAGCCAGCCTTCTAAAATGAATGTGTTTGGGGGCACCTGGGTGGCTCAGTGGGTTAAGCATCTGACTTCGGCTCAGGTCATGATCCTCGCGGTTCGTGAGTTCGAGCCCCGTATCCGACTCTGTGCTGACAGCTAGAAGCCTGGAGCCTGCTTCAGATTCTGTGTGTGTCTCTCTCTCTTTCTCTCTCTGCCCCTCCCCTGCTTGTGAATTGTCTCTCTCTGTCTCTCAAAAATAAATAAATGTCAAAATAAAATGAATGTATTTGGATTACTGGAGTTAACTTGGGGGTTGGAAGGGGGTTTACACACATTAAACCTAAGATGTGATGTCTTCATAATTTTTTCCAGATTCAGCTCCTTTTAGACCCAGGAGATAAATGGGTCTTCTCCCTATAGCAGTAGTTTGTCACCCTTTCCTGATTGCAATTGAGATTCTGAAGAAGTAGTTCACCTGTCTGGTGTAATGAACTTGACTTGGAGGTTTTGCCTTGCTCCTAACTATCTCCACCTCCCACCTCCAGGATCAGCCTTGCCTCCAACCCTAGGATCAATGCCTGTGGGCATGAGGTCTTTAGAGCCCTGGTGGTAAACTCACTGGCTCAGGATACAGTTGGTTTTGCTCTTTCCTGCCACTGCTTCGACCTTTGTTTCCAGGTTTCTAGTAACGAGGTATTTGCCTACCTTCTTGTTCATGGCTGACTCTTGTTCTGTTCCTGAGTCCTCAGTAATTGCATTTCCCTCTCAGTCCCTCAGTGAGATTACTGCCCTCTGTTTCCTCCAGTAACTGGATTTGTCTGACCTTGAGTCCTAAACTATGCTTGCTTGCGTCCTCTGCATACGTTTCACCCTCCTTGGCATGCAATCACTTACCTAACGCAGGTAGGAGAGTGTTAGCATTTTCATTTGGGGTATATATATGACTTAGCTTTAATTTTTTTTATTTTTAATAAACAGAAAACTTCACACCTGAGCCATTAAACTTATAGAATGCCCTGAATCTCACTGAAAACAACTCATTAACTTATTTACATTGAATTGTGTCAGCTGACAAGAATATAAACAAGACAGGCCACATAAACTTGGCAATACCTAACACCTCATAATATAATCAGAAAGAACCTTAAAGATCAATAAAGATATGGACAAACATTTCAATAAAATATGAACCTACTGTAATAGCCATTTGGTCAAGAATCCCATTTTCATTCTTTATAAAAGACAAAAAGTTTAAGAACTAATAATCATTGAAGTCATAACAATTGTCATAATCATCTTGCTATTTAAAACAGGAGGCAAAAAAACGGATGTGAAAATGATATATTCTGTTTCATCTCTAAGTTTATCTTGGCAGAAAAAAATGTGTTTCAACTTCAGAGATAATAATTCGTTTGGATCTTCTTAAAGGGCTTTCTGTCTCTATGTTACCATTGAAAGGGTTCAAGAGACCAATGACAGCACAGGATTTAAAAGAAAAAATTCCCTTTAGAAATGGTATATGAAAATATTTCATTGCAGTATGAGCATTATATAAGACAAACACATGCAAAATGAGCTGTAAAGCTCTTGCATTTTTTTCTGGGCTCTGAAACCATTGATATCACTTGGGGTACTTATGCTGTAGAAGTTTGATAGGGCTCACATATTTTAATTAGGGTATTTTCAGCTGCCTGTAACAGAAACCACTGTTTTAAAAGTGGCTCATAAAACAAAAATACATGTTTCTCACGTGGGGGTTCCAGAGTTGGTTCAATGCTCAACAACATCATGGAGAATCCAAGGCTTCCCATCTCATTCTCAGTGGGTCAGCCATGTGTTCCCTCAGGGTGACAAGACAGCTGCAGCAGATACACAGGGACATGTCCCCAGGCCAGGAGGAAGGAGTAGGGTCTCCTCAGAGACATCCCTTTCTTTTTGTTGGAGAAGAAAACCTTTCCCCAAAGCACATACCCCCCTCTCCCTCTTGTTCCATCTCATTGACCAGAACTTAGTCATATGGAATCTTTAAAAAGTGATCATCTGCCATTGGTAAGCTTTGTACTTTTACTAAGCCATGAGACATTTCATATTCCATGGAGTTTATCTGGCCCTTAAACTCTTAGTAGTACTTACCCTTATGGGCTGTGTGGACTTTTGTTGTTGTTTGTTTTTGGGAGAGAGAGAGAGAGAAAGAGCACCTATGTGAGCAGGGGAAGGAATGAGAGAATCTCAAGCAGGTTCTGTGCTATCATCCTGGAGCATGACAAGGGGTTCGATCCCACAAACCGTGAGATCATGACCTGAGCAAAAACCAAGAGTTGGACACTTAACTGACTGAGCCACCCAGGCACCCCTTGGTAAGTAAGTTCATTTCTTGAGTTAATTTTGGTAATTTACATTTTTCTAGAAAGTTACTCTTCAGGGTCTAGATTCTTAAAGTCATTGGAATAAAGTTGCACATAGCATGTAAAAATTTTTTTAATCTCAATAAAAAAATTTTTTTAATCTCTGCATCCTGTTTTCATTTCTCATTTTATTGTGTCTTTTTTTTTTTTTTCTTACTTACTGGATAATACTTGCCAAAGGCTTTCTTTGTTTTGATCTTGTCAAAACATAGAATTTAAGTCTATTGTTTTTGGTTTTCTATTTCATATTATCTATCTTATCTTTATTAATTCCTTCCCTCTCTATTCTTTGGTTTATATGTTATTTCTTTTCTAGTTTCTACAGTTGAAAGCTAAGTTCATTTGTTTTCAGTCTCTCTTGCTTTCTAACATCTGGATTTAACATTACAATTTGCTCCCTGAGAAACAATTTTGTTATGACTTAGAGTTTAAGATGCTTTGTTCTCATTGTCATTGGTTTCTTAATAATCCTGCTTAATAATTCTTCTTATTAATTATTAATAATTTTGCTGCCCCACCCTTAAGGAGAATTATACCTTACCCCATTGATGCTAGACTCAGCCATGTGACTTGTGTTAGCCAATAAATATGAGTGGAAGTGAAACCCACATTTTGAGTCATGGTCTAGTTCTATAATCTTTCTTTTCCTTCTGGAGCAGTGTGCTAAGATAGACCAGCTCTTTCAGCCTGCGTGACAGACTAAAGATGACATAAAGAGTGGCAGCTGACCTGAGACAACCAAGTAGTGTTAGTGAGAAATAAATCTTTGTTGTTTCAAACTCTTGATACAGCTTTAAATACTTCACTGTGTATTTCTAAAGAATAAGAACATCTTCCTGTATAGACAAAATTACATTTTCCTATCTAACAAAATTAATGTTGATTTTTTTTTTTGAGTAGGCTTCATGTCCAGTGTGGAGTCCAACACAGGGCCCAAACCATGACCCTGAGAACAAGACCTGAGCTGATATCAAAAGTCAGACACTTAACTGA
This sequence comes from Acinonyx jubatus, assembly GCF_027475565.1. Lineage (NCBI taxonomy): Eukaryota > Metazoa > Chordata > Mammalia > Carnivora > Felidae > Acinonyx > Acinonyx jubatus. Next base: position 119,827,631 of record NC_069384.1, read on the forward strand.
CTGAGCCACCCAGGGACCCCCTTAATATTATCTGATACTTAACACACATTCAAACTTTCTCATTTGGCCCCAAAATGTCCTTTCTAGCTGGTTTGTACAAATCACAAACCAATCTAGAACTACATGTTCTATTTAATTGTCATGTTTTTAAAGTACCTTTTAACTTAGAACAGTCCCTTTTCTTATGACATTGATTTGTTGAAGAGCCCAGGCCAGTTGTCCTAAAGAATGTGCCACATTTTAGCTTTGCTTCCCCATATTACTATTCAGCTTGTCCCTATATGCCTATAATTCACATAAATAAGTTATATATAAACACTCAGATTCAAGGTAAACACTTTTGGCTAGAATGCAATAGAAGTGGTGTTGTATACTTCATATCACATCACATCAGAAAGATGCATAATAGTTGCTTGTCTCACTATTAGTGATAGTAATGGGATAAATGACCACTAGACTAAATGACCACTAGCCTATCCCTCCATTATATGGTTATATTTTTATCTCTTATGGCCATAAAGTAACCCAAATGCTATCGCTTTCGTACCATATGAATAACCAATACCCCATTCATAGAGGTTTTAGCATCAATTGGTAGTCTTCACTTGAATCAATAATTTCATTAGGAACTATAAAATGATTCTTCCGTAAAGTGACCTTTCCCTTCTCAATTGGAGCCACTTGGTTTCTGCAATATAGTTGCTACCTGATAGGCAAGTTAAATGCTTAATCATTTCTTAAGTAAAGAAGTGGCTCAAATGGTGACAAAGGAGTTTTTTCCTGGATTTCCCTCATCATTATGGACATCTGGAATTTCTAAGATTTCATGTATTTCAATCAACTAGTATATTTCTCTTTTCTACGTTCAAATTTTTTCTAATGCAATACCTTATGAAATATTTGACTCCAGTAGAATCCTTCATGTAGGGAAACAGAAACAAAGAAATTCAAGTCATTGGACTCAGTGAGTCGTTAGAAAGGTAGCTCTCAGCCAGGAATGATTTTGCTCCCTAGGGGACATTTTGGCACTATCTGGAGACATTTTTGGCTGTCATAATTACTTTAATGTTGCATTTAGTTTTGTAATAATTTTAAAGATTTAAAATAACACCACATTCAACATTTAAGAAAGTGACATTACAGCTGCAACACACTACTTATTGACCTTTCAAAGGGAAAAATATCATGACTTTTATTTTTGAAATCAGTGGACTAAATATTTCTGAAAGACTCATCCTTTGAACATAACTAAAAAAGATGGGTGATATATAAAAATCATCTTCCAAAAATCATCAAATAGCTGAATGATACGGAATTAAAAGGCCAAGAAACTGAAAAGATGTGCACCCGAGATTTTACCATGGCCATTAGGAACATCAGTAAATGAATACATACATAGAAGGGGATAACACAGACAGATGGATAGCCAGGACAACAGCCACAGGTCTCCATTCTCCTGAGAGGGGTACACGGTGCACTGTGAACAAGAGAGATCTGATTTGTCCCTTCATATAACCACCCAAAGGATGGAAGGCCACAGGCCCCATTAGCACCATTAGCTCTCAGAAAGAATCACCATTGTTTATAGGATATAACAAAATGGCCAAACTGTTTTCACCAGCGCTTGCTCCTGAGCCAGGTGTAATAGATTAATCCCTGGAATGCAAACAGCAAACACCAGAAGGAAAATCAGTCAATCCATCCATCCATCCATTCATCCATCACATCCCCTTGAAACAGACACCTTGTATTGGTGACATAAAGAACTGGCTACCTCCTTCTGGTGATTTACAATCCGTTTGGGAATACTCATCCAGTTAACAAATATTTACTGATAAGATAAGATGATGGTTAGCTATCAAACCATTATTACTACTGAGATTCAGAAGAAGGAGGAATCCCTCCTAGTTGTAGAGGTCAGGGGAGTCTCATCTAAAGAGATGAGGTTGGAATGAGGGCCTGAAGGCTGGGAAGTAATATAACTGTAAGAAGCTGTCGATTGGGAGGGCCGGGAGCACCGGCTAGAGAGGGCAAACAGTTTTACACAGGATTCCAGGGAAATAAACTTTGAATGGTAGGTTAGGTTATATAGGCCCTTAATTCCTGGCTAAAAATTTAGAGGGGGATTTGCAAGTGATGGGGATCAACTGTGAGGTTTACAGCACTTGGGGGAGGAACTGACGGCCAGGTTTTTTAAGTGATCGATGATCAGACACAGAAATGCCCTCTACCCCACCCACTTCCTAAGTTACTAATAGCTCATATAGAGGAACCATGAAGAAAATACTAAGAAAATCAGGCGCAGGCAGAGCGACATGAGCAGTTTTCTTCCATTTGCATTAGACACGTGTTGCCCAAGATTTCCCACGCTGGGAATACCTCGGGAGGGCCCAGGAACCACTGGTGGCCATGGCTACCACCTCGTAGAGAAAGTGGGTGCCCTGTACCCTGTGACTCATGGGTCACAGTGATTCTGTGATAAAATCAGCTAGATGAGGAAGCAGTACTTAATTTCATTTTGGCTCGGTTTAGTTTTTAATCACGACAGAGAGTGGGCATTGTGTGAGAGCCCAGGGCTTCACATCAGAGGGTCAGTCTGACCTAACCTCTGCTCTCTTCTTATCACCGTGTGAACTTGGAAAAGACAAAACTGCTCCAAGATTCATCTCCCTCATTTGTAAAACAAGGACAGGAACACTTTCCTTACAGGATTTGATGAGAACTTACGTGTAGGTGGTATGAAACACCAGGTGAATGAAACTTTTGAAAAATTAACGTTTCACATCCTGGAAATGCCTCAAACTTTTGGATTCAGTTTTGATTTTAAAAATTGGGACTTGCTACCGAGGTGAAGGTGGACAGGGTAGGCCCCACAGACCCACCCAGCATTGGGCAGAGTGCCCTTCATATCAGACTTGGTGGAAACTCACAAAACCATCACAAAGGGTCAGATTTGCTCTCTCCTCGACCAAGTAACTGATCAGAAAAAAAATTTTAATGTTTATTTTATTTGTGAGAGAGAGAGAGAGAGAGAGCACAAGCACAGGAGGGGCAGAGAGAATGGGGTACAGAGGATCCAAAGCAGGCTCAGTGCTAACAGCGGCAAGCCCAATGTGGGGCTCGAACTCACAAACCGAGAGATCATGACCTGAATGGAAGTCCGGCGCTTAACTGACTGAGCCACCCATGTACCCCGATAAGATATTAAAAAAAAAAATTAGGCACACAAGTGTGCCTGGGTGGCTCAGTCAGTTAAGCATCCGACTCTTGATCAGCTCAGGTCTTGATATCAGGGTCATGAGTTCAAGACCCCTGTTGGGCTCCATGCTGGGCATGAAGCCTACTTAACAATAAAAGTAACTTGTTGGAATGAGCACTGGGTGTTGTACGTAAGCGATGAATCACGGGACTCTACCGCCAAAACCAAGAGCACATATAACGATATGTTAGCCAATTTGACAGTAAATTATATTTTAAAAAAATAATAAAAAATAAATATAAATAAATAAATATAAATAAAAATTACGCATGGGATGAAGCTTTCTAACTGAGAGGCTGGGCTTCACTGTTCTCATCTAGCCAGGGGGAACAGAAGGATCACTTACCTCTTTTCCTAGCCTGCGCCTTTGACCGGTACCTGTCTCTCAGCACAATTACATTTCAAAGGAAGGCCTGATGAGCTGTTTAGTTTCTGATGTGAGATTTGAAGAGTGATTTGTAGGATGTCCCCTCTAGGAAAGCAAAGAGTAGTGCAGAGCACTAACTTAATTCATATGCTCAGGATGTCCTGCTTAGATCTTATTTCGGACAACTAACGGAAGGCTTCGATTCTCTGGGCACTGCTCTGGAAATGGTGTGAGCATTGGAAGGACTGCTCAGCATCTTTCCTCCTTTGGCCATTTATATACAAATCCATATTAGGCAGTAAGAAAAAAGTCTCTGTGCAATTTCATCTACTGTGATTTGGAAAGTAGCCACACCCTCCTCTCAGGACTTCCCTCTTCACACACAAAGCTTTCTCCTTTTGAAAATGATATTTTTGTTCTATTTATAGAAGAAATGTGTGCTCCTTTCCCAAACTACACTCTGAGATGAAATCAGTTTTACCTCATATCAAAGCTGACCCTTTCTTTTGAATGGCAACATAAATTTGCATGAAACTGGTGATTTTTGCTAATGAATCATGTCCTAGAACAAGGGCAGAACTAACAGATTGCTTTCATTTATCTGAGGGCAAGGCCAGATGAATGCTCACACAAAGGAAAGTAAATACACAAAGGAAGAAGATATAAACAAAGAAGAAACCAGTGTGCTTTAAGTACAACGTTAGGAACTTGTTTTATATCGTCATTTCAACATGCTAAATACTTTACAGGTGTCTTAGTACTTAATACAACAATCCTATAAGATAAGTATTATTATCCCTGTTTTAAGATAAGGAAACCTCAGGGGCACCTGGGTGGCTCAGTCGGTTGGGCGTCCGACTTCCGCCCAGGTCATGATCTCATGGTTCGGGTTCCAGCCCCGCATCGGGCACTGTGCTGACAGTTCAGAGCCTAGAGCCTGCTTCGGATTCTGTGTCTCTCTCTCTCTCTCTCTGCCCCTTCCCTACTCACACTCTGTCTCTCAAAAATAAATAAACATTGAAACAATATTAAAAAAAAAAAGATAAGGAAACCTCAAAAAGAATGGTTAAGTAACTTAAGGTCACACACTGAACATCAGTCTCTGGTAAAGACACGGAGGGGATTTTTTTCCTCGTCCCTGCACACTATGGGACACTGGGCCTGAGGGTGGGAGAAGTATCCTCATTTCCCCTGATTGCTTCTTCCAGATGATTGTTCCTCTTCCTCCAAAGCTCTGAGCTCTGGTGCACGTGTTGTCAGACTAGATTAAATATTCCCCTTTGTCTCATCAACTGTAGTCCCTGGGGGTCTTGAAGAGTTTTGTACCCTGCCACTCTTTGCAAATTCATGGTAATATCAAAACCCATGTGAGTAATCTTGCCAACAGACTGTCGGCACCTCAGCTGCCTCTCGTTGGTGATCTTGTCCTTCCACCCTACCTGCACCAGAGGCCAGCTCGCTGCTGTCCAAAGCTGCTTCCTCTCCTTCCTGAACAGACTGTGTTTGCCCTCTTCCTTCAGAGTTGGGTGTGGTATCATAACTGAGTTCTGCACAAAGGAATAGGGAAACCGCTCGTGTAGCTCTCTGCTTTCTCCCTCTCATTATCTGCCAGCCAGATGGAGAAGATCCAAAGGAGAATTCCGAGGGCCTAGAACAGCACTGTCCAGCAGAAATGTAATGTGGGCCACATATGTGATTTTAAACTTTCTGGTAGCTGCTTTTCTTTTCTTTTTTTTTTCTTTTTTTTTTTTTTTTAGGAAAAAAAAAGAAACAAACTAGTAATTCCTTTTTAATACAAAGCCAATATTGTTAATTATTAAGATAAAGTAGCATAAGATTACACTGAGTAACAGGTTTTCCATATATAAAAAGTAAGGTAAATTACATAAAGGTTATAATTTAAGGTAGAATTGAAGGTCAGATAGAATTATTCAGTTCAGTAGTTCAGACACTTAATAAGCACTCCCGGATGCAGGTACCATACTACACATTGGGAAAGGCAAGATCAACAAGACACAGCTCCTGTTCCCGAACAACTCATGGTCTAGTAGAAGGAAGAGAAAGCAGAGTTGATACACATGTGATGTAGAAAGAAATCTAGAGGACTTGCAGATTTCACGCCTTTTTTTTTTTTTTAATGTTTATTTTTGTGAGAAAGAGAGAGAGAGAGAGAGAGTGCGCACGAGCTGGGGAAGGGCAGAGAGAGGGGGAGGGCAGACAGAGGATCCGAGGCGGGCTCTGCCCTGACACCAGCGAGATGCCCCACACTGGCCTCGAATGCACGAACCATGAGATCATGACCTAAGCCAAAGTCAGATGCTTAACTGACTGAACCACCTGGGTGCCCCTGGTAGCTGCTTTTAAAAAACTCAGTAAGAAACCTGTGAAATTAATTTTAATAATACATTGTATTTAACCCAATACATGAAAAATATTATTTCAACATGTAATAATGTAAAAAGTATTAATAAGGTGCAGTTGACCCATGAACAACATGAAGCTAAGGGTGCTGAGCCCCCGTGTAGTTGAAAATCTGAACATAACTTTTGTCTCTCCCAAAACTTAACTACTAAGAGCGTACTATTGACTGGAAGCCTTACCGGCTTCCAGTTGATTAACACATATTTTCCATGTTATATGTATTATCCATTCCTCCAATAAAGTAAGTAGTGTAAGAATGTTATTAAGAAAATCTTAAGGAGGGGCGCCTGGCTAGCTCAGTCGGTTGAGTGACTGACTCTTGATTTCGGCTCAGATCATGATCTCATGGTTCATGAATTCAAGCACCATGTAGGGCTCTGTGCTGAAAGCTCAGAGCCTACTTGGGATTCTCTCTTTCCTTCTCTTTCTGCTCCTCCACTGCATACATGCATGGATATGCATTTTCTCTTTCTCTTTCTCTCTCTCTCTCTCAAAAATAAATAAGTAAACATTTTTTTAAAAAATGTAATGCTTGGGGCGCCTGGGTGGCACAGTCGGTTAAGCGTCTGACTTCAGCCAGGTCACGATCTTGCAGTCCGTGAGTTTGAGCCCCGCGTCAGGCTCTGGGCTGATGGCTCAGAGCCTGGAGCCTGTTTCCGATTCTGTGTCTTCCTCTCTCTCTGCCCCTCCCCCGTTCATGCTCTGTCTCTCTCTGTCCCAAAAATAAATAAACGTTGAAAAAAAAATTTTTTTTAAAAATATAATGCTTATTTATTTTTGAGACAGAGAGAGAGGAGCAGAGAGACAGCAAGACAGGATCCGAAGTGGGCTCTGTGCTGACATCAGACAGCCCAATGCGGGACTTGAACTCATGAACCATGAGATCAGGGAGACCTGAGCCAAAGTCGGAGGCTTAACCAACTGAACCATTCAGACACGCCAACATTTTTTAAAAATAAAATTATAAAGAGAAACTACATTTATAATACTGTACAGTAAAAAATTCATGTATAAGTGAGCCCACACAGTTCAAATTGGTGTTGTTCAAGGGTCAACTGTATTTTATATTCTTTTTTTACACTAAGGCTCTGAAATCTAATGTGTGATTTATACTTTTAGTACATATCAATTCAGAAGCTAAGTTTTCATCAAAAATACTTGATCTCTATACACTAGTCCCTCTTTATCTGTGGTTTTGCCTTCCATGGTTTTAGGTACCCAAGGTCAATCAGGCTGGGAAGCAGATGGTCCTGCTTCTGAGGAATCATTAGGTCAAGAGTGGACTGATGCTACACCACAATGTCTATATCATTTGCCTTGCTTCATCTCATCAGATAGGCATTTTATCATCTCACATCATCACAAGAAGAAGGGCAAATACAACACAATAAGATATTTTGAGATAGAGATATCACATTCGTATAACTTTTATTACAGTACTATATTGTTATAATTCTTCTATTTTATTGTTAGTTCTTGTTTCAATCTCTTACTGTGCCTAATTTAGAAATTAGGCTCAATCAGTGAAGCATCTGACTTCAGCTCAGGTCATAATCTCCTGGTTCGTGAGTTCAAGCTCTGTGTCAGGCTCTGTGCTGACAGCTCAGAGCCTGGAGCTTACTTCAGAGTCTGTGTCTCCCTCTCTCTCTGCCCCTCCCCCACTGGCGCTCTCTCTCTCTCTCTCTCTCTCTCTCTCTCTCTCAAAAATAAACATTAAAAAACTTTTAATGGTTTTAATTGAAGTATAATTAACACAGTGTTATATTAGTTTCTGGTGTAAATATAGTGATTCAACAATTCTAAACATTACTCAGCGTTCATCATGATGTGGATCCTTTTTTTAAAATTTTATATTTTAGAGAGAGAGAGAGAGAAAGAATCTCAATTAGGCTCTACACTCTGCACAGAGCCCAACACCAGGCTAGATCCCACAACCCTGGGATCATGACCTGAGTCAAAATCAAGAGTCGATGCTCAAGTGACTTAGCCACCCAGGTGCCTCACAATAAGTGTATTCTTAATCCTCTTTACCTATTTCACCCATCTCACCTCACTTTAAGTTAATGACCAAATACTTCAATCGGGTGTTTAGTAATGTCCTCCAACACTTCCTTGTTAGACTGCTGTTTCCAATTTTTCTTCTCTTCAGTCCTCCACTTCTCCTGTGTCTCCTCTTTATCAGCTTCTGACTCCTACCTGTTTCCAAGGAGAAAATAGCAGCAATCAAAAGAGTATTTCCATGCACTTCAACCATACCAACCAACCTATGCACTGGGATCTCATCCCCTCTTACTTTTATTTTTTTAAATAAACGCTATGCCCAAAGTGGAGCCTAAACTCACAACCCAGAGATCAAGAGTCACATGCGCTACCAACTGAGCCAGCCAGGTGCCCCAGGGGGATTTGCTTTAAATCAAAACTATAGGGACTAGAATAATTATATCACTAGATCTCATATTCTCTATTTTCTTATTTATAAAATGAATGTAACTTGGAAGTTTCTACTAGTCTTGCCAAATTATCAAGCTAACACATTCAATCTAACTTGGATACTGTCCATTAATTAGGTAGATGTGTGTGTGTTTATGTGTGTGCAGAAAGGACCACTTGGGGCTCAGTATCAAGTATTTCATTCTATGGTTTGGTATAATCAACAAACTTCCTTATAATTCCACTAAATTAGGAGGAAGCCTAAGGAAAGAGCAAAACCTAAAAATCAACCAGCTGTTTCATTAAAGAGTCTTTGCTTTCCTTAGAAGTAGAGGTCATCCAGGAGTGCCTGGTAACTCAATCAGTTAAGTGTCTGACTCTTGATCTCAGCTCAGGACTTGATCTTAGGGCTGTGAGTTCAAGCCCCACGTTGGGCTCTGCACTGGACCTGAAGACTACTTAAAACAAAAGAAAAGAAATGGAGGTCATCCAGCCTTTAGGGTGTGAAGTGGATTCCTCTGTAGACCCCAGAGAAGATGGAAGCTTACCAGGCTACCCTTTAGCTAGTATGGTAGTTTGTGCATGAGTAGAAGCACTTGTGCCCCCACATCCTCTAAGGAGACTTGAGATGTTCTTCATTAGATATTTAATATAACACAAAGATATAAAGAATAATACAACAAATGCTCAGATATCTACCAACCCTTATTAGTGAAGTCCCTTGTGTCCCACTCCCAATGAGCAAAGTATATAGGACTTTCTTCTAATGATCTGAGAACATAGTTAAATAAAACCAAATTAACAAAGAAAGGATTCAGGGGCACCTGGCTGGTTCAGTCAGTTGAATGCCTGACTCTTGATTTCTGCTCAGGTCATGATCCCCACGTCATGCGATTGAGCCCTGCATCAGGCTATACACTGAGTGTGGAGCCTGCTTAAGATTTTCTCTCTCTCTCTCTCTCTCTCTTTCTGCCCCACCCTCTTAAAACAAAAACAAAAGCAAAAACAAAACAAGGAAAGGATTCAATGTACCATATATCCATAAATATTAACTGGATAAGAAAGGACATCAGAACTTGGCAGGGATGTTTACAAGAGAAGGTTAAGGTGAGTTGTGATGGCAGGGGTACAAATATTTGGTGTACTGTCATGCGGAAGAATAAGTGGACTTGTGCACCATTCCAGTGTCTAGCCCAACTTGACGTAGGGCTAGTTGTTGGATTCAGTCCAATCCCAGCATGCTTGCCCTAACACACAGGCAACCTCCAAACTGGCTTATTTCTTCAGCCTCCAGTTCATTTGACTCATTTTCTATTTGGGGTCTAAAAGCTGGCTCTCAAACCTGACCCTTGGTCTAACCTCTGGTCTGGCTCTCTTTTTCTTTTTCATGACTGCATTTCTCCTCTTAGAATGCTACCTCTACCCCTCTGGATCAATACCCTGCCAGGTTTGCCAGGACTCACCAAGAGAACCTGGACTCGGAAGAGAAACTGGGGCCAGAGAATTCAAATTGCAGGTAGGTAGGTTTCAGCTCCACGAAGTGAAAGGGGCTCCCTCGGAAAGCAGGGGCCCTGTCACTGGGCATGTGCAAGAAGTGGCTGAAGGGCCACCTCTCTGAATAGAGCAGAGATAACTCCTGCACCATGAGGGGGTTGAAGGCCATCACCTCAAAACTCTCCCAAGGGCCAAAGAACTGACACTACAAGGTGGTCTAGGACCAGTCAACAATATGAGTCTTTATGTTGATGTACATTTTGTATTTCAGAGAATAGTGATGGTATTCCAGATTTAACCATTTTGAGCCTTTTTCTTCAGCTGTAAAAATCAGGAAAATAAAACTACTACATCACAGTACTGTGAGAATTAAGAGATGTTTGTTTTGTGAATTGTAAAGCACTTGAAAATGTAAATGTAAACTGTTGACAGTGATTACCTTCAGGGAGTGGCCTTGAAGAATGATGTGAGTCGCATGAGCATACATTACTTTTGCAATAAAAAAATATTTGAAAATATTACATATAGCATAGACTGATTCTGCAATTACATATGAATCCATAGATACATTTCAGTCTTTTTCCCCTTCAGGAGGACACTTAAGTATCATGTTATCGTATGAGTTAACACCATCCCATGCTATTAAACATTCTTTGATAACATTTCTATAAGGATGAAAAGAGATTTATTTAACTGATTCCTTATTGTGGCTGTGTGGGTTGTCTGGAGTTTTTCCGTATTATACACAATACTAGGATGAATATTCTTGTGTCTGTTTCTTTTCTTTTCTTTTTCTTTTTTTAAGTTTATTTGTTTCGAGAGAGAGAGAGAGAGAGAGAGAGAGAGAGACAGAGCACAAGAGTGGGGGAGGGGCAGAAAGAGAGGGAGAGAGAATCCTAAGCAGGCTCTGCACTGTAAGCACAGAGCCTGATGTGGAGCTTGAATCCATGAACTGTGAGATCATGACCTGAGCTGAAGTCCAGAGCCAGACGTTTAACTGGTTGAGCCACCCAGGCACCCCTTGTCGTGTCTATTTCTGATTATTCCCTTAGGATGGCTTCCTAGAAGTAGGTCAAAGGGAAAGCATATTTTCCAGGCTTCTGATTCTTCTCCACTGTGGGGAAGTTCACTCAGGCACCTCTTGGCATAAGCTGGAGAGGGAATCCTCTCTCCACTTCACCTGGGCCCACTTTCTCTGAGCCAGGTTGATGGAGCAAGCTGATAGCCCAGATAGCCCAACCAGCTTCTTGCATAGTCTGCAACTAGCATGAGCCCCTTTGCTACTTGTCTTACTGTCCTTCCCCTCACTCCCAACCCTGCCAAATTATCTGAAACCTGGCTATGGATCAAGCCCTGCATGGAAGCAGAAACCCAGATAATGGGAAGACCAGCCACATCTCCTTTGCCTTCCGCTGGTGCAGAAGTAGAACCCCTTCTCTGCTTGAGGTTTTTAAGAGCCTGGGCCCAGCCTTACCAGCAATACCAACAAGATCAGCATTTTCTCCCCTGCTTCCCTCCAAGACCTGGAGGAAATGAATAAGAATTCTTTTCATGCTTTTAAGTATTTTGTTGTCGTTGTTGCTCTTGTTATCAGAAGTCAAATCTAAAGCAGAAAGGAAGGGAGGCCTCCGGAAAGTCTCTGACCTCCTATTTCTTTAATAGCTCATGGTTTCTAACTTGTACTGTAATGTTCTCACATTTCCAAGCTAAATAGTGGATGAAGTGGTAGGGGTGAGGTAGTGTGTTGGGGAGAAAGTGTCACTTCTGAACAGAAGAGAGAAGGAATACACCTGTGGATTAGTGAAAAAGACCACTGGACTCAATACACTAGGGGTCTTCAAAATACCATTATTCATCATAGCCCCCAAATGGAGGAATCCCCATACCTACTTGTAGTAGAAGTGATAAGTAAATTATATTTTATTATATACATATGTATATATGTGTATATATATGTATATATGTATACATATAATATGTATATATGTGTATGTGCATATGCATATAGATGTACATATATATACATGTATATATATGTGCATGTGTACATGTATATATATGAAATAAGAGAAATCCGAAATAAACCATAGCAGCTGGATTGTATGTATGTTTTTTCAGGTAACGGAATACTATACAGCAATGAAATGGGACAAACTGCTTTCACACAGAACATGGGTGGCTCTCAAAAACATAATGTTGGGTGAAAGAAGCCTGACACAGAAGAATACATATTGTATGACCCCATTTATATAAAGTTCAACAATAGGCAAGATGTAACTACAGTGTTTAGGGATACCTACTGGGCTGTGCATTATTAAGAAAAGTAAGGAAGTGATTTCTATGAAAGAGTAGTGGTTAATTCTGGCAAGACAGAGTAGGAGGTGTGTTTAGAAAAGGGTATGAGGGGGCCTCTGAGTGATGGTGATAAGCTATTTCTTGACCTGGGGGTAGTTACACATGTTTTCAGCTTATATAATAATTCTTTAAGCTTTCATTCTTATGTTTCGTGGATTGTTAGGTTATGTGTTAAAGAATAAAATTCAGCTGAGTATATTTGAAGATCTAATTGGCTTTATTAAGTGATTCATGAATCAGGCTGCACCCCAGCTAGCAAATAGAGGGGAGCTTCAAAGGGTTGGACAAAATAGAAGGTTTTTATAGGAAGGAGGGTGGGGCAAGGAAGTTATTAGCAAAAAACCAGAAAGAATTGTTTCTGGAAAGTTCAGTTTCCCTTGGGGTGGAGGGGACACAGGGTCTTATGCAGATTACCTCATTTCTATTTGGGGGGGGGGGCGGTGGGGAAGACCCATGTGCTGATTACCTCATTGGTGCTGACCAGAAAATTCCGAACTCGTTAAGTCTACTTTTCTGGGGGAGGTTGAAAGTGCAATTTGGTTAAGTATTAAATCCTGGTTTGGTGACTTGGTCTAGCATAAGTGACTCCATCTTGGGCCTGTGGTTTTCTTTTTACAGTGTGTTATTTTTCACAGATGAAAAATTGTGCCCACGTATTTTTGTGTCTGTGTGTATTTACAAAGACTGAGGTCAGTGTTTTCTGGAGCCAATCATAGTTGATGCAAACATTCTGTGTCTGCGGTGTGATGATCTGTGTGGTAGATTGAGGACCCCTCTGTGCACCTTGTGAGACCACTCTGGTGGAGGACAAGCAAGACTGTGTGATTGGGCAGAGAAACAAGGAGACCAAGACAACTACTGAGTCACAGAGGTGTTTATATATGTATCTATTTAACCTTCTCAAAGATTGGGGCAGTGGGAATCACAAAAGAATCATTTCAGTTTAAAAGGTAGAGGATAAACTATTACAAAGAAATTGGTTGAAGTCAGATAGCCTGGGGTCAAAATCTGCTCAAGCTTTGGGGAGAAATAAATGAGCTAATTTGTAAAGTGTCTGACACTTGTACATAATAAATGGTAGAAATATTATTCTCATTTAACTCAAGAAGATGCAGAGCCTGGGTTGGGTTGGACTCCCCCAGCCAGCAAGGGGGAGGATCACAGATTCGAACCTGGGCATTTCCCTCTTGAGCCCTTGGTACCCCCACCAGCCTCATCATAATACAAGTATTCTGTAGGAGCTTGGGAGTGGGAGCGGTTACATGGGGTAAGAGCAAAGGCATGTCACAGAGCATGGCATTGAAGCTGACTGTTATCGAAGAAGCACAGACCAGCCTAGGAGTATAAAAATTCATAGAATCACAGGGGAATGGTGGGGGAATGACTGAGTCACTCAACTTAGTTAAATGTCAGGTTCCAGGAATTAAAGCAAGAAGAGTTGCCCCACTTATTCAAAGTGTTATTCCAGGGACTGAAAGCGAGTTTATTTGAAAGTTCTTTACAAACTGTTCAGCATCATGCAAATGTAAGATTGTATGTGTGTGTGTGTGTGTCCCAGGAAAATTTAAAATTTGGCTGGGCCCTGGCTGGCTCACTTAGTGGAGCATGTGACTCTTGATCTCAGGGTTGTGAGTTTGAGCCCCACGTTGGGTGTACAGATTACTTAAAAATAAAAAAAATTTTTTTTAATTAAAATAAAACTTGGCTTATGTCTATGGGTAAAAGAGGAAATCATGACCTTACCTTTTGACCTACAGAGACCACTCCCAAGCCTGAGACATAGGAGAATAAAGGGAAATTCCTGGGAATACTAACCTAGAAGATATTAGGACATCCAATTAAGCCTAGGAGATTAGATATATATCTATAAAATATATATTATATGTATAAGTAAAATGTTAGGCCAAACTTTGGTGATTACAGTTTACTGTTAATAAGTATGGAATTGTTGCCACAAACTCTAGGATGTCCATAATATGCTTGTAGCAAATATACATTTAAAGAGGCGAAAATGAGCCCATTTTCTGGGAAAATTCTATGAACAAAAGTCTAAGTTTCATTGGAAAAATCACTCACATCCTCCTGGCACTTTGTGATCCTCTGAAAATATTTTTTTTAATTAACTTGTTCTATTTTTTATTTTTTTAAAATTTACATCCAAATTAGTTAGCATATAGTGCAACAATGATTTCAGGAGTAGATTCCCTAGTGCCCTTAACCATTCAGCCCATCCCTCCTCCCACAACGCCTCCAGCAACCCTCTGTTTGTTCTCCATATTCATGAGTCTCTTCTCTTTTGTCCCCCTCCCTGTTTTTATATTATTTTTGTTTCCCTTCCCTTCTGTTCATCTGTTTTGTCTCCTAAAGTCCTCATATGAGTGCAGTCATATGATTTTTGTCTTTCTTTGACTGACTCATCTCACTTAGGATAATACCCTCCAGTTCCACCCACGTAGTTGCAAATGGCAAGATTTCATTCTTTTTGATTGCTGAGTAATACTCCATTGTATGTGTGTGTGTGTGTATATACACACACACCACATCTTCTTTATCCATTCATCCATTGATGGACATTTGGGCTCTTTCCATACTTTGGCTATTGTTGATACTGCTGCTATAAACATGGGGATGCATGTGTCCCTTTGAAACAGCGCATCTGTATCCCGTGGATAAATGCCTAGTAGTGCAATTGCTGGGTCATAGGGTAGTTCTATTTTTAGTTTTTTGAGGAACCTCCATACTGTTTTCCAGAGTGGCTGCACCAGCTTGCATTCCCAGTGATCCTCTGAAAATATTAACAACTAACCCTTGCTCTGTGCTTACCATGTGCCAGACACTTTTATAAGTACTTTATAATTTCTTACTATTAAGTTAATAACTAATTATAGAAACACTGTTAATCATCATAACAGTCCTGTGAGATATGCTACTTTTCTCACCTCCATTTTACAGATGGGGAGACCTTAGATAACATGGCCAAAGTCACAAGCTACTAAGAGATGGGATTTGAACCCAGGTTGGTCTAATTCTAGAGTCCACATGTGTGTGAGGGAAATTACCCATTTCCCTCTGCTGTCTTTCAGCCTGGTTAAATTATATATGATGGTGACCATTTACAAGAAGAGACTCTTGATTATTTATCTGTTTGAAATTCAGCCTAGAATCTGCACTTCTCAAAGTCAAACTCTCATCACCTACTTTGAATTCATTGCAGCCTATGGAATGCTTATGAGGGTCACCTGTGTCTCTGAAAGGCGTTTCTGAATGTTTATTCACTTGTTCAAAGTTTTGAGAGTTTTAAAACATACAAAAATAGCTGACCCCAGTTTAGCAACTTTGAGAAATCCTAATGAAACCACCAAAGAGAAAGCAAATGGGCAAGGATGGAATGAAGCCCTGCGAAGAGGTCAAGATTGAGAGAAAAAGTGAAGAAAGGGAACCTGGGAACGATTCAGAGCCTTCCAGCTGTGGGCCTGACCTGGCAAAAGGATCAAGGAGCTGTAATCCTGTGACAGGCACGAATCTCTGTGATTTGCGATGCTGCAAATGGCACTGTGAACACTGACAGACATGGCAATGTTTTGTGAATAACCATTAAGTTCTGCCAGAACAGCCCATCAGGACACACAGGTAGGTAAAGACAATTTAGCTGGTTTGTCTGAGATTCATTCATTCTTTCTTGCTTGCTTTCTTCCTTTTCTTTCTTTCTTCCTTCCTTTCTTTTTCTCTTTCTCTCTTTCTTTCTTCTTTCTTTCTTTCTTTCTTTTTTCTTTCTTGCTTTCTTTTCTTTCTTGCTTGCTTTTCTTTCTTCTTTCTTCCTTTCTTTTTTCTTTTTTTTTCTTGCTTTCTTTCTTTTTCTTTCTTTTTCTTTCTTTCTTTTCTTTCTTTCTTTTCTTTTCTTTCTTTTCTTTCTTTCTTGCTTTTTTCTTTTTTTCTTTCTTTCTTGCTTGCTTTCTTTCTTGCTTGCTTTTCTTTCTTCCTTTCTTTTTTTTCTTTCTTGCTTTCTTTCTTTCTTTTTTCTTTCTTTTTCTTTATTTCTTTCTTCTTTCTTTCTTTTCTTTTCTTTCTTTCTTTCTTTCTTTCTCTTTTTCTTTCTTCCTTCCTTCCTTCCTTTCTTTTTTCTTTTTTTTCTTTCTTGCTTTCTTTCTTGCTTGCTTTCTTTCTTTTTAATGTTTTTTATTTATTTTTGAGAGAATGTGAGTCAGGGAGGGTAAGAAAGCAGGGTGTAGAGGATCTGAAGTGGGCTCTATGCTGACAGCAGAGAGCCCCATGTGAGGCTTGAACTCATGAAACGCAAAATCATGACCTGCGCCAAAGTTGGACACTCAACTGACTGTACCATCTAGGTGCTCCTGTCCAAGATACTTTCTATCATGCTTTGTTAAATTGCCTTCCGAGCTTCATCCATAAGTGGGTGAATATGCAACTAACCTGTGGCAAATGAGCGTGTGGCTGGCTCTGCAGACACCCCAGGGCAGGTCAAGGGTGTCCAGGCTCTCTGTCCCCCAGCTCACAGCCCCAGACACCACTGAACCTGTCAGCTCCTTCCTGCCACAGACAATTAAGATGCACCCTACCTCAAGTGGGTTGTGAGGCTGCCAGGCTTTGGCACTGGGGACAGGAGATTAACCCGAAGTGAGGTTTTTCCTCAAGCAGGAAAAAAAAAAAAAAAAAAAAAAAAGGCAATTGATAGAACTAAGGAAATGAGCTGAGAAAAAGCCAAACAAAGAATAGTGGTTGGATGATTCATGAGGTGGGGTACTCCTCTCTGGCAAAAAAATAAATAAATAAATAAATAAATAAATAAATAAGATTGTAATCTGCTGGTAACTGTCTTGTTCTTTAATGACTATGTTCTCTTTCAAAATTCTAAGTGTAGGTTAGGGCTGGAAAGGGGGGGAAGTTGAAATGAAGGACTTTTATTTTTTTATTAAAAAATTTTTTTTAACATTTATGTTTTTTTTTTTTTTTTTGAGAGAGAGAGAGAGGGAACATGAGTGGGGCAGGGGCAGAGAGAAGGAGACACAGAATCTGAAACAGGCTCCAGGCTCTGAGCTGTCAGCCCAGAGCTCGACGTGGGGCTCGAACCCACCAACCGTGAAATCATGACCTGAGCCAAAGTTGGACGCCTAACTGACTGAGCCACCCAGGGGCCCCTGAAAGACTTTTATTATAAGCAGGTCCCTTTCGTCCACCTTCCGTTCCTGTTAGGGTTGCAGACATGCCCTGCAACTGAGTCACGGCTTCCGCTGTCCAGGCAGTTACAATTCGTTAAGTTTGCTGCCTCAGACGCAAGAAGGAAAGAGCTTTTAAAATTCGGCCTCTGTTTGCTACAGAGAGACCTGGGGATTATTTGCAGGTTACATTACTTCCCAGCCCAGTAACTTTTCCCTCATTGCTATTGTGAGTGCTTTCATTGTTTTAAGCAAATAATAGTCCAGGTGCAGCCAGACCTTTTTTCTTCTGACAGGAAGACCCCAGGAAGAGCTATCAATTAGTAACTGTTCACAACATACAATTGGTAGGTGTTTGACATTTCCAGTGCTACTGAGGAGCTAAAATTTGGACATCCAACTCTGACCAGATTAAGGAAAAGGAAATCATAAACCTTGTCCTCTCGGTCTATAGTAGTTTCTATCATTGAGCAAAAAAAGAAGTTTACAAAAATGAAGTTTGTTTAAAAAAAAATGCTTCCCTTATGAGGAGGTGAGCAGTACCAGGCATGAGGGTCAGTGGAGGTGTATGAGAGCAGGGACAAGATTCCAGTCACACATGTGCACTTGGACAACTGGGTGGGGACCAGCCTGGCCTGAAAGGAACTATAGATTAAATTTCCTTCCATGATCAAACATAAGAGATGTGCTGACAATCTATGGTTAAATTTTGGTTTT
Source organism: Acinonyx jubatus (assembly GCF_027475565.1). Taxonomy (NCBI): domain Eukaryota; kingdom Metazoa; phylum Chordata; class Mammalia; order Carnivora; family Felidae; genus Acinonyx; species Acinonyx jubatus. Next base: position 119,845,848 of record NC_069384.1, read on the forward strand.
GGACAGTGTTTACCTCGATGTGAACCTGGGGTCCTCAAAGTATTTGTTGTGTGCCCTTTGTCTAGTTACTTTGCCTCTTAGTGCCCCCTTAACTTAAATGTAAAATGGGGATGGAAGGGTCCCAACACCATGGGGCTGGGGAAGGATCAAATGATTAATTCATGCAAAGCACAGAGTAAATGCTCAACAGATGTTAGCTATTATTGTCATCAGGGCTACACTATCACAATAGCTCTTCTGTAGTACAGAAATTCCAGAAAGTTTTTAATTAGCTGTGCAATCTTGGGGCTGAGTTTTCGTATCTGTAAAATGAGGGAGTTGTCTAGATGAGGTCCAAACTGACCTTAATAGCCTAGAATTACATTCTTTGCATTTTCCTAATGGAAATATTGAGGCATACAAGTAGTACTTGTCCTTGACACAAGGCAACCCAGCAAAGACAGTCAGGCTGAGGAGGTAGCTGGCTACCAATCTCTGGTGGTGCTAGTCTTCTATTACCTTGTCAGAAGATCACAACCCAGGGCTCATGGGAGTGCAACCTGGTATAACCTTTCTGGAGGTCAGACTGGCAATATTTATCAAAAGCCTTAAAAGTATACTTCAAAATTCCACTTCTAGAATTTATACTAGGACAATGATAAATAATAATTAAGGATGTTGCAAGATAGCCACAGGATGTTCATTACAGGGTTATTTATAATCAGGAAAAACTGGAAAAAAATCATAATGAAAAAGGAGGATTGGATAGATAAATTATGGTGTATCCATGTAATGAAATGTAGTTTTAAATATGATTAACAAGAAATTTTTTGACAGGGTAAGATGCTTACAATATATTGTTAAATTAAAAAACGGATTATCACACAATATATATGCTATGACCCCAGATTGTTAAAAATCACCAATATAGATATAGATAGATTAGATAGAATAATCCACCAAAAATGCACCAAATGAACCAAATATGTTACCAGTTCACTAAATATATCTGCCAAAATACAAACAGTGCTTACCTCAAAATAGTGATTGATATTTTCCTTTTTAAAAAATGTTTATTCATTTATTTGGGGGTGGGGGAAAAGCATGTGAGAGAGAGTGCATGTCAGCAGGGGAGGGGCAGAGAGATGGAGAGAACCCCAAGCAGACTCCTTGCTGTCATTGCAGAGCCCGATTCGGGGCTCGATCCCAGGAACCATGAGATCATAACCTGAGCCAAAATCAAAAGTCAGACACTTAACTGACGAAACCACCCAGGAGCCCCTTTTCTTTTCCCGTCTTTCTTTTCTTTTCCTTTCTTTCTTTCTTTCTTTCTTTCTTTCCTTTCCTTTTCTGTCTTTCTTTCCCAGTTTTATAGAAGGAATATGTGCTTTCTTCTGAACTGTTTATTTTGGAAAAACTAAAACATAAAAAGAGAAAAGAATTGTGTTAGCCACCTCACCCCGACCCCCACTGCAGCCATGTACCCATCAACTTCAACAATTATTAGCTCATGACCAATTTTGTTACACCGTGTATTACTTTCTAATAGGAAAAAAACTACTTAGATTTTTTTCCAAGACTGTATAAGAGGAACTATTGTTCATTTCACTCCAAATACAGGCCAAATAATAAGAAAATTGGTTCAAGATCCATAGTGGTCCAGAGCATTGCATTTTTACTCATATCAGGAGCAAGTAAGTGCAATTCTGCACAGACCTAGGCCAGATCTTCATCAGGCAAACATTTTAGTCAAGACTAGCTTCTGGTGCAAGCGACAGAAACCCACCTCTAACAAGTGAATGTGGGAAGCAGCTGGCTCTTGTGACCCCACTGGAGGGCAGGCAGACATAATGGTGGTTGATGGATGCAGAACATCCCTGGGGCCTTGGGCTTACTACTCTCATGCCTCTGACCTGAGTCCCAGGGATGTCAGCTCACAGCCTCTCAGTAAGGGAGGGTGGGGGTCCTGTGGCCCTCAGTCATACAATGTGGGGAGGTCTCTGTCTGATGGGACTTGGTTCAAGTCATTTCCCTGTGGCCAAGAGGACCACACTGAGATATTTTAGAGGTTCTGGCAATAATAATAACAGCAGGAACTTATAAACATATAGCATCTGCTCTATGCCAGGTACTGTCTAAATGGTGTGTGTGTGTGTGTGTGTGTGTGTGTGTGTGTGTGTAATTTAAGCCTCATAACAACCCTAAGAGGTAGGTGCTATTACTGGTATCACTACTTTTCAAGATGGGGAAATTAAGGCCAAAAACACCCAAGTAACTTGCCCAAGTTCATACAAGTAGTAACAGAACCAGGATTGAAAGCTAAGTAGCATGGCCCTAAGGTCTGTACAATTAATCACTCTGTGGTTTCATTGCTTGAGAGTCTGAGCACCAAAAACATTGTGCCTCTTACCATATGTAATCCAAATCCAAATCACATTAGATTCTGGATTAGGGTAAGAAAATTTTAAACAATTAATTTTTTCCTATGACTACTCTGATATTTGCTACGACACGCTTTTCTCATGGTTTCAGTGCTGGTGCCTAAGTAACACTGTCACTTGGATAACCAGCTCCAGAGTTTGAGAAGGGATTCATGGTAAGCAGGCAGTGCACAAAGTGCACCTTTACTAGCCAAAGGTGTGTTGGTTGCCTCCTGCCTCCAGTCCACTTTGGGGACTCCTACTTTTAGGGCTCTGAGAGCAGCTGTAGACTTTACAGCTCATTTCTGCAAAGGCTGACATGTATCCCTCTGGCTTCCCTTCCCTCTTTTATTCTTTAAATGCATTTTAGCAAGTAATCAGAAACTCAACTGTCAGTACAAATCTAAACTCTAAAGAGGCTATCATCTTAAGAAGTCTGAAAGAAGGAGGGTCAGCTCAGTGATGTCATCAAGAACCCACGTCCTCCCATCTTGCCACTCCGCCTCCTCGTGTTTAGCTCTTGTTTTCAAGCTCATACACTATGGGCTCAAGATGGCCACCCAGCACAAGGCATCATTGCCCTTTTACAACACAACAAACATTTAAAAAGGCAGGGGTCAAAATGGCTTTCTTTCACATGGTTCACTTATTTAGGCCAAAAAATATAACATCTAACAACATCCGAACAAGTATCTGTTTACTTCTCATTGGCCAGGGTGATGTCACATGATTGTGCCTAGACCAATTACTGGCAAAAAGATGTTGAGTTTAGACCAATCATAATTCATCCTCTAGGTAAGGGCATGTAGTTCCCCTGGAAATATTTGGCATCTGTGTGCAAGGAAGAAGGAGAGACAGCTGTTGGGTAGCCTGCCATAAAACCCCTTCCTCATTCCTCTCATGTCCTTCCTCTAAAGAGGCCTAAAAAGTAGAAGACTTGGGGCAGGGTCAAGGTCAAGGTTGGGGAACAGCAGACATGGTCTACTCAGTGAAATTCATAGTTTTTCTTTCACAGAATAATCAACCTCTATGTTTTCCTAACTCTCTTAAGGCCTCAGGAAATTCTTTAATTCCAAGGCTGTGAAAACTATGTTATACCCTGTATTAGTTTCCTATGGTCACTGTAACAAATTACCACAAACTTCGTGACTTAATACAAATTTGTTCTCCTATAGCTCTTGAGGCCAGAAATTCCAAACCCAAAAGTTTCACTGGGCTGAAATTTAAGGTGTTGGCCGTGGGCTGGTTCCTTCTCAGGGATCTGGGGAGAATCCATTTTATTGCTTTATTTAGTCTCTAGTGACTTCCTTTATTCCTTGCCTTGTGGCCCTTTTCTTTTTCTTCAACGTGCATAACTCTACCAATGGCATATTTCCCTAAACAGCCTTCTTTAACCAGCTCCTCCTGTATCCCTCTTAGGAGGGTTGTTATTATTAATGAAGGATTATTTCCCCATCTGAAAGTCCTTAAATTAATCACATCCGCAAAGTACCTTTTGCCATACAACATTTACAGGAATTAGGGCATGAATATCTCTGGGGTGCATTATTCAGCCTATGACACATCCCAATTCCTGATCCTCAAAGCTGTTGGAAGGGTGAACTTCGGGGCAGAAGGGAATCCCAGAGTCTTTTCAGTGATGTTCAGCAGCCCAGAAGCTCATAACTGCAGGTTTGGGGTCTACGGCTTAGGTTTGTGGCAGGTGCTTGGGGTGGGGTTTATGCCTGAAGGACAGAATTTCCATCAGATGGAAGTCCTCCTCAGGAGCCTGTGGGGGACACTTGTAAACTCTCTCTGTTTTATACTTTTGCAGCTAAATGAATCATGTTTGCTTTAAGTCAGTGCATGTGGAAAAGGTGGCAGATGCCATTAATGTAAAGTAACTTTAATCAAATAAATCACATGCCAACATTAGCTTCATCACATTTTTAATGAACCTGCACTGTGGAGTGATGATTCAAGCGATTGGGACCTTATGTAAAATTTCTGTAGTGAGTTCACAGACCACTCAGTCTGTTTCCCCCTCTCTGTATCTCTTTCTTTTTTTGTTCCGGTTCTGGTCCTTGCCCCCGGCTTTCGTGATCTCTCACTCTCGTTTTTTACATAGCTTCGTATCCAGCTTTTCCTGGCCTTTCTTCCCCTTTCTGTCTGGTGAGTGTCCTCCATGGGCAGCCATGTGTGGCTGGTTGGCTTCTCCCCTACAACCTTGCCCACCTCCTAAAAATGGAACCAGATCTGCCAGATTCTGGGCAGACTCCCATCTGCCCAAGCACAGTTAACTTCAGGGGCAAGTCAGTGAAGTGCTGGTAAATACTTAAAAACCCATTCTCCAGAAAAAGCAAACCCTGAGTTGTAGGATTTGCTGATTTTTGTGTTGCAGGTATATCCACCACGGCCTAATTCAAGGTGAGGGTACCCTGAAAATGGAGTCAGTAGGAGGTGTGCACGATCCACTCCAGCACAGCACGGGGCCAAGTGCAGGTATGTCCTCATGACACAAGATTTCAGTTGTCTACCTTCTCCCAAGCAGGGAAGGACTGGGCACACGCTCCCTCTGCAATTTCTTCCAAAGGAAACTTTTCACACACATTCTCCCCAAGTTAGTCTTCTGCATGGGCGTATAACCGAAAGTAAACTTTGAGTTCGAACTGCATTTTGCTCTTGGTCTTCTCCACTGTTCCTTGTTACTTGGGTGAAGTAATGCTGGCTTACAGTCACCTTTACTGGCAAGATGGTCACCGTGTGTGGAAGGTGACAAGCGACTGGCTCCTTCGCTGTGTCTCTAGTGTTACACACAAGAAAATTCTCGACTTAATGTAATATCTGAGACTAATTAGCTGAGCTTCCTAGAGAGAAAGCTCTCTCTAGAGCAGGAGAGAAGGGGGGGGTGGTGGTGGGAGAGGGTGAGCCAACAGAGTATATAATTTAAATTCCCAGAGAATCCAGACTTCATTTAATGGTTTCTACCATCATCTTAAACACCTCTTCCAAAATCAAGCGGATGGATGTATTTCACTTCCTTTCTGCGACCCTATACATGATGGGGTAGGGCACAGTGAGTGACAAAATGACCCGAGTGGACTGTGAGAGGGTGAGGCAAGATGATTGGACAGCCCACACACTGCATGTCAGACCTAAGCGACAGGACGGGTTAAACACTGAATGATCCATCACTAGATCAAACACTGAACTATGAAATGTTGCCAACGGAGACATATAAAGTAATAAAAACAGTGAAAATTCCACATGTCTGGGCGAAGTTCTGCCCTGCAGTGTCTGCTGTTCTGTTTTATGGGCCTAGCCCGGAACACAACCAAGCAAAGGCGAGGGCCGGAGGGCACAGCGCTCCCCAGGAAGCGGGGTGCAAACAAGGGCATCCGAATGTTTGTTTGGTTGAGCTGCTATTTCGCCATTGTCTGCCTTATTACCAGTTATGACATGTGCCCGAGCCGCCTTCACCCCTTCATTCCACTGGCATTTGTTAAAAAAACATTCACTGAGATCCAGTCTGGATGTGTCTTTTTGCCTGCCTGTAACTTTCCACTTTAAGGGAGGGGTAACAAGGAGTTTACAAGTCCTAATTTCACAGGTTTTTAAGAACAAGGATTTTAAAGCATACACCTGGGATAAATTCTTGTAAGGAGAAAAGGAAGAGGGTAAACTGAATTCTGGTTCTTAAATCCCTCTGGGCATTATGCTTCTTGGTCCTTGGCATCAACTAAAGAGAAACAGGAAGAATTATTGATCCATATTGGCTAATAGAGATGTCTAGCCAAAGGGAGAAATATTCAGGATCGGCATGGTCTATCTTGGGTTCGATTCCTTTCTCCTACCACATGGCCTAATACATGGTAAACCCTGAATTAATATTTGTGGAATGAATGAATGTACATGATTATTTTCGAGGAGACAAAGAAATAAAGAAGTGTAGTTTCAAAAGGATCTTTCTAGGGGTGCCTGGGTGGCTCAGTCAGTTAGGCTTCCGACCTCGGCTCAGGTCATGATCTCACGGTTTGTGAGTTCGAGCAGGTCGGGCTCTGTGCTGGCAGCTCAGAGCCTGGAACCTGCTTCAGATTCTGTGTCTCCTTCTCTCTCTGTCCCTCCCTTACTCGCACTGTCTCTCTCTCTCTCTCTCTCTCTCTCTCTCTCTCTCTCAAAAATAAATAAACATTAAAAAAAAAAAAAAGGATCTTTCTTCTAAGTGTCTACACCCAAGCCATTAACCCACAGGACCAGAAGTAGGGTGAGTGGAAGGAACACAAGGCCCAAGGTGCGTGACTCAGGCATTCACTCTCAGTTTTGTGCACGTTTCCACGCTGTGCTTGTGTGCCCTGGAGACTGAGCACTCCTTAAATATCATGCCCTGGGTGCCCTGCTCACCTTACTCTAGTCCCAGCCATGCTACTCCATCTAGGGCCTACAAAATACTTCCTAGAAATTATTTCTTCCTTGGGTTTAGTCCACTAAGTCTGCTCAGAGCCCCCCCAGGTGACATTTCAGGGAAAAGGGACAGGGGCAGTTCCAACCTGGGAAAACAGTGACCTCACAGCCAAGAACAGTCAGGTGGACCTGGGTTTACTCAGCACCTGTGTATTTGGAGAAGCCCATTAACCTCTGGAGCTTTCTTTTCTTCATCAATAAAATTCAGAAAATACTTCACAGGATGACGGCGAGCATGGGGAGTCATACACAAAAAGTGCCAAGTACAGTGTCCAGCACATAGTAGGTGCTCAGTAAATGGAAGCTTTGGTTGCATTTTTATTATTGGCAGCAGGGGTGGTGAGGCTGGCAATGCTGCCCAGCCGACTCCTTGAGTAGGAGACAGCACACATGTGGACCCGAAAGAAGAAATTTGCAGGAGCTGTACTGGAAGATAGAATTGACAGATTCAGGCAACCCAGGTGGAGCTCTGCCTGTGCCAGGTGCTGTGCTAGTTTTCCCGCATTTTCTCTAATCTTGACCACAGGGTATTCTTCATTGATTATCTATACTCATGCATAACAGATAACTTTTTAGTATAAGTATGTCCAATACAGCATTTGGGACATAATTATACTAGAAAAAAATCAATTTGTTGTTTTCTGCAATCTAAATCTAACTGGACATCCTGCATGTGAACTGGCAAACCTTCAAGGGGAGTTGTTAGTACAGGGACTTTAAAATGGAGCCTGCCTCGGGGTGTGTCTCTGGAATGCTTGTTTGCATCGATGGCCTCAGGGGCTCAGCACACTTCGCCCTAGCAGGTGAACTGATGAAGCTCCCCTTGGTTCTTCTGGCTCCCGGCTTTCTCCCTTCTGCTTCTCTTTCCCCAACAGCTTCTCCCGCGGCATGCAGGAAGCATGGGCACGGCAGGAATGTATGAGACAACTGGCAGTGCAGATGGGAGAGGCAGGGTGAGGAGACTTGGTTTAAAAATATGTAATAGTCAGTTGGCCCCAGGCACCTCAACCAAACTGCTGGGAAAATGCTAGCTGCTTTCTGGGCCTGCCACCACATCCCCTACCCCTCTGTTCAGGGGCTCTTCTTTCTGCTGTGTGTTTCATAAGAGAACAAAAAGAGAAAGTGCTCTTGCTCAGAACTTTGGTTAACGGAAGCAGAATGTCAAAAATAGGCTTTAGGGTGCTTTAGGTTCTTTGACGGTATTGTGACACTCTGGGTCGTGTCAATGGATAATCTTAAGGAAAAAAAAGGTAAAACTGGGACTGTCATAGCGAAATAAAAATGAACACATGTTAAAGATTTTTATTTAACTCATTCATGAGAAAACTGGGGTTACAACCAGTTGAAAAAAGTAATAAAAACCGTACACCTATATGCAGCAAAGGAATGTTGAAATGAATGAGCAAATTAACCTAAAACTGGTTTCGGGGGTACTGATACTGGACTGAGTTGTATCTCTCAAAATTCGTATGTTAAAGTCCTAACCCCCAGGTACCTCGGACTGTGGCTGTATTTGGAGGTAGGGTCTTTAAAGAGATGATTAAATTAAATAAGGTCACTGGGATGGGCCCTAATCCAATATGACTGGTGTCCTTATAGGAAGAAAATTAAGACACAGAGATACACGGAAGGAAGATCATGGCAGACAGGAGAAGGTAGTCATCTAGAAGTCAAGGAGAGAGGCTTAAAGGAAATCAACCCCGCTCACACCTTCATCTTGGACTTGGAGCCTCCAGAACTTTGAGATAATAAGTTTCTGTTGTTTAAACCGCCTAGTCTGCAATCCTTTGGTATCATAGCCCTGACTGACTAATGAAGTGGGGGAGGGTCGTTTGCGTGTCTATACGCATTTGCATTCCCATTAATTATCTACAGTTTATAGAATTGTAAAATAGCTCCTTCAGAATCAGATAACCTAGTCAGTTTAATAACAAGATAATTTTTGACTAGGAACGGTAAATTACTACTTGTGGGTCAAATCTAGTACTACCACCTGTTTTCTGTAAATAAAACTTTACTGGCACCCAGCCATACTCAGTCCTTCACACATCAGCTATGGCTGTTTTCCCATTACAAAGGCAGAGGTAAGTAGTTGCCTTCCGCAAAGTCTAAGAAATAAGAAAGATTTTTTCTGGTCTTTTACAGAAAAAGTTTGCATATGCTCCTCTAGGCAATGCATTCGTTTTCCACTGAAGCACAAATATTTCCCTACAATTGGAGTGCCCTTCAAGGTCATCCAGTCCAGGGGTTCCCAGCATTTGAGATCCCACAGGTCAGTAAAATTTCATAAAAATTTTGAGGGAGGGTCAGAGGTCTCCAATCTTACTTTTGTCAAATATCAACTGCTTCCTAAGAAGATATTTTGAAGTGAATATCTTTGCATGAGAAACTTTGTTGCCTTGTACTTGCTTTTCTTTCTCTGGGGTTTGGTAAAACTTTCACCACAGGCCAGCACAGCTCATACTCTGGATTGTGGAACAAATAATCAGGCCCCAGCCTTAGGCACCAATTGCTGGCTCTGTCCAGGGATATTCTGCTGGTTTAGACTGGACATCCTAGCCTTACTCCCAGGACCCAGGCTAATACCCTTTGGCCTGAAAGGGGTTCTCAGGGACTGATTATTGCCAGAGCCAGCCTGGACATGCCCCACATACCCAGGTCTAACTGTGATGGGCCCTGCCTTGCTTTAAATAATATACGGTTTCCTGATTTTTAAAATAAATACATGTTCAGTGAAGAAAACTTGAGAAAAAGCAGAAAGAACAAAATTCACCTCTACCCAGAGAGATATAAAAGTTTACTGACACACAGAGGGAACAAAAATACTTTCTGATCTGAAAATCCTAAAGGGAGAAAACCAAGCATCTCTCCCCAAACCAAAATGGAGCCTGGCACATGGCAGGTAGCAATATTTATTGAAAGAATAACTAAACCTACATGACTGCAATTATTTTTCCTAGACAATCCAGGAAAACTCAGTCTTTGAAAAATTTTTTGATAATCAAAATGGCTAATGGCTAATCTGAAAGGTCTTCCAGGCAACCTCCTCCCCCTCAAAAATTCTTGTATCTGATTTTTTCCTTATATCATTAAAAAAAATTGTAAGACTTAAAAGTGCCCGGAACCAACTGTTTAAGAAGCAAGGATTATGTATTTTCACTAGCTTTCGTGTCCAGACAATTTATATAAATTAAGTCTTATTATTAAACTGCCCTAATGATATATACAATATAATAAACTTTAAAAATCGATCTGATAGACTCAGGATTTCAAGACCTGCAATTCCTAAGAAGCCCAATTTGTTGAATTTTCAATCCATGCTTTGTCACCTAAATGAAACATCTTAAATTTGATATTCTAAATAAACACTTGGGAATATTTTTTAATTCTTTGTGGCTTGAAGTCTTAAACTCAATAATTCATCACTGTTTTCTATGAAAACCTCATCCATACCTTCTGCTTTGAGGGCAGCTCTACGTCCCTTTAAGCAGTTTATCCATCTACTTTAGACCCACCTCCTCCTGTAGGAAACAAACATTCCAAATAATCCCTGACAAACTGGAAGAATAAAAATGACTTCTCTCTGGTCCTTCTTTGAATATTTCACTCATATGTGTTTGTTTCCCCTGATATTTCATTATGTTTATGAAACTTTTATATAAAAATGTAAGCTCATTTTAACTTTTGGAAAATAGGCAAGCATCATCCCCTTTCAAAAATCACTTTCTTCCTTTGATGAGACATCAGGTTTCGTCTTCCTTAAGTCTATACCTGAATCCCACCCATGACCTGCACAGATCGCTTTGCAACTCTGACGTGGCCCAGGTGGCTCCTGCACTTGGCATGTGGTAAGGATGGGGCCTGGGATGGACTCCAATGTCTCCACTCACTCTAAGTAGGTTTTTCTTTCATTGTGCATAAAAACTTTCCTTTTAAACTGTTCCCCAGGACCCAGCTCTCTTCCTTCTCTCACCTCCTTTGGAACTTTTAATCAAGGTAGCCAGGTTTAGTTCTTTGTTCCCTGATCTAGGGTCATTTGACCAGCTGCTACTTACTGACTATAGTCTTCAATTTATTATGCCCCTACTATATGCAGTCATGTGCTATGTGCTTCATATACATTATTTCCAGTCTGTGCAACAACGCTGGAAAGCGGTGTGACCTGAGATAAGCTACAGAACATCGATGAACTTCAGTTTCTCATTTAAAATGTGAATAGTAACACTGACAGGAATATGTGTTCTACACCATACCATATAGCCTCTCTTAGACAGTTGTCTTAATTCTCTGTGGTATCCCCCAAATGCCCAGGATAGGGCTCAGTGTGAACTAGAGCTCAACACATATTTACTTGGTGACTGTTTGAAAACAGCCATCGTATTCAGTTACTTTCCTGACTTAGTTTTAAGTTTATCAAAAGAAGCAGACATTCACATTGAGGAACCAATGCAATATGACATGACTTTTCAATGTCTAATTATAAGGCTAAACCCTAAGACCTCTAGTCTTGGAATGCTCTGGTGAATTGGATTTCTGTTAGTTGTGAATTTGTCTTTTGTTAAAATAGACTTATTCGGAATCTTATCAAATTGTAATCTACTTTCTTGCCTTAGGAAAAAGAATTTGCTGGACACACCTGTATCTGCTTTGATGACTCAGGACTCTGCGGTGTCTCCAGGGCAGGATTTGGAGCATCAAGAGCTTGCTGAGGATAGAGAACGAGCAGAAGGGTGAGTGGCAGATGCACTAACCCAGGACTCAAGTCCAAGCCGATTTCTTACTACTCGTTTGGATATGCCTGATGTTGTCTTGCAGTCGAGCATGACTGTTAGCTGGATTCCAGTCAACCAAATATTTTTTGGCCAGTGTTTCTGCAACTCTTGGCTCCCTTACTCAAGGGACAAAATTTTTAAATTGATTTCAGCCAGGTCTCTCACCACCGTAACAAGTGAGATTTTCTTATGCACACATATATCTTTTTTGTTCCTTTTTAAAAATTTCATTTTATTTTTACTCTTTTTGTATTTTATTCTTTTTGTACTCTGTTTGGCTCTAAACCCAACATGAGGCTTGAACTCACAACCCTGAGATCAGGAGTCACATGCTCTATCAAGTGGGACAGCCAGGCGCCCCTCTTTTTTTTTTTTCTTTAAGTATAATCACCTCAGGTTTATGCTTGGGTCCAAAATATTTTTTTGCACCCTTAGAATTTTCACTTTGGCTGTGCTTTTGAGAAGTGCTAATTCTACAATACAATGCTGGCTGGGCAGCCACTTGAACCGAGAGCTACAATTTGTTCAAATCAGTTTCCGAGTCGGTATTTCTTCAGGTCTTGAAATAGCCAAGAGATCTACTTCTGGAGGTATGTGTGAAGAACGAAAGTGTACAAGGACAAGAGAATATACAAGATGAATACAGATTATCTTCGGTCTCATATATATTGCAACTGCCAAAATTACATGTTTTCTGGGTATTTGAAAAGTTGCTGTAAAATGTGTAATTGAAGCTTTGAGCAACCAAAACAAGAGTCCATATATAACAGCATTTAAGCCTACGTGGCCATGGTTCTCAAACTTGCCTCACATCAGAAGCACTTGGGGAGCTTTTGAAAATCTAGATGCCCAGGCTGTACCCCAGATCAAATAAAATCTAGGGCTGAGAGTCAGACATTAGTATTTTTAAAAGATCCCTAGGTGATTCCAAAGTTTAGCAAAGTTTGGGAACCAATGGGATGTCAAAAACTACACATAAGCAATTTGTAGCATGTTCCCTAAAGGACTCGACTTACGGAATACTTTAAATTCACAGGTCTCATGTATGTTTACATTTAAAATACTTCAACATTACAATGGCAAAATATTTCAAAAATATGAATAAGAGACTTTCAGTAAGTTAAAATTTTTTCTGTAATTTAAAATATTGCCCAAACACTACAATCCACTCTTTTTCAGGGGGGAGAATATCAGGAACATTTATTTCCAGCTTCCAAATCTTTTTTATAAGTACAGAAGCAGAAGAAATACTGAAAGAAGAAGAGAAGAAGGGATATAAACAAAGAAAAACTAAAATGATTATTTACTAAGAATTGCAAATGCTCATTTACTGAGTACACCACAAAGTTCCAATCTCTATTCCTAGGACTTTGTGTCATTTTCAGGGACATGATGCTGGAGGGCTCATGCTTTTAGTTTATCAAAATAAACCTGACTGTTCCTTTTCCCAGCCCTTGGTGAAAACTGAAACTTTACTTGACTCATCTTTATGAAAAAAAGAGAAAGAAGAAAGAGATGGAGGGAGAGAGAGGAGGGAAGGAAGGGTGGGAGGGAGGGAGGGAGGAAGGAAGGCAAAAGAAAAATGTGTCCTAGTGGTGAGCTCACCTGTCCTTTGAACTGTTCTATGGTTGAAATGCCCCTCCTGATTGATCAGTCCTCATTCAACAGATTTTCATGTGTTAGGAACATTCAAGGATTATGTCAGCTGAAATTCCTGCTGCCCATCTGGTAGAGAGAACAACTTATAATAACAAACACACACCAGACTTGGATGAATTACCATCCCCACAACCTGCAAGCCTGTTGGGGTCATTCAATTCTTCAAACAGTCCCGTTTCTATAATTTCTTCCTGCCATGCTATGGGGACAGCACCTGTTGCAAATCTTTGGAAGAACGTCTTATCTTTATCATCAAATTCAATTCCCCGAACCTCAGAGAAATCTTCAATTTCAGCGATGTCTTTGGCATAAACCACGGAAGGGTCTGGCACAAATGGGGGCTCAACTAGGCCAGCTTCCAGGCGAGCAAAATTGATGGTTTTGAAGAAAGGGTGTTGCCTGGGATCATCAGACTTCTCTCTGTAAAGAAAGGAGATGGTCAGACTGAGTCACACTAACAAACCAAAACAGGAAATATTCTAACAATACAAAATGTGCAGCATTCTTTTCCTGTAATACATTTCATTTTAATTGCAAAGACAATATAACAGCATAAAGAATAATTTAAAAAAATAATGACTTCAAAAATCACCTTACACAGACAGTAGCATTTTCATTGTTTGCGGATAAACCTTCACATGTAGATCTAATTTTTAGAGTCAAGCAGTTGACATGACTTTTATCCTTAGTGTTTTGTGGAAATACAAGCAAAATTCAGTGAGGCCAGAATCTGCTTGCCTGCAACTTTATAGTCATTGCATTTTGCTCCGCCCTTCATGGTCAGAACAAGGGAAGCATGTCTCTTCCCACCACATTCTAAAAGACAGCACCCATATCTCCCTACTCTTCATATGACATGGTGTCTAGGAGCTCCACCTACCTCCCCCCACTGCCACAATATTTTTAAAGACTTAAAAAAAATGCATTAGGGGGCGCCTGGGTGGCTCAGTCGGTTGAGTGTCTGACTTCGGTTCAGGTCATGATCTCACATGTCGAGCTTGTGAGTTCGAGACCCACGTTGGGCTCTGTGCTGACAGCTCGGAACATGGAGCCTGCTTCGGATTCTGTGTCTCCCTCTCTCTGTCCCTAACTCACTCACATTCTGTCTCTGTCAAAAATAAATAAACATAAAAAAAATTTTTTTAAATGCATTAGTAATTATTAGTGTTAATGAGCATACCTTCAGTGCCCAAGACTATGGTTATTTGTTATCAAACCCTTGTCTAGAAATTATTCCAGCATTTACCTTAGAATAAGGGAGAAAAATATACGTTCCCAATTGTGTAACCTCTTATATTAGTTATCTATTGCTGTGTAACAAGCTACCCTAACATTTAGTGACTTAAAACAACAAACATTTATTATCTCACAATTTTTGTGGGTCAAGAATCTATAAATGGTTTCACTAGGTGCCTCTTTCATGAGGTTACAATAAAGCTGTTTAGGGCTGTGGTCTCATCTGAAGGTTTGAGTGGAGTTGAGGGAGAAAATCTGCTTCTAAGCTCACTCACGTGGTTATTGGCGAGCCTCCATTCCTCACCATGTGAGCCACTGCACAAGGCTACTTTATAACTTTGCACCTGGATTTCCCCAGGGCAAATGATCAAAGAGGAAGGGGGGGAGGGAGGGAGGAAGGGAGGGAGGGAGGGGGGGAGGGAAGGAGAGGAGGAGGAGAGAGAGAGAGAGAGGGGGAAAGCAAGCCCAAGATTAAAAAAGCACAGTCTTTTAATACCTTATCTTGGAAATGACATCTCATTATTTCTGCTATATTTTTAGAAGCAAACCAGTAAGTCCAGCCCACACTTAAGGGAAGGGATTACACAGGACTGTGGATAATAGAAGGGGGATCTTTGGGAACCATACGAGGGGCAGCCTACCAGACATTTCTTTTGGTCCCCCTTAAGTCCAAATTTTAAAGAAATAAAAAGAGGGCTGTATTGTGGCATCAGATTCAAATGATTTTTCCTTTTTTTTTTTTTGTTTATTTATTTATTTGAGACAGAGACAGCATGAATGGGGGAGGGGCAGAGAAAGAGGGAAAAAGGGAGAATCCCAAGCAGGCTCTGCACTGCCAGTGCAGAGCCCAACACAGGGTTTGAACTCAGAAGCCATGAGATCATGACCTAAGCCGAAACTAAGAGTCAGACGCTTAACCAGCTGAACCACCCAGGCACCCCTTCCTTTTTCTTTTATGTGAATAGCCATACTGCTCTAAGAAATATCTTCTCTTACGGAAAAGTTGATTTCTGTCATAAATCAACCTTATTAAAAATTAATCACGTTCATAGTTTTCCCTTTACTTTTATTCCAGTTATCAAAGAGCTTTCAGGAAAAGGACTGAGGACTTCTCCCATATACCCCCTTCACAGACTCCCTACAATGTCAGATAATTACTGCAGCAGACTCTATCCAATAGGTTCTAAACACAATAATGACATTACTAATAACGGCAGGGAGAATAACTAGCATCTATCCAGAGCCGACTCTCAACTAACACAAAGTGAAGTGCTGTTATCACAGTCAACCATCACAACAATGCCTGTCTGTCTTTTAACTGCACTTTTAACCTCTTTTACCCTCTTCAGTTGCTTCTGCATTCATAAATAGCTGTGCCTCTGAAAAAGCCAAAAGATATAGGTGAGTTTTTCAAAGGAAAATTGTAATCGAGTATTATTGTGAGAAAGAGAAATTCAGTTGGAGGCGTCTGATGTCTAGCCATTCTCTGGGTTGTTTTCTGTGGTTCAGGCCTAGCACCGTCCAGAAAGGTGGGTGCAGGGCTCCTTGGACTTGTCTCATTATGCACCAGGTGAAAAACAGGTATGGAGAACTGCATCAGGAGACACTGCAGGTGTCTCTCTTTTTCTCAAAGCCACCAAGTCTCCCTCAACTGAAAGGAAGGAAAATGCGGGTTTGCCATCTCCTAGAACTCACTGACCAGTGTCTGTCTGTGTGGCTTCCATCCTGTAGAGTCACAGTCTTGCGGGAGGGTTACTGAGATCATTTGAAGCTTCGAAGATGGATTTTTCTCTGAAGTTAGGTTTATGAGGTATAATTCACATAGCAACATTCATCATTTTAAGGTATCAGATTTTGGTGTGGGGAGGGTATCACGTAGATTTTAAATGTGGCAGAACAAGGATGGAGCTAGAATTCCGTCCAAGTAGATCAGGAATGAACCCCATGTCTCGGAGTCTCAACGAAAACGAGAGTTGGAATGGGACCAGGTGCCCTGAGGAAGAAGCTCACACCACCTTGATGACCATCAGCAGGCATGAACACACTGTCCCACAGGTCAAGAGTCCTCCTCAAACTCACTCAGAGCAGTTTTAACTTGGATAAACAGAGTGCCCAGGGGCTCAGTAACCTTGAGAAACTTGTCAAGCCAGTCTTGACATCAGGATGAACAGTTCTCAAGTAATATCTCAAGCAACAGGCCCAAATGGCCTTGGCTTGTCCGGCAGGGATGGCTGACTGCAGCCCTTTTGCAACTAGTCACAAAGGACAAAAGCAACAATAGCCCCCCAAAGGTTTTCTTTATGTTCTCCGTCACGCCAACTAGATGCCCCTCGGGGGCAGGGTCCATGCTTTATGCCCTTTTCCACTAAATGTCTGTGGTGCTGATGCTGACAATAAAGACCAGGCTTTGTAACCCCTATTCCTTTCACTCAGTGTCTGGGACACTGCAAAGCTGATCACTTTACTTTTTGCACTGGTGTCTCTTATGTCAGTTCTGTAATTAGAAATAGCATGAATATTATTTTACTCTTGAATCTTTCCCTGGCAGCTTCGTGCAGAGATCTTTTTTGCCCACCATTATGCAGTGCACTTTGGACAAATAGGAGAGGCTACTGATTGAGGCGGCATCTTTTGTAACAGCCCAAGGGGCCACGGTAGGAAAGGAGATTCTCCTGCTTGTTGGGGTAGATTTCATTTCACAGCATTTACAGGCGCTCTTGTGTTCCTGAACCCCACATCGAGATTACAATGGATTTTCTTGTAACAGTCAATGAAGCAAAGATACCACCTGACCATACACTGTGGGGTTTGGTCTGCCAAAAACAGTATGTATTGGTATGAAATTATGTGTTGGAGAAGCACTTAAGTCAGAGGCTTGCACGGTTATTTGATCTTGTTCTGCTGCACTAACTGATCAGAATAAAACCTGCAAAATGTTTAAATGAGCTTTAGCTTTTATTTTATTGGAAAACACGATAAATCCTCTCAAGAGCCCTTGTGAGATGCTCAGAAAAGCTTTCAACTTTTCTGCAAAATTAATTCACAGACCTATGAAGACAAAGGGAAGATCCTTTCAGTGACATCTAAAGAAGGAAAGGGTTTTTAAAATTTATTTCAAATGTTCGTGAATGCAACAGGGAGGGGCCACGTGACCCGTCTTCTGTGTGACATACTGTGTAGGCATTTGCTCGGTCCTGAAGGACACCACTAAATCAATCAAGCATTATCTCATTTGAATTTTTAAAAAAATACAGAGTTGAAATGAAAATGTTGGAAGGTTTTGTCTTTCACTGAACAGCTGGTTTTTATATGCCTTTTCTCTAATGTTGTAAACAGCTTTATTCAAAACAGTCACAACAACAGATGCTTTATTAAAAGGTTTTGCTTGATGGAGCAGCTTCAGGCAATGAGCCAGGGCTTTAAGGTGGCATTTTCCTGAAGAAGTTTGTCAACATTTCATTTTATATACCCACAGCGTGTTTATAGATTTTCAATCAATCCTGGCAAGCGGTGGTGTTCCCTTCAGGGAAGTCATCTAGAGAGACTGTTTGCTTTCCTTGCTGCCTCGGCCGCTGTTAGTGTGCCCGCTCATCCTCCCTGTGCTTGAGAACCCGCGTGTAGACATGGTCAGTGGTCACCATTTCTGTGTCTCCTCTCCTTCCTGGGCACATGGAAGACAATACTAGCCAGACCCTTTGACCTTGGGCAGGGCCAAGACTCATTCTGGGCAAACGGAAGTGTGTGTGAAGTGCTGTGCAAGTGGGTCACTTCCTGACTGAGGCGGTACAAAGTTCCCCAGGTTCTCCGTGGTCTCTTCTCTTGCTACGTCAACTGGAAGCCACGAGTTCCAATGGAGCTGTCAGATGGAAGCAGCCTGGATCTCTGAGTCACTGCTCAGTAGGGAGACACCCTGGAGTGCTGCTGGACCCACAAGGGACTTTGTGTGAATGAGAAAAATTCCATTAGTTTTAAGCTGCAGAGACTTTGGGATTTGCTTGTTATCATGACGTGGCCTATTCTGACCACGGTAATACAACATTGGAATCTACACAGGAAAATCAGCTCCATGTTTTACTTCACATAAATGCAGAATTTCCACCAAATTTCAAAATACGTGTTTGTTAGTGTGGTGTCTCTCATGCTTTGGAAGTTATTACAAATGGATTTTGTTTTGCTATTTAAAAAAATCAGGTCGGGGCACCTGGGTGGCTCAGTCAGTTAAGTGTCTGACTCTTGATTTTGGCTCAAGTCCAGGCTTGTGGGTTCAGGCCCTGCATCGGGCTCTCTGCTGTCAGCTTGAAGCCCACTTTGGATCCTTGGTCCCCCTGTCTCTCTCTGCACCTTCCCCACCAGCATGCATGTGTGCTCTCTCTCTCTCTCTCAAAAGTAAATAAACATTGAAAAAATTTTTTTAATTAAAAAAAATTACATGGCAGAATATTCGGGGTGCCTGGGTGGCTCAGTTAAGTGTCCTACTCTTGATCTCTTGATTTTGGCTCAGGTCATGATCTTCAGGTCATGAGATCAAGCTCTGCCTCGGGCTCCATGCTCAGTGGGGAGCCCTCTTGGATTCTTTCTCACCCTCTCTCTCTGCCCCTCTGTTCAAGCACTTGTGTGCTGTCTCGCAAAATAAATAAATATTAAAAATATATAGTAAATATAAATAATATGTTTTTAATATATATTTATATACATTATATATTCATATATATTTCATATATGTTATCATATTATATTCTATGTTCTATTATATATTATATATTTCATATATAATATATATGAAAACAAGATATATATACAAATCTTGGAGATTGTTCCATATCAAGTGCTTATAGTGTTTGAAAGTATCAGAAATACTTAACCATATAACATGCAAATAATAATAGGAAAATAATAACAAGCTCAAGGCCTCAGCACTAATCCAAAGTACGTTCTAAATCCCCATGGACAATGCTGACACTGCTAATCACCTCTGTTATATGGTAGTTTACCTGCTTCCTAAACGTTGTTCTGGTTTCTTAGCCAAGAAGAGTCTGCAAATATCTTTTGCTTCCTCCGTGAAGTTATCATGTTGGAATCTGACCTCTTCTTTCAGGGTTCTTTGCTTTAAATCCTCTTTACTGACTTTTTCCTTGTAATCTTTGAATGGTGTTCGTCCAGCAACCATTTCATAAATACTGCATCCCATTGCAAACCAGTCCACAGGATAGGAATAACTCACTTTTTCCATTAGGATTTCAGGAGCCATATAACCATTGGTTCCAGCCTGTAATACCCCAAACAAGAAACAAAACAAAAATACTAATGTGAGTGTAACAAACACTGCTGATTGCCTATCCAATACCCATTCTCCTTTTCTTTCTTTGTTAAGGGAATCTTAACTTATTTGGGGTGGCAATGTGTCTAACCTATTCTAGTCCCTGCTTTTCCAGCATCGTCTAGTGCAGTTGGGGCAGGCCATGTGATCCATTTTGGCAAATGAGACATAAAGAGGATTTAGCTGCAGTGCATTATAAAAGGGACAAATGAGGCTGTCCTTGAAGTGGGACACTTCATCATTAGTTGAAAAGTTCAGGTAGATGTCTTTATGATTCCCCTAAGCTCAGCCTCTGTATTTTATTCACAGGTAATAGAAATTAGATGCATGGTATTTTTTTTTAAAGTTCACTTATTTATTTTGAGAGAGAGAGGAAGAGAGAGTACGTGCATGCACATGTGAGTGGGGAGGGGCAGAGAGAGGGAGAGGGAGAGAGAGAACCCCCAGCAAGCTCTACACTGTCAGAGCAGAGCCATTCAGTGTGGGCCTCGAATTCACGAACCATGAGCCAAAATCACCAGTTGGTTACTTAACGGACAGCCACCCAGGCACCCCTAGATGCATGGTTTTTAAAGGTTGAGCACTTTAGGTTGCTAAAGGTTTTTAAAGGTTGCTAATATTGAATGTTCATGTGTTATCAGGCCTGTGATTCTTACTCTATTTGCTACATACTGATATTAATCTCACACATCTCTGCCTGTCTGAATTGAAAATTAGCAGAGTCATTTTAATCTAGAAAATTCCACATATGAAATTTCATCTAACATGCATGAGTATATTTTGTAGGCACCCTTCTAATGGAAATACATGCCAAATGACCACTGGATTTAAAAAAGTATTTTTTAAATACATATTTTTGTTACAGCAAAATACATATAACATAAAAGTTGTCATCTTAATAATTTTTAAATGTACAGTTCAAGAGTATTAAGTACACTCACCTTGTTGTACAACCATGATCACTATCTATCTCCAGAATTCTTTTCACCTTGCAAAACTGAAACTCTATACCCATTAAATAACTCCCCATTGCCCCACTCCCCAGGCCCTGGCAACCACCATTCTACTTTCTGTCTCTATTAATCTGCCTACTCTAGGTCCCTCATATATGTGGAATCAAGCAGTTATTGTCCTTTTGTGAATGTGTGATTTTAATAATTAATTCAATATTTAATGAATACCTATAACATACCTCATTATAAACCATGTATATATGTGTGTAAGTATGTGTGTATATACACATGGTTTATAATATGCATATACACACACACACAAACACATTATGATTTCATAAAAACTAAGTTGTTTTTGGTTAAAGTACAATGCATAACTTCTTCAGCAATTAAAAATTCAAAGTACACCCTAAAATGACAATATGCTTCCATTAGTACATAAAAATGATAATATAAATTATTGGCAGAGTTGTGAAAAACAGATGTGCTGTGTAAATTGACCCAGACTTTTAGGAGAGCAGTAAGATATAGATAGTCATAGACAATAATATGTACCAACTGTTCCTTTTCTTCAACCAGTTTACTTACCTTTGAAGTATGTATCTCAAAGAAATGACTCAGAAGGAAAAAGAAATCTATGCTGAGATGTTCACAGCTCCATTATTCATAATGGTCACAAGCTGGAAATTTCCAAATGCCCATCAATAAAGACAACAGACTAAAGTCTACTCTTAATACCAAGAAGTTTAAATATATACTGGGTTTCACACACCAATTACAAATATGCATTCCAGTACACCAAAAAAGTTAGAACGTGTTTTTAGTTGTTTATTTGGTGATTTTTTTTTCTGTCTAATTGCTTAAGTATATGTTTTTTACATGCACAGTATATATATTGCATTAGGAATATTAAATTTCACAAGTAATTTCTACGTGGATAACAACAATGAAAAATATACATGACCCAAGCACTAATGAGAAGTAATTGGCCGGTTCTGGAAGTGACCGGGGTCTGACAAGCTGGGCATGAGTCAGCGCGGCACTGCTGTTTTCATAGAAGCTGATATATAATTTGGGTGACCATATGTTCCGGTTTGCCTGGTACAGTCCCAGTTTACATCTGTTGCCCTGGCATCTTGTCTAGTTTTGCATTTGTCCAGACAAAAGGTCCTGTAGACTCCTCTAAGGCCCAGGATATAGTCTCACTCATCTCTGTATCCAAACTAGGTACTTACTGCAGGGCCTCATCTGGTGAATGCCCAACAAAATGTTTGTTAAGTAAACAATAGCAACGATGGTAACTGGATGTTTTCCATTCACTATCCAACCAATATTTATTGAGTCATGCCCTCTAGTGAGTTCTAGAGATACCAACACATATAATACCCGGCCTTTGCCCTTCAGGATTTACAGGCTGGTAGAGACAGGTCAAAAGGTCAACTCAATAAAGTAGGGTAAATGCCATAATGGGAGTATAAAACAAGCACAGAGAGGCCAGAAGGGGTGTGTGTGTGTGTGTGTGTGTGTGTGTTGGGGATACTTCACTGAAGGGTGATAGCTGAGCTGAATCATGAGGGAAGAATCTGTCACACACAGAAAGCTAGCTAGCTAACAAGCATATGTGAGATATGAAGCCAGGAATAATGTGGGGAGCTTTAAGGAATTTGACATTTCTGGAATACAAGATCTGTGGGATGCAATGGTGGGAGGGAAGACCAGAGGGAGAGATGAGGATGAGATTGAGAAACACTGTATGCCAAAATAGCAAAAACTCATTCCCAGTCTCCCTTTTCCCTTCTATCCCTCTACTAGAGAGGCCAGAGGCTAAGCACTCCATCTCCCAGCTTCCTTTGTACCTAGGGTAACCTTGTGCAAGGTCAAGGTGCTAAGGGTTGGGGAAAAGGGGGAATGAGCTTGCTTAGAAATACATAAAAGAGGGGCACCTGGGTGGCGCAGTCAGTTGAGAATCCAACTCTTGATTTTGGCTCGGGTCAAGATCTCAGGGTTGGGCTCCACACTGGGCATGGAGCCTGCTTGGCATTCTCTCTCTCCCTCTCTGGCTGCCCCTCCCCTGCTCATATGCTCTGTCTCGCTCTCGCTCTCTCAAAATAAACACATAAACATTTAAAAAAATATATAAAAGATATAAGACAGATTAATAGATCAATAGAGGGATGGATAAATGGATAGACATGTGACAAAGTGAATCTAATAAAATATTGATGACATACAATGGAACATTGGCCTTAAAAGGAATGAAGTACTGATATATGCTACAACATGGATGAATCATGAAGACATTATGCCAAGTTAAAGAAGCCAAACACAAATGGCCACATATTGTATGTCTCCATGTGTATATAATGTCCAAAATAGGCAATTCCATGCAGCCAAGAAATGCATTAGTGGTTGCTTACGGTTGGGGGGGGGGTGGTGGCGGTGAGAGTGATGCTAAAGGGTAGGGGATTTCTTTCTGGGGTGAAGAAAAATTTCTAAAACTGTGATAATGTTTGCATGGCTCTATGAATATACTAAAACCCACTGACATGTGTACTTTAAATGGGTCAGTTTTGGGGCGCCTGGGTGGCTCAGTCGGTTGAGCATCCAACTTCGGCTCAGGTCATGATCTCGCGGTCCGTGAGTTCGAGCCCCGCGTCGGGCTCTGGGCTGATGGCTCAGAGCCTGGAGCCTACTTCCGATTCTGTGTCTCCCTCTCTCTCTGCCCCTCCCCCGTTCATGCTCTGTCTCTCTCTGTCTCAAAAATAAATGTTAAAAAAAAAATTAAAAAAAATAAAATAAAATAAAATAAATGGGTCAGTTTTATGGCAGTTAAATTACATCTCAATAAAGCTGTTCCAAATGTCTACAGTAAAGGCTAGATAATGGGTATACAGGTTCTTGATGTGGAATTCTTTCCTACATGTTTGAAAGTTTTTATAAGAACATAGAGGGGAAAAAGGAGTGAGGGAAGGGGATGCAATGCCAGGCATTACTGGGTGGCTGCCGGTTCACCAGGCACAAGAGAATCTTCTGGAAGGGTTATAAAGAGGAACTGCAGGAGAGAGGGAAGGAGGGGGAATCCATCTGCCCAGCTCCCTCCCATCTCCTACTTCCACAAATCATGGATTACCCAAAATCTAACTGGTCTATATTTCCAGATATGTCATCCAGACCTTTAGCAGCTGCCTAGAAACCAGGATTCACATCGCACAGTATGATATTTCCTCCAATTCTAGAAGTAGAGGAGCGACTGGGCCTACAAGTGGAGCCAGGAGGGTGCTGTCCTAAACAGAGAGAAGAGGCAGAGAGGGACTGTGAGAAGGTGTGTGAGGTTTGTGGGCCAGTATACAAACCTGATGAAATTTCTCAATGATGTACTTTGGTGTGGGGCTTTTTCCATCTGTGATGCTGGTTACTGGTTGGCTGCTTAATCCAGAAACTAATGGCTGTCAGAATCTGGAAACTTTCTCATATTATTTCTTTGATCATTTTCTCCCTTCCATTTTCTTTCCTCTCTTGTTCTTTTTGGAAATCCTCGATGAATCCCCTATGTTTCTTACCTTTTGCTTTTATTTTCCATCTGTCTTTTCTTTCTTTCTTTCTCTTTCTTTCTTTCTTTCTTTCTTTCTCTTTTTCTTTCTCTCTCCCTCCCTCCTTCCTTCCCTCCCTCCTTTCTTTTTTCTTTTCTTTTCTTTTCTTTTCTCTTCTTTTCCTTCTTTCTTTCCAGGACATTCCCTCTATTTTTTCTCCAATTTGTCTTCTTTTTTAAAGTATTTTATTATGGGAAATTTCAAGCACACACAAAAGAGAGATGAGAATAATAAATCCAGTAGAGGCTACACTCAGCTTTGACAATTATCAACAAATGGTCAATCTTGTTTCATCTCTTATCCCTGACCCACTCCTACTGCCCCAGACTATCCTCGACATCATATCACTTGTATTTCACTATGAATCTCTAAAAGATAAGGCCACTTAAAAAACAAACAATGCCAAAGCACTACAATACCATTATCTCATTTTAAAAATAGCAACAATTCTTTATCATTATCAAAATCTGGACATGCTTACACTTCTCCACTTGTCCTGTAAACCTGTCCTATAAATAGTTTGTTATACAAATAAGGTTAATACAGTGTAATTGCTTGGTATGTCTCATAAATTTTTGTGAATACATAAATACCTCATCTCTCTGCCTCCCAGTCCTCTGAAAGTTTTTGTTAGAAAAAGTGGCTAAACTATAGAGTATCCCAGGTGAGATTTTGCTGATAGCATCCCTGTGGTATCATTTAACATGTTCCTCTATCCTTAGTGTTTCCTATAAATTAATAGCTAGATCTACAGGCTTAATCCTTCTACTGAAATTTCATTTCTGCAAATGTTTTTTATTAACATACAATTAACATAGAAAAATGTGCACAGATAGTAGATGTTCAGTTAAATAAATTTTGATAATTGAATATACCCATATAAGCACCACCCAAACAAGATATAGAATACTTTTATCCACCCAGAAAGTTCTCTTGTGTCTCTTTCTAGTCCATTCTCCTCCCTACTTTGCAGGCAACCACCTTCTGATTTCTGTCACCATAGATTAGTTTTGTCTGTTCTTGGATTTCATGTAAATGGAATTGTATGGTAGGTATTCTTTCGTGTCTGATTTTTTTTTTTGACGTAATGTTTTGAGATTTATCCATGTTGTTCTGCAAACTTATTCATGATTTTTTTAATTTCCAAATGTCCTTTTCTTCTCTGAATGTTTCTTGTTTTCTAGCATTTGTTCTTGTTTCATGGATGCAGTATTTCCTCTTAAATCTCATATGATATTAATTATAAATAAAAAAAATGTTCTATTCATTGCATTGTTTCTGCTCTCTATAAGCTTCTTTCTTCTGTTGGTTTTTGCATAGTCTTTCATTTTGGAAGGTTCTTTCAAATAATAAATGATCTTTGACTATTCATGTTTAAAGCTGACAAGCAGCTTGTCAAATGATGGGCTTCACCATAGGGTGATCCTGCCAAGCCATTTCAATGGGGACCCACCTGTGAGTATCCACAGACCTTTTGTGTTAGCATGCTCAGTTTCCCCAGACAGATATGCTCCAATACCCCATCTGAAAGGGGTCAGCCTGCTTGTTCTCATTCTGAGAGCTAAGGTGTGGAGGGGATGGAGGGTCTCCCTGTACAAAGTATTTCACTCTCTACAACTCTCAGCTGAGCTATATGTTCCTGGGTCCAGCTTCTCTCTGGTTCAGTCTCTTCTGCTGGGGTTGGAGAGGCATGATGAAAGATTACAAACGACATCCAAGTGCAGTTTAGATGGTGGTGATTGGTAAATTCTACTTAGCAATACTGATTGTGAGCTTGCTCTGTGTGTGGCCCCCTTCCAATTAGCAGATTTCAGAGGTGAGTGACTGTAAGGATTAAAATAGCTAATTAGGACACCAGATAAACATCGGTTACTCAGTAGAAGGTATAGGGTGAAAGGAGAGAACATGCCTTGTCCTAAAACAAAGGATGTAAGACACAGGCTGGGGAGAAAATTGGAAATAATGTACAATACTTACTACGTGCTTATTACATGCTAAATATTTCTCAAGTGCTTTACGTGAATTTCTCGTTTCATCTCTATGATAAACCTATGAGACAGAAACTATTTTATCTCCTATTTTACAGATTAGAAAACAGAACCACAAAGGGTTTAAATCTTACCCAGGGTCATCCACCCAGGATTCACACACAGGTCTGCACTCTGAACCACGACACTGCACTGCCTCTATGGAAGTAGGTGAGCTGGCTGTTTCAAACTCTTCCAAGTTCCCTTCAGATTTCTCTGCTCCCCTTAGAGTCCTCTCGTTCCCTCTCTCTATCTATCAAGGACCAAGACCTCATTTTGGTCCATTCTTGCTTAAGCTGCTTCCCTTCCCCTTTCCCCAACAAGCTCTTCATCCTTTGCCTGTATCTCTGCTCATCAGGCTGGCTGGGCTGCTCCACACAAGCAACCTCTGCTAGGAGGTGGGGACCAGACCCTGAACCATCCTCCAGGACCATCTTGCTCCCTCCCCAGGGAAATAAATGAAGAGTCGGCCCACCATCCTCACAGCACTTCAGCCTCTTGGTATAATGGAAGGAGCACAGGACAGCATGCAGGGCAGCTTGAGATGCATTCCAAATAGTTTTCAGGACTATCTTTACCTCTTGGCCCTAAAGACAGAAAATGTCAGTGATGGAATTTTGAAGGGCACCACCTCCTTGAGGAGTGGAGGTATTTCACAGAGAAGAATGGAATTAGAGGCACACGCCAGACTCTGAGCACCCAAATTCCATCGCAGCCTCCAGCTGAAAAAATTAATTGCCTGCCCTTTATGCCATTTGTCTTCTGCATGTGAACTGCCTCCTCAGAGTGGGGTGGGAGGAGAGAATTAGCCAAGCAGCATGGGGCAGGGTCCAACCATGCTGACCTCTCACAGCTTAGTTTAACTCCTGCAGTTACAAAGGGCCCCCGCACATCAGTCTCTGTGTCATCAAAACAGTCGCTTTCAGTCCATGTGACCAGAACTGCCATTGCCAGGGCTATAGGGATCACCCAAGTGTCAGCAGCAACAAAACACTTAGTGGAGGTTTTGTGTATGTTTTTTGTTTTGTTTCCTTCCTTCCCCCCCCCCCCCCTTTGTTTTTTCTTTTGGTTTTACAATGCCTTTTGATGGACCTACATAGTCAAGACCTGGTCAGGCAAAACAAGGTATCCCCAGCATGGCAGGGCATCAAGCATCACACCGCACGGGGTTTAGAAAGCCAATAATGACGCCTCCTTTATACTCCCCCCCCTCCCCCCCAGGGGACAGCAAGAAGTGCATCTACTACAGTCAACACATGTGTACTGTTTAGGCCCATCAGGACCACCTGACACCTACAGGTGTTGAAAGTTGGAGGGAGGTGCACACGCTAGTCTCAGATCAGGATCAGAGCCAGCCTGTCAGGACCTGTGCAGATGCCCCTTACATTGCTCTTGCTGTTGGATGCTGGCTTCCACTGGCCCTGTAGCTGTCCTCACTCTTACCCTTGGGCCCATGGGAGCTGAGTGGCAGGGCCAGGCTGGGCAGTCCCAATGTGGCTCTGGACAGCAGTGGACTGTGACCCTGGCAGAGCTGAGAACAGGGAGGGGACTTTCAATGGGACTGAGAGGGCACAGTTCACAACTTAATAGTTCTGTGTATCCATAAAAAAAGGGTGTGTGTGCAAGTATGCCTGTGTACGTGCAGGTCCTTCAAGGTCAAAGTCACCAGTAAACCTCCAGCTCCCACTGAATCTGAAAAGTTGGCAAGCTTAAATTCCATCCTTAGAAGAAATGCCAGCGTCGTGCCCCTGGTGCGACCAGGCCAGACTGGAGTTGATGACCGGGTGGGGAGAAATATGCAGAAAAGGAAGCTCTCTGGGTTTGTCGGTGGTGGCCCAGCAAACTGACCAGCAGAGAAAGAAACTGCCCGGGATGCTTCTTCCAACCCCCCCAACCCCAGCTCATCACAAACCAGATCCACTCGACAGCACAATCCAAACAGAAGAGGGAATCAGAATGTACATCTTTTGTTTGCCGTGGCAGGAGAACTGTTGAGCAGAGGAAAAAAACAAGCTGAGCTTAGCGCTATCAGCTGTTTCCTGGGGCTCTCTCCTTCCTTCCTCCGAGGGGGGCCTGGCCGCTTTGTTCTCGTTCCCAGCTGCTCCTCTGCGCCTTTAAGCGGTGGCCTTTGCAGACCTCAGAGGAATGCGGCCTGAGACCCCAGGGGATTCAGCTCCGAGACTCCGCCTGCGTGCTCAGCCCCAGGCTGCAGCCTCCAGAGTGCCTGCTCTTGCACCTGGTCTGCTTTCTGCTGGCCACTTCCTAGGTGGGCAGCAGGAGCCTCACCAGAGGTGGCTTCCTGCTTTTTGTGACAGCCGAGGGAGGACACCTATTTCAGAGAGCCCCTGCAGGGGATCCAAAAGAGAGATTTCTGCAATAATGCTTTCCACAGCTGTACAGCCTGGTGTCATTCTGCTGTGGTTCGGATTCCAGCTCTCTCACTTACTGGTCACCCCCTGCCTCACAGCTCTTACTTCATAGGACTGTGATGAGGATTAAAGCGCAAAGACCTACTGAATACCTCCCAAAAGCCTGGCACAGAGCAGAGCCTTAACAGGTATTAGAGACCACGGTCACCAAGCCTGGGTTCCGGTTGTCTCAGGCAGGACAGCTACCCAAGAAGAAAGACTCCAAAACCTCTGAGACTACATCAGATTGAAATTCAGGGCCTGGCACACGGGCAGAGATTGATAGTCGCGATTCTTCCACTGGAGTGTGTTCTTCGGTGGCTCCACGTTCCCTAGTGGATCTCTCCGGCAGAGGGCTGAGGCCCATTTTCCATGGTGTCTCTAAGATGCTCAGAATGAAACCACAAGTGAGTACCATGTGACTGTGAGGAAGCAAGGCAACTACGTGCCTGATGGGCTCAGTCTACAGGGGAGCTGCGTGCCCCCGCCCCACTGCACCTGCTGTGGCCCCATAGTCCTGCTGGCTCCCTGTGCCTCTCAGAGAACAAAGCACAGGTGCAGAGGTCACCTGAGAAGCCCAGTGCCAACAGGTGAGGCAGAAACAATGCAACAGAAGGAATTGTGACTGAGGGGTCTGGTATTTGGCTTCTGGTAGGATAATCAGAACAATCATTTCTTGAGTACCTACTAAAGGTTTACCCTTTGCTAGGCTTTTATCTACCTTGTTTCTTAATCTTATCATTAAGCTTAAGAGGCAGACAGCCTGGGGTCAAGTGCAGGGCTAAGCCAGCCTAAATGGCATGTCTGTGCCAATTACAAGAAGGCACCCTGCACAGCTTGGGTTGGCCCTCAGTCCTCAGCATCCCTATGGCCAAGTGCCCCACGTGAGGGGTCAGTCTGTGCACCGCAGCCACGGTAAGTGTCAGAACCAGGACTGACACACATACCCCTTCCATCTGGTTGACGCTGAGGATCATATTTCATCAGCTGCACCTGATCTGAATGGATCCTCTGGGCTGCCAACACGTGTCCACATAAACTTCCATGATGCAACTTTTTGGTTCCCCGCATGACAGTCCCCTCCTGCCGCCCCTGCAGACCTCCTGGCTCTCTTTCCTCACTTCCACAACTCACTGGACAATGTGTCTCCAGCGTCCTCCAGTTCCCAGGTCCTCCTATTTACTGCCATCCCAACTCTCTCTTCCTGAGTGTCCTTCCAAGCCTGCTTTGTCATTTTCCTGCCTGAAAGCTTTCAATGGCTCCCCAGCACCCTAGGCCCTGAGTTCAAATGCCCTTGCCTGACTCCTCCAGCCCCCGAGGGCCTGACATCTGCTATACTCTCCAGTTGTACTCTGCACCCTTCCCACCCAGTGACTCCACACTCTGGGCAGCTGCCGAGTCGTTCTGTGCCTGAGCCCCGGGGCCTCTTGTTCAGGCCTTAAGCTCGGCAGGATTTTTCAACTGTGACAGCACAGACATTGTGGGCCAGATCATTCTTTGTGGTGAGGGCTGCGCTGTGCACTATAGGATGTTTAGCAGCATCCTTGGCCTCTACCCACCAGATGCCAGTAGCACTTCCCCCATCACGACAACCAAAATGCCTGTAAGGATTGCCAAAAGTCCCCTGGGGGCCAGAATTGCCCTCAGTTGAGGACTCCTTTGCCCAGCCTTTACCCTTCCTCCTCACCTGCCTAGCTTGCTTGCCTTTAAGTCTCAACTCAGTTGTCATCACCTCCCCGAAGCCCTTCCCGACACCACAATCCAATGTCAGGCACCCGACCTGGACAACTTTGTTCACATGTATTCTCACTGCCCTTTTACTTGTCAGTCTCCTCCCTGTCCTAGGGCTTTAGGAAGGCAAGCATTTGTGTGCCTGGTTCCCTATACTCAGGGTCCAAGTCTGTACCTGTGATACAACCTTACTTATAAATCACCCCTGACCTCTTTCCCTTACGCCTTTTCCAAATCACTGAGGCCTATTCATTCTGAAATCTCTTCCCAATTCATCCATTGTGCTCTGGCTCCACCAGAGCTGCTCTGTGATCTGAGCTGCTACCTTCTCTCACCTGGATTACAAATGACCATAATCCACCTGAATTCCCTCTGGTCGGTTCTTACTTCAAACTAATTTTCTTTTTCTTTTTTCTTTTCTTTTCTTTTCTTTTCTTTTCTTTTCTTTTCTTTTCTTTTCTTCTCTTCTGTTCTCTTCTTCTCTTTTCTTTCTTTTCTTTCCCTTCCCCTTTCTTTCTTTCTTTCTTTCTTTCTTTCTTTCTTTCTTAAATGTTTACTTTTGACAAAGAGAGTTGAGTGGGGGAGGGGCACAGAGACGGAGAGAGCGAGAATCCAAAGTAGGCTGTACGCTGTCAGCACAGAGCCCCACCTGGGGCTCGAACTCACAAACTATGAGATCATGGACCTGAGCCAAAGTCAGACGCTTACCACCCAGGTGCCCCCAGACTAATTTTTTCAAAACAGAAATCTAAGTATTTTGTTCTCTTGATTAAATCCTTTCAAAGACTTGCTGATACTTTTTTTTTTTAAGTAGGCTTCACACCCAGCATGGAGCCCAACGTGGGGCCTGAACCCAGGACTCTGAGATCAAGCCCTGAGCTGAGATCAAGCCCTGAGCTGAGATCAAGAGATACACACTCAACCGCTCAACTGACAGAACCACCCAGGTACCTCCTTTCTGATACTCTTAAGCAAAAAACTGGAGTCCTTAACATGGCCTGTAGTGCCAGATTTGGTGTGGCCCTTGCCACCTCTCTGGCTTCATTTGAACCACATTTCCTCTTGCCTTGTCCTTTTCCTTTCCTGGCTTCCTTTTATTTCCCCAAAAGCAACAGGTCCCTTGCACTGGCGATCCCACCTGGAGTGGAGACCGTGGTACTTTGGCCAGATCCCCTCTTCAGGTGTGGCCTCCACTCCTCCTGGGATCAAGGCCAGCCTCCAATGCTGTCCTGTGCCCAGCAGCAGCCCAGTGCTAGGGTTAAAAGCTGTACAGAGACTGTCTTGACCCATTATTGAATTTTTGTCTTGTAAATTAAGTCCAATGAGACAACGAAGCATGTGCCTGGGGCGTGCAGCCTGGCTCACACACAGTCCTGTCTCCTGCCACATTTCTGCCTCCCAGTCGCGGGCTCCTGGTTGTCTCCTCCACTGTCTCCGCTCAGCAACTGTCGTGAGTCTCTGCCCCTGTGGAGACCTGGACTCAGGTGTAGGGTTGGGTTCAGGGTTGGGGTCAGGCACATGCTTCCTCAGGCCCAGCTAGTGGGTGGGGGCCTGAGGCCTAGGAGGGTCTTCCCTCACTCCTATCTCTCCAAGCCTGAGGGAATGTGACACTGAATAGCAAATAAAAAACCACCATGACTTGTTGAAAGATTGATCATGGAAGACAGGAGAAAGCTTTTTGCTGATATTTGAATGAGGGTCCTCCATTAGCAATTTGCAAGAAGCTTGGAACTTATATGGCCAGCCCTGGCTGGGAGCATTGACTGCTGATGGCTCACAGCTGCACCTCACCCTGGGAACTGCCCTCCACCCCAGACAACTGCCTAGCCCCAAGCTGCCCCCTGTAGCAGCAGGCCAAGGTCACTGACTGGCCCTTTAAGGGATCCCTAAAAGGTACGGCCTCTGAAGGGCCATCCCAACTCAAGAGCTTGTTGAAGGATTGACTGAGGTCTTAGTTCCTTCCACTTCATTGTGGGTCAGCTTCTCCCTCTGCCAAGTCCTGCCTTCTTCATGCATACATCTCCTGAGAATGCACCTTAATAAGTCTTCCACATGGAAATGGGTCTCTGAGTCTGTTTCCAGGAAACCCAGCCCGAGACACTCTCCTAGGACTTTGCTGTGTGAATACCTATCTGTCCCTCTGATATCAAGTTACGTTGTATTTCCCTTATGGTTAACTCTCTGCCTCTCACGTGTTAAGTCAAATCCTCCTTGGAGATCCCCATGTACCACATCTTCACAGCATTTGTCATAATTGAAATGTTACATTCCTGTGAGTAATTATTAAGTTCTATCTTCCCCACTAGACTAAATTCCATGAGGGCAGGAAATCATGTCCATTTTTTGCTCATCATTCTACCTCTTAGGTTTAGCACAGTCCTGGTGTGTGGGAAATGCTGGTACATATATGTTGAATGAAGGAGTGAATGAATGACTGCCTTTTGAATGAAGGGATGTTAAAAATAATTCTAAGACTATAACAAATATTTCTGAAGGCCTTTCAACAGTGGTAAATACTTTGAAAATGGATTTGAAGTTCTGGTAGTGATCAAAAATTACTAGGAATTAATTTAGTTAATGACAGTGGTTGTAATTTTGGTGGAGACCAATGTGTGACCAAGAAATCACCAGAATTCCTCTCCTGTAAGGCTCTTACACTGTTTCTCAGAAGTAAATTCTCAAAGAGAAAAAATTTTGGAGCAGGGTCATAATGATTGTGAGGTATGTAGGTGTTAATTTTTTTTAATGTTTATTTATTTGTGAGAGAGCGCAAACAGGTGAGGGGCAGAGAGAGGGGAACAGAGGATCCAAAGCGGGCTCTGTGATGACAGCAGTGAGCTGGATGTGGGCTTCGAACTCTCAAACCGTGAGATCATGACCTGAGCTGAAGTCAGACGCTCCACCGACTGAGCCACCCAGGCACCCCTGTGGGTGTTAATTTTGATGAAACACATTCTGAGATCTTTTAAAACTCCCTTATTCAGGGGCACCTGGGTGGCTCAGTCAGTTAAGCATTTGACTTTGACTCAGGCCATGATCTCGCAGCTCATGGGTTTGAGCCCTGCATCGGGTTCTGAGCTGACAGCTCAGAGCCTGAAGCCTGCTTTGGATTCTGTGTTTCTGTTCCTCCCCTGCTCGTGCTTTCTCTCTCTCAAAAGTAAATAAGCATAAAAATTTTTTTTTTAAATCATTCATTCAGTGTGTCTCTAGCATTGTATTTGGGACAAAAGAGACTTCAGAATAAATATAATGCCCAACCTCTGTCACCCATGATCCCCCTGAATATGAGGATTTGGTCAGAAATGTCAGAGCAGGACAAGGTAACCAAATGTGTCAAAAGGTTTTTGGTCACTGTTCTAATTTCATTCCCATTCCTGACAAAAGAGCAAGTCTTAAAAGACTCATGTTCCATAAAATCTGAAGGCCACTGTTCTCCACGTAGAATTCAGAAACTGAAAGTCTCTCTGCATGAGTCCCACTGCCCAATTTTCCTATTATATCTTCCTGAAGTCCCTAAAAAAGTGATATGAATTAGTTTTATTGTATGCATGTAGATGTCAGCTGAGAACAGGCAGGAGTGCTTATCACATTTATTAAAAATGCACACAGACAGTGGCTGGGACCATGTTTAGTTATATTGTGCCTATATGTGGGAGGCTGGCTCTGAGACATTAGTCACATCATTCCCTGTGTAGGTGGGGGTGCTCCTTTTTGAAGTCTTCACTCTGGGAGTTCAAGTAGATTTGTGGTTGGTATCCACATCAGACCAGGCTGAGGAAGATATGCTAATGTCATCACATGTACTTATTCTAAGGTTTACTGAGAGAAAGCCTTTCATAGTATTAAAAACCATAGGCTCTATGTCCTGCCCTCTGTGTGAATTTAACAGAGTAGAAACGAAACTGTAAGTGCCCTGGTGGGCGCCTGAGTGGCTCAGTCGGTTAAGCATTCAATTCTTGATTTTGGCTCAGATTTTGATCTCACTGTTGTGAAACCGAGCCTGAGTCAGGCTCTGTGCTGAGAGTGGAGCCTGCTTAAGATTCTCTCTCTCCCTCTTCCTTGGCCCCTCTCCCCAACTCACGTGTGTACACAACATGCATGTGCATGCTGTCTCTCTCTCTTTCAAAATCAAAACCAAAACCAAAACCAAAATCTGTAAGTGCCCTCGAATCTGATGTACCCAGATTCATGTCACATATCAGCAATGTGACTTTGAGCGGGTAACTTAACCTCTCTGAATCTCAATTTCTCCATCTGTAAAATGGAGCTATTAATATTCCTACCTCATAGAATCTTCTGTGAGGGTCCCATCATCCCTTGATTAAGGGGTCAGAAGTCTTTCAAACTTTTCAAACCATGGAGGTAACAGCAGTTATTAGGGGCATCTACTGCTTTTTGCCTAGCTGACATCCATTTCTCATTCTTTTCCATCCTGATTTTCCTTTGGAGAACACATTCTCGTGTTTAGATAGGACAGACCTTCTCCCCGGCTCCTGGGAATAGCAGTGATTGCATCCTGGCCAGTAGAATTGGTTGTGCTTGGACATGTGACCTAAGTTGTCCATTGAGAGTCTTCACTGGGAAATGTGAAGGAATTTTTCTTAAAGAAGTGTTTTCTGTCCATGGGGTTGCTCAGTTGGTAGGGTATGTATGAAGATGGCCTCTATGTGGGGATCACCCGAGTGAGAGTGAGGCTAACGTGAAGGACAGCAGTGTGGGGAAACAGAGGGAGAGATCCCCAGGGACACTGCTCAGGCACCTGGATCAGGCCAGTCTTCTGAGCTTCTTAGTTATGAAAACTATTAATTTCACTTCTTAAGTAACTTCACTTTGTTCCATAAGAACCCTGACTGATAGTCCCATAAATCATAGTAACTATTCCATACGTTAATGTTTTGAATTTACAAGTCTTTTCCTCCAAATAATTCAAAGACTTATCTCACAGACTCATAAAACTTGGGAGATGAAGGAGGCCCTTAGGCCTGCCTAAAATGGCAGACAGTAACTCAGTGACACAGCTGGGACAGGGATCCAGGTTTTATGCCTCCCAAGCCAGCACTCTTAAACATCCCTGCCTCTCCCAGTGTGTCTGCCTTGGCCTTTCTCACACCTGAGTGGAGACACCTGTGTCTTTCTTCCCTGGGGTGTCTCCCTCTGTCACCACATTTTAGGAGTGGTTCTGTGCTCACCTCATCCCGTCCACTAATGACAACCACATTTTAAGAGAAGTCAGTCCTGATATGGGTCTTGATGGAGCCTAGGTGAGAGGCAAGGGGCTGCTGAACTCTGGGCATATGACTACTCAGAGCCCAAAGCCTTTCCTCAACCTTCATTACCTCCTGTGTAGATCCTTCTAGTTGCTGCTTGTGGGGACCCAAACCCAGTCTCTTTTTCCTGTAATTCATCTTACATAGTGTCCAAAGCATCTTCCTAAAAGGTCACTCTGGTCATGCCACTTTCTTGTTGAAAAACCTTCAATGGCTCCCTATTGCCTATACAGCAATGTCCAAAGTGCTTTACCTAGTGTCCCCCAATAGCCTTAAAGGGACTGCGCCCTTCCAAGGATGCCTAGCTCCTACCTAGGGAAGAGTTACCCACTTGGAAGAATCAAGTCCAGAGTTTCAAATTCTGTTACAGCCTCACGTTCTATTATGATAGATGGTACACATTCTGAGCCCTATTAGAAAGGACAACATTGTCCTTCTAACAATGTCCAGCACCTTGCTAATATTCTTTATTCATTTTGGTGCTATCATACAAAAATCTTTCCCCCAGTTACCTTCCTTTATTAGTTCATAGTTCAGGTCAGAAGTCTGGGCACAGCATGGCAAGGTTCTTTGATTATGATCTTACAAGACCAAAGTCAAGATGTCTGCTAGACTGTCTTCTTATCTGGTGCTCAGGATTCTCTTCCAAATTCAGACGGTTATGGAGCATGGAAAGGACCAAAATCTCAGAGATGTCGATCTCATCATCCTGCAGCTGTGGAATTAACGCCAGCACCACTAATCTCCACACTACTTGTTACATAAGGAAAATAAAGCCCTGTCTTGTTTAATTCACTGCTATTTGGGTTTTCTATGATATACTGCCGAGATCAACCCTTAACTGATACAGCTCCCATGACTATGCCACTCCTAGCCCTCAACCTACTTATTTAACCTCTTCAAGGCTCCTCTTCCACATCCCCTACACGTTCATGTTCCTCAGCTTCTATCCTTGCTCCTCTCCTCTTGGATACTGCTCAAGTCACGATGACTCCAAATCCCAATATCTAGCCCAGACCTTTCTCCACAGTACCAGACCTGTAGGTCTAAATGCCCAGGGAACATCTGGACCTGCTTGTCACATATACAACACAATCACCGCTGAACTTGCCAGCTTTCCAACAGTTTTACTCCTCTATGCAGTCATTGGAGCTAGAGACCCTCCCTCTTCCTTGCCTTCATACCCAGCTGGTCCTGATGTCCCAGCAGGTCTCTTTCCAATGGTGCCAATCTATTCCCACGTCTTCAATCCTACTGTCTTCAATCCCTCCTAACAAGGTCCTCTACCTTCCATCTACAATCCAAGTTAGTCTTCTAAAAATGTGAATCTACTCAAGTCATTCCCCTTGTTAAAACCCTTCAAGGGCTCCTCAACCCCCATAAGAAAGTATTCCAATGACTTTGTATGATCTGAGCCCTACACGTCTTGTCAAAATCCCTTATGTTACAGCCACATAAAATCACCTGCACTTTCCCAAACTTGCCATGATTTTTCTCACTTCCTTGGCTGATTGTCCTCGCTGCCTTGTAAGCTGGAAACTGTACAAAAACAAAGTTTCAAGTGAATGTTTAAGAACCTGACTTGGGCCCTTGTCTCCCACCTTTGTGCACAGAAACTCAAAGGTAAAGACCTGTCAGAATCCCAGAGATTTTGTATTGTTTACTTAACATAATTGCTTAATTAATCAAAGAATTAATACCCTTTTAATCAAAGAATTTCTCTGCAGGCCACTTTGAAACAAACTGATCAAAATAAACTAGTTGCCTTTGTTCTCTGCCACAAATTTTCATTCAGAATTTCATCTGTATCCAAAGTAAAACATTCCCCCCTCCACACTCAACGGGAAAGGAGATATTTACTTTAATGTGCTGTTAGGGGTTTCTTCTTTTTTCTTATCCTATTAAAATTTACCTCCTAGGTTCCTGGAATTTTAGGACCCAGCCCCTAAAATTTTCCAGAGGAGGAAACCGAGGCTTTATGGACTCAGGAATGTAGCACCAGGGAGGTGGTTATTGGTGGAACATACTACATGCCAACTATGCATTCAGCTCTTTCCATCTCACCATGAAAACACAGACCATTTCCAACTCACAAAGAAAGCTCCCTGTGCCTGCCAGGAAAGGAGAGCAAAGTAACCCCCAAATAACCAGTTAAGCTAATCCTCTTACATCACTCCACTTAAGGCAAGATGACAACATAAGGGCTTTAGGGAGAAGGAAATTAGACGAATTATGTCCAACACTCCGTTTGCCCTGGGAATAGATCAGCCCTCTCCCCTTCTCTCCGACTCTGTACCCCACCCTTGGGACCAAGGGAGAGCCACTCACCCTCTGTGTGACAGGCTTGTCATCCTGGATCTGCACGGCCAGCCCTAGGTCAGACAGCCTGCAGTTGCCGAGGTCATCCAGAAGCACATTCTCCGGCTTCATGTCCCGGTAGACAATACCGAGTGAGTGGAGGTGCAGCACTCCACAGGTCATCTGGGCCGAGTAGAAGACCACCCTGCTCATGTCCAGGCCCCGTGTACCCACACTGTAGATGTGGAACTTGAGGTCTCCCCCATTCATCAGGCTCATGACCAGGCAGAGATGGGACTTGGTTTCAAAGGCATAGGCCAGAGAGACGATGAAAGGACTGCTGACCTTTTCCAAGATTTCCTTTTCTGAAAGAGCCATTTTCTCACCATTTTTCTTCTTCAGCCGCTTCTTGTCCAGTTTCTTACAGGCATACATCTTACCAGTGTTTCTCACCTGGACAGCACATACCTTAGAGAGAGAAAGAAAGGGAGAGGATGAGGTAGAAGTAAGAAGCACTAGTGGGAGAAGACAGCAAGGTTGATACAGGGGATGAAAGGGCAGACATCAGGTGAGGTGAAAAGATGGCAGGCTTCTGAGAAAAGAGAAGCCAAAAGCAATAGGGGTTCTTCAAGAAAGAGCTAGGACCACAATGAGGTACTCTGCACCCTCCACCCATTAGGGGGGCCATAATGAAAAAGAAAGGGAAAATAGCAAGTGTTAGCAAGGATGTGGAAAAACTGGAACCTTTGTGCATTGCTGGTGGGAACATAAAACGTGGAAGATTTTGGTGGTTCCCCAAAAAGTTAAACATGGAATTGCCACATGGCCCAGCCATTCCACTCCTGAGCATATACACAAGAGAAATGAAAACAGGTATTAAAATACATGTACATGAACGTTCACAGCAGCACTGTTCACAGTAGCCAAAAGGCATAAAAACCCAAGTGCCCAATAACAGATGAATGGGTAAGTGACATGTAGTCTACCCACACAATAGAATATTCACCCATAAGAAGGAAGAAAGTACTAATATATCTGCAACATTAGTGAACTTCCAAAACACTATACCCAGTGAAAGAAGCCAGATTCTAAAGGTCACATATTGTGTGATTCCATTTAGATGAAACATCAGGGTAGGCAAATCCATGGAGACAGAGAGCAGACCAGTGGTGGCCAGGGACTGTGGGGAGGGGACTGGGGAGTAACTGTTAATGGGTACAAGGGTGATGAAAATGTCTTGGAACTACACAGAGGTGATGGTTACACAACACTATGATGCATGCATTCAATGCCACTGAAATGGCTACTGGTTAATTTTATGTTACGTGAATTTTACGTCAAAAAATGTTTTTCTAGTTAGAAAGATAAAGAGCTGATCATGGCAGTGGTATAAAATTGATTCTCAACTTTACTTCAGGATGAATGTTTTCTCAGATACCTGAAGTTTTCTCAAATCAAGTCCATTACCACAATTAAGGGAAACGGAGAGCTCCCGTGGTCGTGTGCTGCTATCATTCTCGTGTCTGGGGGGCACTTCAGTGTGCTCCTGGCGTAGACCCCATCATAAAGATTCTTGGCCAACTCCACATTTTGTTTGTCTTTCCCAACCCACTCTCATTTTATTTCACATGGTGGCCAGAAAAAAGATGTGGGAGCCAGCTAGGAATTCTCCACAGGCGGCACTGAAATCAGTTCTAAGTAGGTCCTCTTGAGGTTTTTTTGTTGTTGTTGTTAACGCAAAACCAAATCCTTTTATGCTGTGTACTTCACCTTCCAGCCCAGCCATTCTGAGACACTTACCTCCCCAAAACCACCTTTCCCCAGAACTCGGAACTCATCGAAGTACTTGTCCGACACCGGTTGCATCTCAAAGACCTTCCACTGCAGAAACTTGTCATAGAAGGGGCTGGCCAGGAAATCCCGGAAGGGCTGGTCCTGCAAGAAGGCCATGACCTCAGCCTTGGCCTGTGCCACCAGGGCTATCTGATCTTCCTCGGTGGTGGCTGCTTGGCACTTGGTGGCCAGAGCTGGGCTGAGGAAGGGATGTGGGTGCCCTGGAGCAGAAGCAG
Source organism: Acinonyx jubatus (assembly GCF_027475565.1). NCBI lineage: Eukaryota > Metazoa > Chordata > Mammalia > Carnivora > Felidae > Acinonyx > Acinonyx jubatus. The sequence goes on from NC_069384.1 coordinate 119,886,014, forward strand.
CCACACAAGTGGCCACTAGCCCCTGCAGCATGCTGCCCTTGACAGGACCCTCCTCAGCCAGCTCCCAACTCTGCACCTCCTCAAGGAAGGCCACGGCCTCTTGGTATGGGGGCACTGTGGCTAGGAAGTCCCGGAAGAGGCGGTGGCCAATGGGCTGCTGCTCGCACAGGTTGTTGAAGTCCTGGGGCAGGGACTGGCGGAGCTGGGTGCAGGACTGTGGCCCGGGCAGCACCAGACTCCGGCGTCGCCTCTGCAGCTCCTTGCTGTCTCCATCCAAGGTCTTCCGGGCCTGCAGGTAGGCTGTGTTGGCAATCAGGTTGTCCAGGCCCCCCATGTCGACCATGGCTGAGCACAAGGTGTGCTCCCAGGAAAAGAAAAGGAAGGATGGACAGCTGCGGTGGGGACTCAGTACGTCTGGGGGCCAGCTGGATGGTTTCCCTTGCAAGGTTCAGTAGCTTCCAAAGGATTTACAGGGAGTCTTCTAGTCCACGGGTAGCACTGGCGGAGGGTACAGAAAGAGGTTTCTCTTGTAAGAAGCTTTGCTGGCTATGTATAGCCGGCCAGAGAAGGGCACATCACAGGTCATGCTCCCATCCACCAAGAAGAAAGCAGCCAGAAACACCTGTGAAGGCCACTTTTTCATCGTGGGGACATACATACCTGCTTCCTGAATACACAGTTACCACTTTCCAAAGGAAAGGAGTCATTACAAGGTGGTATACTATTTGTTGCCGACAGCATTATTTTATTAAACTCCTTCTAATTTTACACATTTCCTTCCAGTCTCAAGCTAGGTAAACTCCCAGGAAATGTCAGGTCAGTCAGGCAGAGGAACTGTGAGGGGTAGGGGAGGTTTTCTTCCATGTCTAGCAGCCCAACACAGAGCAGGTTACAGAAGGGGATGCTCTGAACTTTGAGTCCTGAGACATGTTCCCAGAGGCCCTCGGGGACTCATGTTGCGGCCCTCAGAGTGGACCGTGGCTTTCCCACTGTCAGTTGCACCCCGAACAGTCCGCAGAGATCATCCAGTTATGGCTTTCCTAGTTCCCAGGAGTCTGAGACTTAAAGTACTGGGTTAAAAAAAAAAGGGGGGGGGTCATCTTGGCCCAAAACATCCCAGGAAGTGACATAAGCAGAAAAAGAACACCACTTCACCACATGTGGTTGCAACTGTTCCAAGGGCACAATCTAATGAGTGGAATCCGAATGTGAACGAGCCTCTTCTGTGTTGAGACCCAGAGCAGCGCAGTTTCAGGCGTGGCCCCTCGACATCGTTGCCAATACTCCCTCACGAAGCCAGGAAGCTTCCCTCCACAGAGATCGCTCAGAGCCGCCCCAGACCACGACCTCACAAAGAACAGAAATTGGTTTAGACAGAGATCAGGCTAAGAACCTCTGCTCCAAAAATAACACTTGTGTCCTACAGGGAAAGAGTACTCAGGCTTTTTCTTCACAAAGCAAGGCTAAGGCAGCTTAAAAACAAAGTCATTCAGTATCATGCCAGAGTGTTTAAAAGGGAAAGAGAGCGAGAGCGAGATCGAGATCGGAGCGAGAGGGGGGAGAAGCTGGTCAATCTTTTTCCAAACAAACAACTTCTAGCACACACTCTGTCCAAACATCATCATGACCACCTCGGTCGGCCTGTCGGAGCCTGCCCTCCGTTCCCCAGAGCAGATACACTCTTGGCCTCATGCTACCAAGAATTATGTAATGAACTCATGGGTGCACTTTGGCTTTCACTGCTGCACTGTAAACCATCACCCCTATGGTAGAGACAGGCAATCTGCGCCAGTGACCACTGCTCAGAAATGTTGGTACTTTTTTTGTTCTTGATATGTCATCCTGGGTCCACATTTCTGAGTAGTGAAAAACCAGTCTGAGAATGTCTCTTAAGGAGGAAATGCCTTTTCCTGTGGTTCATATGAATACAATGGCAATGGAACAGGGTAGAACTTTGAGAAAATGGTACAGTTGTCATCACATCGGTATTTAACCTTATCGCTGAAAAAAGAATGCTTTTCAGTGATGAACATATATGTTATGAATGGCTTGATTCCACTTGGACTAATACCTTCCTTTATCTCTAGTAATCACTCCGCCCAGCTCTGTCTAATAGAAATATGTGAAGGCACACATGGAACTTGAGATTTCCTAATAGCCACAGTTATAAAAGGAAAAAGAAACAAGTGAAATTAACTTTAATAATATATTTTATTTCACCCACTATATACAAAATATTATCATTTCAACATATAATTGATATGAGTTGCTAATGAGATATTTTACATCCTTTTTTTAAATTATATTTTTATTGCTGTTGCAAATGTTTCCTTTTGCCATTTTTAAATGTTTATTTCTGTAAGAGAGAGAGAGAGAGAGAGAGAGAGAGAGAGACATTGATAGCATTAGCAGAAGAGGCGCAGAGAGAGAGGGAGACAGAGGATCTGAAGCGGGCCCCGTGCTAACAACAGAGAGCCAGATCAGATGCAGGGCTCAAACCTGTGAACCATGAGATCATGACCTGAGTGGAAATCGGACCCTCAACTGACTAAGCCACCCAGGTCCCCTACATACTTTTTTATGTCCTGAGTTTTCAGAATATGTTTGTATGTGACACTTACCACACATATCAATTCAAACTACCTACATTTCAAATGCTCAGCAGATACAAGTGGCCAGTGGCTACCCTATTGGACAGCAGAGAGTTAACCCTTCTTTACCCAGTTTTGTCATGAAGAAGAATTGTTCTTATGTTCGTTTGTTTTCTAATCAGTAATCCCACAGGCCATCTGGGTAAAACAAACAAACAAACAAACAAAACACCTCCCTTATTAACCGAAAATTATCTAATTGATGAGAACAGAATGTAGATAATAGTTGAACACAGAGTTTAGAAGCTATAAAATGACTGCATGTTGCCTACTGGCAATTTAAAACAGAGTGTCATTATTTTTAAGTTTTACTTACCTGAAAAAAAAAAAAAAGAGGTCTGTTTAAGACAACACTTTATGTGATTACTAACAATTAGGGTCCAGGGCTTTTCCCAACTTGATGAAACAGTAATTGGAGATCCAATTAAATAATAGCATTGTATCCTTAGCTTTAGAAGCCGAGCTAAGCGCTGCGCACATTCAGGACACCCTATGCCAAGGGGGAAAAGTACCAGAAAACTTGGTTTGGAGATGTGGCCCAGCGGTTACAAGCACTAACTCCGAGACTGCTTGGGAGAGCTGAATCTTGACTCTAGGAAGTCTTGGCTGTGTGAATCTTTAGCAAGTTACTTAACTTCTCTGAGCTTCAGTCTCATGATCTGAAAACAGAAATAAAGTGCTGATTCTTGAGTAGGTTCTTATGAGAATTAAATACCAAACAGTGCCTGGCACAATGAAGTGATCGAAAGTACTAGCTTTTAAGTGATGACTATGAATCATCAAAACTTAATCAAAAAGTATGCTTTTGGTGTGTGTGGGGGGGGGGTGACTCTTGATCTCGGGGTTGTGAGTCTGAGTCTCAAGGTGGGTGTGAGATTACTTAAAAATAAAATCTTAAAAAATAGTAGTAATAAAAAGAATACAATTATGCTTTTCTGATATTCAGATTGGAGGTAGGAGAGACCTAAGCAATGTGGAAGAAGGTGGGTTTCTGTGTGAAATGCTCACATAGCATAGAGTGGCCAATTCAGGGTTTCACGTGACCCTGGAAAGCTGTGGAGTCTGGTGCAGCTAGAAGACAGAGAGACCAGATTCATTCAGTGACATGTACAACTTCTAATAATAAACTAATGTAACTAAATGATTTACTGCATTCTTTCATAAAAACAGAAGACTAAACTCTGTCATATGAAAAAAAGAGATCTTTCATTTTGAAAGAAAAATAAACTTTTATCATTGGAAAAACAATGAAAATATTTTACTACCTTTTATGATTAATTTTGTAACCTAGAGAAAAGGAAAAGCATGTTCTTTACTCACATCTTCCATTACATTTGGCATCATGTGGTTTCAAGCATTATTTTCTGATATAGATATTCTTAAATTTTAAAATGCTGTGATATAATACACTTGAAACTCAAAGAATATAAAACATTGGGTTAAATTAGTAATATGGTATGCTTGGTTTGCTTCTCTAAGGATTTTTAATATTGAAAATATATCTGTGGATAAAGAAAACAGCAAAGCAAAGCTTCTAGTAAGAACATGACACTCCCTTACAATCCACAGTTCTCTGCACGGCCCAATAGCATATGTATTTGAGGATCAAGAATTATGGAATAGGGGCGCCTGGGTTCCTCAGTCAGTTGGCATCTGACTCTTGATTTTGGCTCAGGTCATGATTGTGGAATCATGGGATGATGAGATCTGGACTCCACACTGAGGCTGGAGCCTGCTTGGGATTCTCTCTCTCTCTCTCTCTCTCTCTCTCTCTCTCTCTCTCCCCCTCTCTCTCTCTCTCCCTTTGCTCCTCCTCTGTTCTCTCCCCAAAAAATAAAAGGATATGGGGCACCTGGGTAGCTCAGTTGGTTGAGCGACTGACTTTGGCTCAGGTCATGATCTCACAGTTTGTGAGTTCGAGCCTCGCATCGGGCTCTGTGCTGACAGCCTGGAGCCTGCTTCGGATTCTGTGTCTCCCCCTCTCTCTGCCCCTCCCCTGCTCATGCTCTGTGTCTCTGTCTCTCTCTCTCAATAATAAATAAACGTTAAAAAAAATTAAAAATAAATTTAACATAAAAGAATAAAATAATCTAAAAAAAGTATGAAATAATATAACTTGATATGATGTGTCTCAGAAACAAGATATTTTGTACATTAAATGTAAGTTCTGAGACAGACTAATAGGTTAGCATTCGGATACCCAAAGAAGCCAGGTTATTCTTCAACTTCTGAATTAAATCCTTCCATAATAAAGATTTTGCTTTTTTCTTTTAGTAGAAGCCCTCTACTGGAAGGAAAAGCAAAAGGGTCTTTATCCTTCCAACAAGAGCTGACTACACTTTATATTTTAATAATTTGAAAAAGTCAAGGATATCTTATCAGTTAAAATTTGTTGAATACTAAACAGAGAAGAGAGGGAAAGGAGCTAGATAAATTGTAGACTACTGTTTCAATGTGGTCACAGAATTTTCTCACAAAACAATTAGTTTTCAACCATTTTGTCTTTTCTGTTGAAATTCTGAACAGTAAGATCAATGGGTGGTCTTGCTGGATTTTCTTCAACAGAGTTCTAGAGACAACTGAGGTTTTCTTAGTGAAATTAGAAAGAAGTGATACACAAGGTATTTTTAGAGGACTAAGTATAAAAGTCATACAGGAGATAAAAATCATCATTTTATCACACCATATTTAGAGACCTTTTTGTTACGGAAAATCTCAAACATACATAAAAGTACAGAGAATAGTAAAATGAACTTCCACATACTCATCAGCCAACTTTATTATCAGTATTATTAGCACTTTGCCAGTTTCCTTTCACTTTCATCTAACACTCTCTTGTTTTGTTTGTTCTTTTTTTTTTTTTTTAACAATTTAACTTTTTAAAAGCAGTTTTTGATTCAGAGCAGAATTGAGAGGAAAGGACAGATTTTCCACTTGCTCCCTGCCCCCACCCATGCATAGTCTCCCCCCACTATCAACATCGTCCTTCCCTCCTGAGTGCTACATTTGTTACAATTAATGAATGTATACTGGCATATCATCATTACCCAAAGGAAAGTGGGGAGTGCATTTGGAGAAGTGGGAGCAGCCCATTCAATGCCAAAGACCAGTAGAGGGTCCTGAATAAGGGAGAAGATACGTGGTAGCAAATGAGGCCGCAGGAACAGCCAGGAGTCAAACCATCCTTTTAAGGATGTAGTCTCTGTCTTAAGAACAATGGGAGGCCATCAGAGTATTTAGCCATATAACACAGTTATATTTGTGTTTTCAGAAAGATCCCCCTGGCTGCTGTGTGGTGAAGAGACTGGGAACAGGGAGTTGGGGGAGACACCATAGGCAGCCCAGTGAGTAATGATGATGGCAGTAGACATGGAAGGAAGCAGAAAGAATCGCAACCTATGCAGAAGGCACAACGGACAGGAGACGGTGAGATGCAGGGTGAAGAAGAGGAAGGGGTGACTCCAGGGCTCCAGCTTGAGGGAACTAGACAGATGGCAATGCCATTCACCCAGATACAGAAAACCTTGAAGGGGGAGGTTTGAGTTCAGTTTGGGACATGCGGGCTTGGGGTGCCAATGAGACAGCCACACGGAGATGTCAGGTGGCACTGTAGTGGGCACTGAGTGTGAAGTAGTAAAGAAAATAGACAAAAATCCCTGTCTTTAGAGAGGTTACATTTTAGCGAGACTGTTAATAAGTAAAATATACCGTGTATTTAATTACAAATGACCCCAAGACTTTGTAACCTAAAATAATGAATTCTGTGCTTTGGTTGGGCAGCTCTCTGCTGGTCTGATTCCTGTGGTTGCATTCAACTGGGGGGTGGGAAGATGGCTGAGCTCAGCTGGGAGGCCACTGGGGGTTTTCAGCTGAGGACGGCTACAATTAGATGGACACTTTAGCAAGATGGCAGACTAAAGGGGAAAGGGGGAATACAGAAAAATTAGTTTGGAGGCTAAGGCAGTGACGCTGGTGAGACATCAGCGGAGGTAACGGTTAAGAGGCTTTGCTTCTGCAGTAAATGTGGGGTGTAGCAGAAAGAAAAAGGACAAGGTTGACTCCAAGGTTTCGGTCCTAAGTAAGTGGAAGGATGAACAGCCCACAGACTTAGCTGAAAATCCTCTGGAGGAGCAGGTAGTGGGGCAGATCAAGAACTTAGTCTTGTACTGTTACATTTGAATTGTCCATGAAACATCTAAATGGGAATCTTGAGTAGCTGCTGGATCTGTGGGTCTAGAGCCTAGAGGAAAGCTTGGGCTGGAGGTATTCCCTGGAGTCATCCAGTATATGAAAGGCATATTAAGGCCGTGGGACTGGATATAACACCCTGGGGGTGAAAGCAGAGACGTCTGAGATCAGAGCCGAGAGGTCAGAGAGGTGAGAAGGCCAGAGGGGTAGAAGAAAAGCCAACAGAGGATGGTACCCTAGAAACCAAGTGAGGAAATAGTGTTAAGGAAGAGAGTGATCAATTGTGGCAGGCGCTGCTGACAGGTCAAGCCGGGCAAGTACGGAAAACTGACTTCGAAAGTTTTATTTACTGGTTTCTTTGTGACACTGGAAAGGAACATAAAATGGGGTGGAAAGTGCTATAAAAGTTGGTATTTATATGAGACTAATACTATGCATAAAGGAGAAAAAGAAAGCCTAGTGGTATCTTCAGTGGGGGGCACAGCAGCATTTATTCTTTGGGCAGATAAAATAATTCTATTTGAGAGCTTTATATTTCTCTTAACTCAGAATTTTCCAAGGTCTAGTTTTTAACTGCAAACTTAACTTTGAGATATTTCTGCGGGTTCTCATGATCAAGGATATTTTAAGTCACTCCCATGTTGTGCTGCATATTCTGGGGATGAGTGGGTTGGCAGGGAGAGACAGTTAATGTATTCTTGCTTAACTGGTTAAATATGCTATTTTAGGGGCGTCTAGGTGGCTTCAGTCGGTTAAGCTTCCAACTTTGGCTCAGGTCACAATCTCATGGTTCATAAGTTTGAGCCCCGTGTCGGGCCCTGTGCCAACAGCTCAGAGCCTGGAGCCTGGTTTCCATTCTGTGTCATCCTCTCTCTCTGCAACTCCCCTGCTCATGCTCTGTTTCTGTCTCTCAAAAAATAAATAAACGTTAAAAAAAATTTTTTAAATATGCTATTTTAATAAAATATTGAAACCCAAAAAAGATTTAGCAATTTGGAGGTCATTAGGGAGCTGGACAAGAGCAGTTTCAATGGTGTGGTATGATGAAACCCTTATTAGTCAGTTCAAGAGAGAATAGAAGGAGGTAAATTGGAGGCAGCCAGTATAAGCTACTCCTCTGAGGAATTTAGCTCAAGGGTATGATCACTGGAGTGAATGGCCAACATAGGGTGGAAAGACAAGATCGCTGGAGGAGAGGACGTCAGGGGATTGAGAAATCAGGTATTAGAAGCACTGCCCATGTGAATATTGAAATCACCAAGAATTACCCAAAGGGTAAGGCAATGGAGAAACTGACAGAGAGCCAAGCTAGCATCTTCAAAGAACAAAGGAGAGTAACTGGGGTCACAGGAAGACTGTGGTGAGTGGTGTTCTCATGACATGAGAGTCAGAGCTGGGTGTTTTTAGGGAGAGAAGCAGAAATGGAAACAGCTTCAGTAATATGAGGGAGAAGAAAGGTTGCAGAAGCAGTGCCTCAGGGGAGAGACAGGTTTTAGTGATAATAAGAAAGTGAAAGATGAAACCAAGACCTGGTTCTTTGAGAAGATAAACAAAAACAGGTAAGCCTTTTAGCCAGACTCATCAAGAAAAAAAGAGAGAAGACCCATATAAATAAAACCAGAAATGAAAGAGAACAACTGACAACAGAGAAATACAAAGGATTATAAGAGACTACTATGAGAAATTATATGCCAAACATTAGACAATAAGAAGAGAAATTTCTAGGAACATACAATCTTTCAAACCTGAATCAGGAATAAAGAGAAAATCTGAACAGACCAACCACTAGTAACAACATTCAATCAGTAACCAAAAATTGACCAACAAACAAAAGTCAAAGACCAGATGGATTCACAGGTGAATTCTACCAAATACTAAGAGTCTATGCTTTTCTCCTTAAACTATTCCAAAAAATACAAAAAGAAGGAAAGCTCCCAAATACATTCTAATGAGACCAGCATTACCTTGATACCAGAACTAGACAAACATTAAAAAAATAAAAGAAAATTATAAGCCGATATCCCTGATGAACACAGATGCAAAAATCCTCAACAAAATAGTAGCAAACCTCATTCAACAATACATTGAAAGGATCATTCACACCACCAAGTGGGGTTTATTCCAGAGATGCAAGTACAATTCAACATTCACAAATCAATCAATATGATACACCAAATTAATAAAATGGAAGGATAAAAATCATATGATAATCTCAATAGATGCAGAAAAGCATTGTCAAAATTCAATATCCCTTCGTGATAAAAATTCTCAAAATTTGTTTAGAGGGAGCAAACCTTAACATAATAAGGGCCATATAAGAAACACACTGCTAACATCAAGAGCTTTTCCTTTAAGATCAGGAACAAGACAAGAATGTAGACTCTCCCTATTTTTACTCAGTGTAATATTGGAGGTCCTAGCCAAAGCAATCAGACAAAGAAAAAAAAAGGGGGAATGAAAGGCATCCATATCGGTAAGGAAGAAGTTAAACTGTCACTATTTGCAGATAACATGATACTATATATGGAAAAGTCTCAAGATGCCACCAAACAACTATGAGAACTCATAAATGAATTCAGTAAAGTTGTAGGTCACAACATTAATACACAGAAATTGGTTGTATTTCTACACACTAATAATGAAGTAGCAGAGAGAGAAATTAAGAAAATACTACCATGTACAACTGAACCAAAAAGAATGAAATATCCAGAAATAAACTTAACCAAGGTAGTGAAAGACCTGTACTCTGAAAACTATAAAACACTGATGAAAGAAACTGAAGACAACACAAAAAAATGGAAAGATGTTCCATGTTTATGGACTGGTAGAATTAATATTGCTAAAATGCCCATACTATGCAAAGCAACCTACAGATTCAGTGCAATCCCTATCAAAATACTAAAAGCATTTTTTCCCCAAAAGCATTGTTCAAAGAACTAGAACAAATAATAGCAAAACCTTCATGGAAATACAAAAGACCCTAAATAGCTAAAGCAATCTTGAAAAGAAGAACAAAGCTGGGGTGCCTGGGTGGCTCAGTTGGTTAAGCTCCTGACTGGCTCAGGTCATGATCTCACAGTTTGTGAGTTTGAGCTTCGTGAGTTTGAGCCCTGCATCCAGCTCTGTGCGGACAGCTCAGAGTCTGGAGTCTGTGTCTCCCTCTCTCTCTGCCCCTCCCCCACTCACATTCTGTCTGTCTGTCTCTCTCTCTCTCAAAAATAAATAAACATAAAAAAAATAAAAGAAAAAATCTGGAGGTATCATACGCCCCGATTTCAAGGAATACTACAAAACTGAAATAATTAAAATACTATGGTGCTGGCACAAAAATAGACACATAGATCAATGGAACAGAATAGAGAGTCCAGAAACGAACCCATGATTATATGGTCAATTAATCTTTGACAAAGGATTCTTTGGGATAAAGTAATTCAAGTTACTCCTTTTAATATCTGTAGACTTAATAGTGATGTCATGTTGCTCATTCCTAAAGTTGGTAATTTGTGTCTATTTTTCTTAATCAGTGTAGCTAAAGTTTATCAATTTTAATGACCTTCTTAAAGAAATGGCATTTGGGGGTGCCCGGGTGGCTCAGTCAGTTGAGTGTCCGACTTCAGGTCGGGTCATGATCTCTTGGTCTGTGAGTTCAAGCCCCGCGTCTGGCTCTGTGCTGAAAGCTCAGAGCCTGGAGCCTGCTTTGGATTTGGTGTCTCGTTCTCTCTCCCCCTCCCCCACTCATGCTCTGTCTGTCTGTCTCTCTCTCTCTGTCAAAAATAAATAAACAGTAAAAAAAAACAAAAAAAAGAAAAGAAAAGATAGTCACTTCAATAAATGGTATTGGGAAAACTGGACAGCTATATGCCGAAGAATGAAACTGGAGCATTTTCTTACACCATCCACAAAAGTAAATTCAAGATGGGTTACAGACCCAAATGTGAGACCTGAAATCATAAAACTCCTAGAAAAAAACATAGGCAGTAATTTCTTTGACATCAGTCATAGCAACATTTTTCTAGATACGTCTCCTCAGGCAAAGGAAACAAAAGCAAAAATGAACTATTGGGACTACATACACCATAAAAAGATTTTGCACAGCAAAGAAAGCCATCAACAAAACAAAAAGGCAACCTACTGAATGGGAGAGGGTATTTGCAAATGACATATCCACTAAGGGGTAAATACCTAAAATGTATAAACTTACACAACTCAACACCAACAAATAATTTGATTAATAAATGGGCAGAAAAACAGAAAAGACATTTTCCCAAAGAAGACACACAGATGGCAAACAGACCATGAAAAGATGCTCAACATAACTAATCATCAGGGAAATGCAAATAAAAAATGATATATAAGCAATGAGATAAGATATCACCTTACACCTATCAGAATGGCTAGAATAGAAAGAGAAGAAATAAGTTGTGAGGATGTGGAAGAAAAAGGATCCCCCATGCACTGTTGGTGGGAATATAAATTGGAGCAGCTACTGTGGAAAACAGTTTGGAGGGTCCTCAAAAAATTTAAAATAGAATTACCCTATGATGAATAGAATTCCACTAGTGGGTATTTGCCCAAAGACAATGAAAATACTAATTAAAAAAGATATAGGCACTCCCGACGCGCCTGGGTGGTTCAGTTGGTTAAGCGTCCGACTCTTGATTTAGGCTCAGGTCATGATCTCAGGGCTGTGAGATAGAGGCCTGGGTTGGAATCTGCACTGGGCATGGAGCCTGCTTAAGATTCTCTCTCCCCCTCTCTCTGCCCCTCCTGACTCTCTCTCTTAAAAAGAAAAGAAAAGAAAAGAAAAGATATATGCACCCTTATGTTTATAGCAGCATTATTTACAATAGCCAAGATAGGGAAGCAACCCAAGTGTCCACTGACAGATGAATGGATAAAGAAGCTGTGGTGTATATATACAGTAGCATATTACTTATCCATAAAGAGCAATGAGATCTTGCCATTTGTGACAACATGGATGGACCTAGAGGGTATTATGCAAAGTAAGTCAGACAGAGAAAGACAAATACTATGTGACTGCACCTGCATGTAAAGTCTAAAAAATAAAATGAACAAATAAACATGCAAGCAAAAGGCAGAAACAGACTCATATAAATACAGAGAACAAACTGATGATGGCGTAACTACCAGAGAGCACAGAAGAAGTTTCAGAAGTTGAGGAGGAGTGGGAGAGGAAGGAATAAAAGGGGATGTAAAAAACTACTTGGGGTTCGGGGCACCTGGGAGGCTCAGTTGGTTACGCGTCCAACTTCAGCTCAGGTCATGATCTCACAGTCCATGAGTTCAATCAAGCCCCGCATCAGGCTCTGTGCCGACAGCTCAGAGCCTGGAACCTGCTTCGGATTCTGTGTCTCCCTCTCTCTCTGCCCCTTCCTCACTTGCACTCTGTCTCTGTCTCTCAAAAATAAACATTAAAAAAATTTTTTTTTAAATCCAAACAACCCAACTACTTGGGGTTAGATTTGAAAGAATGTGAGTTGACCTGGGAAGTCTGGGTTTTTTGTGTTTTCTGACCTAACTGGTACGACTCAGTGGTGCTGGCCAGGCTCTGAGTGTTGGGGCAGGGAGAGGTGCTGGGCTGGTGTGGGCCTGCAGGATGCTGGAGCTGAGACCACTGGTCCCACTTGACCACTGAATTGTGGGAGGTCTTATGTAGAATACTTGGGTCCCCGCCCACCTAGTCCATGTGTGTGGATCTGGCAGAGGGGTGATCTGAGCTGAGCCGGGAGCATCTGGGGCATTTTTGTAGTTAGATGCAGGTTTGAAGGCTGCAGGTGAAGACTGCACCAGAACCAAGAGTAACTCCTTTTACTTTGCATCCACCTTGGGACCCAGCAGCAGGGCTGCAGTGGAGCAGGAAAGACTCTAGCCCTCCTAAGCTTTATCAAGGGGTCTATGTATATTCACTCATAAGACCTCAGGTCCAGGCCATCTGTCCGACAGAAACTTAGCACTACAGCCTCAGAGCCATTAAGGGCTTTTTAAAGCAGAAGGTATGGGAATGACCCTAGTCCAGATCTTGTACCCTTAAGTTCTAAGCCCATTGTCAGAAAACTTCTGAGTCCGTGTTGTTCAGTGAGGTGTTCAGAGTTCAGTGAGGAATTTCAGGCTATGCTAAAATTTCTATTTTATGACTGAGGGCAGCTCTAAGATTTTGTGCACTTATAACGCCGAAAAATGTTTTAGAAGGGAGCTGGGATGAATAAAACATTTTCCCTTTTAAAAAAATCACCTCTTCCATTACTTATTTCTTCTGCATTTTGATAAACTTCTTGAAAATGAAACACTTCTAATGAACTCCAAGGAGCTTTCTCAAATTACCTCCACAGGGGACCAGAACAAGATCAGAAACACAATTATTTTGATTTGAGTGCTTTCTTGAAGAGTTGAACAATAAGACAAATGGAACAACCATTAATGCATTTTCTTGTATTTTCCACTTAGTAGCAAATATAAAAGGGTGTTGGTTGTGGTCTTAAATAATAATATCCACCACTCTTTTTTTAAAAAATTCAGTTTTATTTTATAGAATAAAATATACAGATCTTAAATGTGTAGTTTTATGAGTTCTGACAAATGTATACACTCATATAACCACACCCAAATCAATATATGCAACATTTCCATCACCGCTGAAAGCTTTCTTGTGCCCTTTCCCAGTCAATACCCCCAACAAGAGGCAAGCTATTCGGAGTTCTGTAGATTAATTTTGCCTGTCCTTGAACTTCATATAAACAGAATCATACAGTTAAGTACTCTTTTGTGTCTGGATTCTTTTGCTCCACACAGTATTTTGAGGCTCATTCATGTTGTTGCACGGATCAGTAGTTTGTTCCTTTTTTTTTTTTTTTTTTTTTACTGCTGAGTAGCATTCCATTCTATGAATGTACCGCTATGCTGGTGATGGACATCTGGGTCGTTTCCCACTTGGGCTGTTGTAAATACAAAAAATGCAGCTTTGAATATTCATCTATGTCTTTTTGTGCACATAAGTTTTCATTGCTCTTGGGAAAATACGTAGAAGCAAAACTGCTAAGTCATAGAGTGGATGTATATTTAACTTTTTCGATACTGCTTTCCTCTTCGGCTGCTCTGTTCTTCTTTCCCGCCAGCAACGTAGGAGAGTTCCAGGTCCTCTACATCTTCACTGAGAGTTGGTGTTAACAGTCTCTGTAACCTGAGCTATTCTAGGGGTATGTAGAGGTGTTCTGTTGTAATTTTAACTTGCATCTCTGAAGAGAAATGTTAGGATCGTTTTCATGTTTTAACTGCCTTTTTGTATGTCTTTTGTGAAATATCTTTTCAATTCTTTTGCCCATTATCCAGCTCCTTAATTAAACTTTGTTGAGAATGTGGCCTAATCAGGCAGTATTCTGTTGACTGCTCATGTTCTTTAATAGAGAAGCTATATGCTGTATGGACAATGAGGCAGCAATGGCAGAAATAAACTGGTTAAGAGCATTAGATTTGGATCTTTCTGGTTTAAATTTCGTAGGACTACCGTAGAAGCAACCATTTAATTTGTAAAAGGCTCCATGTGCTATTTCAGTTCAGTTTTAGAACACAAATAACAATTATTCTCTAACCTCAGCATAAAATTAGGGTTGGGGGAAATATCTAAAAGTAGTGTCACAGCCTAGGTAACATATTTTTTCCATATGACATTATATTTTGAAACATAATTTTACTCAAGGACTATCCAAATTTGTGTCACGATGAACATATGCTAAAGGCTCACTTAAAAGTTTTGTTTTAGGGGCGCCTGGGTGTCTCAGTCGGTTAAGCGTCCGACTTCGGCTCAGGTCATGATCTCACGGTCTGTGAGTTCGAGCCCCGTGTCAGGCTCTGTGCTGACAGCTCAGAGCCTGTAGCCCATTTCAGATTCTGTGTCTCCCTCTCTTTCTGCCCCTCCCCTGTTCATGCTCTGTCTCCCTCTGTCTCAAAAATAAACATTAAAAAAAAAAAAGTTTTGTTTTACAAGTCAGCAAATTAAAAAATACAGCCATAAAGATGTCATTTCAGGGACAAAATGACCTCTAAGATCCTTTCCAATTCTAAGAGTTTATGACAAAGAAGTATGCATAACAGCAACTCTCAAAGTATTAATAATAATGAAGTTAGTCATTACTACTAATAGTGGACAATAATATAGGTTGATTAGGGGCACCTTGGTGGCCCAGTTGGTTAAGCGTCCGACTTCAGTTCAGGTCATGACCTCACAGCTTGTGGGTTTGAGCCCCATGTCAGGCTCTGTGCTGACAGCTCAGAGCCTGGAGCTGCTTCAGATTCTGTGTCTCCCTCTCTCTGCCCCTTGCCCTTGCTCTCTCCCTCAAAAATAAATAAACATTAAAAAATTTTTTAAAAATAATATAGGCTGATTAATTCAATAACTATTCACAATCACTATTCCCTTTTTGTTCCTCTACTGTGAAAGCTGGAAAGCCAAATACTTCACCTCCTATTATTATTATTATTTTTGCTTCTGGAAGTGGCTCTGGGACATAATTCAGGCAACTGAGGAACAGACTAAAGACACCAGTGAGGGCACCCCATCCCAAGTAAAAGTATCTTCCCAAGTTTCTTTTTCTTGCTAAAGAAAACAACAACAATATCCTTTTGCCCCTCATTTTTCCCTAAGAACGTGAATATAAGACTAGAAAATATAGTAGCCATCTTGGGACTATGAAGAAGAGGTATGAGAATGAGGCTTCATGCCAAAGACGTTGAGAG
This sequence comes from Acinonyx jubatus, assembly GCF_027475565.1. Classification (NCBI taxonomy): domain Eukaryota; kingdom Metazoa; phylum Chordata; class Mammalia; order Carnivora; family Felidae; genus Acinonyx; species Acinonyx jubatus. Next base: position 119,901,604 of record NC_069384.1, read on the forward strand.
CAGAAAGAAGAGAGCTTGGCTCCCAAGGGTAACACTCGTCACTTACTAGCCCTAATCTTCCCACCCCTAGACTTTTTGTTGTGAGAGACAATAAACCCCTATCTGTTTAAGACAGTGTAGTCGGGTGTTCTGGTATTGCCAGACAAATGTACTGTCGGCTGATTCATTAGTGTTTAAAAGAAGATCTCACTCTTAAATACAGAGAACAAACTGAGGGCTGCTGGAAGGGAGGTGGGTGGGCGGATGGGCTAATTGGGCAAGGGGCATTAAGGAGGGCACTTGTTGGGATGAGCACTGGGTGTTGTATGTAAGCGATGAATCATGGGACTCTACCCCCAAAACCAAGAGCATACTGTATACACTGCATGTTAGCCAACCTGACAATAAATTATATATAAAAAAATAAATTTTATTTAGGTAACATTTAATGCGATATTGGTTTCAGGAGTAGAAATCCATGATTCATCACTTACTGTATGTAATTATTTTTATATGTTGTTGGATTCAATTTGGACATTTTTTATAATTTGTGTCTATGTTTATCATAGATAATGATCTGTAGTTTACTTATGATGGTTTTATCTGGCTCTCTTTTCTGGGTAATAACAGGTCTCATAAAATGAATTGGTCAATGATTTGGGCAATTTCTCAGTTCTTTCTCTGTTTTGGAAGTGTTTGTAAAGGACTGGTATTTTTTAAATTTTTTAATTAAATATTTCATAAATTTAAGGACAAAAAAATTAAATGAATTAACATATGTAAAGCTCTTAGAAGATATTTGGTACCTAGTAAGTGTTATACAAGTTTTAATATTACTACTGACCATATTTCATCAAGTTTTTAATAGGGAATTCTGATTTCTCAAAAATATTATTAAAACGTATATAAATTACTGTTAATCAGGGTTTCTCAACCTCAATGGTATTGACATTTTAGACTCAATGATTCTTGTGGGGGGGGGGGGCTGTCCCATGAATTTTAGGATGTTTAGCAGCATCCATATTCCCTATGCAATAGATCCCAGCACGCCTATCAGTTGTGACAACCATAAATGTCTCCAGACATTGCCAAATGTCTCCTGGAGGGCAAAACCATTACCTGGCTGAGAACCACTGCTATAAATCTATCAAGGCTACAAAAGGAACTACATAAATTTATAGTTTAAAATATTAAGTAATTTTGAAGGGCGACTGGGTGGTTCAGTCGGTAAAGCATCCAACTTCGGCTCAGGTCATTATCTCCTGGACCGTGGGTCTGAGCCCCACGTCGGGCTTTGTGCTGACAGCTCAGAGCCTGGAGCCTGCTTTGGATTCTGTGTCTCCTTCTCTTTCCGCCCCTCCCCTACTTGTTCTCTCTCTCTCAAAAAAAATAAAACATTGAAAATTTTTAAAAAAATATTAAGTAATTTTGAAAATATAAGAAATGCTTACAAAATGTAAAGAATAGGAAACTATGCCAACAATCCTTTTTTGAACTGAGGTGTTTCAATATAATTTTGGACCTTTATACTTGGGTTTATTTTTTCCCGTTAAGTGTAGTGGCCAGTTAAAAATGTGTGATTCTCTTTGTCAAGCGTGTTTTAACCAGTAAAATAAGGCTTATGCTCAACACTATAGTTTCCAAAGATAATCGTTGAAAGGGAAGGTAGAAGATCACTTAAATTCGACATAACAGAGGCCCCCATGATTCCTAAATTCTGATAGAACAGGCCTTATAAACAGATGATCTATACCAGCAGTGTCCAACAGAACTTTCTTTCTTGTTGGAAATATTTTATTCTGGGATATCCAATATGGAAGCTATAATATACATGTGACTACTGAGCATCTGAAATGTGGCTAATGTGACTCAGGGACTGAATTTTAAATTTGAAGTAATTAAAATTTAAATATCTACATGTGGCTAGAGGCTACATTATTGGATAGCACAGACATATACCCTTCAGGAAATTATCTTAACTGTTATTTTCTTCCTTAAGAATGTCTTTTGTCTATGGCAGGCCCCCTTTTCTCCTTGCCCCATAAAGAAGGTCACAACCAGGCAAATATGAGTGGATGTAAAGGACAGGTATGAAGGCAAGGTAGGTATGCAAAGACGTGGGAGCAATGTGAACAATTACTTCAAGGGGACACCCCTTCTCTCCCCAGAAATGCTATGGAGCACAGACATAGCACATCTTGTTAAATAAAATAGAAATGGGTTTTCATAAGCCACACAATATATGGTCCTTCTAATCATTATATTGTATACCCTGCAAGTGAATGTGGTTTGTCCCTTCTACTTCTCAGGCATTATGCGTCTCTTAGAAGGTTCATTACATTACACTTTACAAATCTGTTGAAGGGGCACCTGGGTGGCTTAGTTGGTTAAGTGTCTGACTTCAGCTCAAGTTATGACCTCACAGTTTGTGGGTTTGAGTCTCGCATCAGGTTCTGTGCTGACAGCTCTGAGCCTGGAGCCTGCTTCAGATTCTGTGTCTCCCTCTCTCTCTGCCCCTCCCCCACTCATGCTCTGTCTCTCTCTCTCTCTCTCAGGAATAAACATTAAAAAAAAAATTTTAAAAACCCACAAATCTGTTGTAAATCTAATATTCCATAACAGACCCTGCAGTCTCTGAAGATAGGAAACTTATTTATATTTAAATTCTTTCTACCATGAAAGAAAAGCCTCATATATAGGAGGGAAGCAATAAATCACAAATCTCTAATATAAGTATGTTATATTTCTATACACAATTTCTATAAAGGTTTAGAAAAAGCAGAGCAGGAGTTAGTATAGCAGACATAATTTATAAGGAAGGTCTAAGAATCACCACTAAAGAGTTAGATGACAATTGTATTACATCAGCCACACAAAACCTGTTCTTTACTATGTATTTTTCAGATTTATAAAGTCACATCCCAGGTGACCTGGCAAGAATTCTGATTATTTTACTACATACAATTTGGTACAAATAATGTAGTTGGACTTTTCATATAAGTCCCAATACATTTAGTTGATAGGTAGCTAGCTCTTTAAAGGCTAGGATAAAATACAAATGGCACAGAACATTTCATCTGCACTGAAACAGTTCCAAAAGCTTTTAACTGAGATTTTCATCTGGGTAGTTTTTTCTAACTCTCCCCCCTGCCTGGTTTATACACACATACTTCTTTGAAAATCATTGTGGGACAGCCCACTGTTGCTGATGGGAATGTGCTTCTCAGATGTGTTGGGGTGGTTTTTAAAAAGTTGAAAACCCCTCTCCTAAAAACTCATGTTGGCAATTCTGCACAGGTTGTGGGTGCACACAAACATTCTAATTCCTACAAGAATCATCACTGAAAACAAGATAATTTTTTCAAGGCCATCCTCTAGGCACAGATCAGCAGTGACAACAGTGAACTATAATAATGGCTAACAGTTACTGATTGCCTGCTATGGTTCAGATACTGTTCTGGGCGGTTACCATGTATTATTTCATTTAATCTTCATAGCAACTGAATGAAGTATATAATATTGCTGTTCCCATTTTAGTTGAGCAGATAGGGACAGAGAAGTTAAGAATCTGGTGCAGTATCACACAGGTAGTAAACGATAGAGTCAAGATTCCAGGCCAGGCTGAGTGGCTCCAAAATTGCAATCCTTCTACCATTCCACACCACAGCTACACTTGCTCAGGGAAAGCTTGCTTGCAGCCAAGTTAGGAAAAGCAAGTCCTTTTCTGATCACTGACTCAGGTTTACTGAGTGCATGGACAAGAGAAGGCAGCAAGTTGATTATAACACTTACTACTCTGAAAGACTATGAAGATGAAAATTGAGGGTTTAAAAAAAGGTACATTTTCTAAGCTATATGGGTATCTGGCAAAATCAAGTGGTCAAAAAATGCACCCCATATGCTTATCAACAAGTCAATAAAATATTCCTAGTGAGATGGAAAACCTAAAATTAAAGTGAGAGCTCAATATTTACAAAACCTTTTTTTTTCTTTCCTTTTTTGAGAAAGAAAGAGAGAGCATGAGCGGGGGAGAGGGGTAAAGGGAGAAGGAGAGAATCCCAAGCAGGTGCCATGTCCAGCACAGAGCCTGCCTGGAGGCTCACCTCAACCGTGAGATCATGACCTGAGCCAGTATCAATCAAGAGTTGGCTGCTCAACTGACTGAGCCACCCAGGCACCCCATACAACCTTCTCTTTCTTTTTAAAAAAATTTTTTTTTAATGTTTATCTATTTTTTAGAGAGAAAGACAGACAGACAAAATGGGGGAGGGGTAGGAAGAGAGAGCAAAACACAGAATCCAAAGCAGACTCCAGGCTCTGAGCTGTCGACACAGAGCCAACATGGGGCTCGAACCCAGCCCAGGAGATCATGACCTGAGCCGAAGTCGGACGCTTAAATGACTGAGCCACTCAGGTGCCCCTCTTTTTTTTTTAAATGTTTATTTTATTTTTGAGAGAGAGAGGACATGAGGGAGGGACACAGAGAGAGGGGGACAGAGGATCCAAAGTGAGCTCTGTGCTGACAGCAGAGAGCCTGATGCAGGGCTTGAACTCATGAACTGTGAGATCATGACCTGAGCCAAAGTCAGACACTTAACCAACTGAGCCACTCAGGCATCCTACAAAACCTTTTCTTAGTATAGAATCTGGAAATCATGTTGACCCCATGATTAGAAATCAATGTGACAGGCAAGTCATTAAAGACCTCATTACAACCCTTCACAAAAGCTCACAGTGCAACCAGTAACCTATGTTTACAACAATTAACTTTTTCTTACAAAATGTTTATTGAGAACAGTTAAGAAGAGTGCTCTACCCCGTAACTAAAAATACATTATTTTTTAAGTGCCACTTCTATTAAAGGAGCTTCCAAAATTGACTAAAATGAAGTCACAGTAGCGCTTAACTATTCTCAGAGTTTTACATGTGTGCTAATTCATGTAGTCTTCAATTCTTGAAACAATCTAGTGAGGGAGATATTATTGTTATTTACATTGTATAGGAGAAAACTAAGTAACTTTCTCAAGGTCACACAAGCGGAGGCGCTGGGATTCAAATTCAGGTATCCTGGCTCTAGGGTCCACTCTCAGCCATTAAGTGGAGCGTCAAAATGCAGAGAAGATATTTTTCCTGTCAGACATTATTTTGTTGAACAAAACCTAACCGTGGCAGAAATGGAAATGACATAAAATGGCTGAAGAGGAACTCTTCTACAAATATTTGTCATGTGTTTTATCAAATGTTCAATATAAAATATATTTAAATTTTATATTTAAAAATATTTGAAATACATTTATACTTTAATTCCAATCTTCCTTATATTCAAACCAGCAGTATTTTTCCTCTAAATATATATGTTTTTAACTGGGCTTACTAAATTAACCATGGAAAATTTCTAACTTTCTTTTCAGAGAATTATCCTGAAAAGTTAGCTCTTGGCAATAACTTTAAAAAGCAGAAAAACAGGGGCACCTGAGTGGCTCAGTCTGTTTGAGCATCGGACTCTTGATTTTGGCTCAGGTCATGATCCCAGGGTCGTGGGATTGAGCCTTGCGTGTCAGGCTCCACGCTGAGCATGAAGCCTGCTTAAAGAATCTCTCTCTCTCCTTCTGCCTCCTCCCTGCTTGCATGTTCTCTCGCTCTCTGAAAGATAAAAAAAAAAAAAAAAAAAAAAAAAAAGTGCTTCCCTGTTAAAAATTCTGCAGAAAACATTTTTAAAAAGTTACATTTATTATCAGAGATCTACTAAACTTCTAAAGGAACATTTAAGCTTTTTTTTTTCCTCTGACCCTAAAGACTTCTACATTAGCTTCAGTTAATAAAACAATTTTGAGCTTATTCCTTATGCCTAGAAGACTGCCAAGTGAATATTCAATAACTACGTCATTGAAATTTCCAACCATGCAACTAACTAACATGTAAATCAAAAGACTGTACACTAAGTGTGATCTACCATTTGAGGGGGTAGTTCTTACTATCAATGAAAATGCTCCCATGTTACTAAATCACAACAGTCTACCTTACTGCGGTCTATATATGGTGATCACACACACACGCATCCATATGTGGATCAGCCTGCTTCTTCATGTTTCCTGGTGTAATCACACCCAAGTATATACATACTGAAATGCAAATGAATTAGAATATACTTTCCTTTTACTTGTATTTTATAATTGTTATTTTATATTTACATATTACAATTATTATATACACTTTAATTATGTGTTAGTTATGAATTTCAGGATAGTAATGGGGACATAGTTTATAAAAAGGAATGGGTTTGAGAGAGTAAGATTTACTGATTTAGATGTTACTTGTGATATAAGAATGCACCTTGCATTGATGGAAAATTAAATAGGTGAAGATGACCAACATGTTTCCATTATACTAGCAAAAGAAAATTCAGTATTGTTTAATCCAATGGAAAGAAAAGTCTGTTCAATGCGTAACTTTTGCTTTAGAACTCATAATTAAATGTCACAGTGTGTCTTTCTGATGAAACAATATGTGCTAAACTTTCAGATGGCTATGCAGATGAGCTGATATCATCCCAGGATGGGTAGGATCAGTGCTGCTCTGTCCCAGCCCCTCCTCCTCTTCCACCCTCAGATGGCGATGCGGAGTAGAAACACAGCTTTGTTCGGCAGTGGGCCTGTGGTTTTGCTGTGTGGCAAATCTTCTTATGACTCCATCCTTCACGCTGCATTTACGTTCTGTCATTCTGACTAAAATAACTAGACATTCTTACCGATTTTCTCTTCAGTGCAAAGCCAAATATTTGGTTCACATTTTATGGATATATCCTTTTAAAAATGTCAAACAAAAGCTGCTAAAATAGCTCACTGTACAATGACAAGCATTCAAGTGGTCAAACATATTTGTGTATTGTAATTAACTTTTTATCTCATTATTTAATATGCATGCATGTACTACACAATCAGGATTATGAAAGCAAAAGAAGATTCATTTCTAATGGATACACATATCTTTCAATAGACTTTACAAAATGAACCATATAAGCAAGTTATTAAATATGACCTGGAAAAGCATCTTCAATAGCAGAACTTGCAAAAGGACACACACACACATCAAACTAAAAAGCCTAAGTATAACTCAAAAGAAAAATTATTTGAAACTGCTGTCATTAATTTACAAAAAAGAAAAATGATCTGGATAAACTACAAAGATGGGAGCCAATACTCTTTCCAACTACTTCTCTAAGCTGAAACATGGTGCCCCTATTGATTCTTCTTCAACTGAAAATCCCTGAAAAGGGGCACCTGAGAGGCTCGGTCAATTGAGCAACCGACTTTGGCTCAAGTCATGATCTTGCAGTCCATGAGTTTGAGCCCCACAGGCATCAGGCTCTGTACTGACAGCTTGGAGCCCGGAGCCCGCTTTGGATTCTGTGTCTCCCTCTCTCTCTGCCCTTAACCCACTCACATTCTGTCTCTGTCTCTTTCAAAAATAAATAGACATTAAAAAGATTAAAAAAAAAAAAAAGGAAAGAAAGAAAATCCCTGAAAAAATAAGCATATATAGAATGTGTTGTGATACATGGTTTGGGGCAGAAGTAGTGAAGTAACTACATCTAAGCAGGGTGACTTTCCCACTTGTCTCATTCCTCCTAGTCTTCACTTACATATTGCCCCTCAACTCTGTGGTTTCAGCAGGTGTTCACTGAAGACACACATTCACCATATGTAAACTTACATAAACCTCTTCAAAGTCTTGGCTGGACTGTACTTATAGCTCTAGTCACAGTTTTCTGTAAGATATGATTATGTTAATCGTATGGTTAAGTTTAGGAAAACTTGATAGTATTATACTTAATATTATAGGATAAAAGGTGCTTTATTTACCCCCATATGGTAATTAATTTTCTCAGTAAACTGTGAAAAAATTCATACTAAAGCAAGTTTCCAGAGAAATCAGATTAGTATGAAATATGAAAACCAATATGAAAGCCTATGAATTCTAGTTTTTAAATTATATTTTAACATTCTTTTATGTATCTGCATCACTTAGATATAAGAAGATTCAGATTGACAAACTGAAGAAGTGAATGATAAAGATTTTTCAAAATTCATAGCTTGTGGCCTTTATTATGGAATAATTCAAAATAAACTTGTGGTCCATAAACTGTTACCAGATAACCTCCATTAAATGTGAATGAGTTTGATAAAATTTAAGTATTTTCTCACACTTCACATTTCCAGGTAATAAACTTTAAATTTTATTACTACCAAATAAGAGTATATGAATATTTTTTCAAATTAAAGCACTCACTTGACATATTAGCTTATTAACATGAAGCTTAAAGTTGTACATAAAATTGTAATAATGATGGGGAGCCTGGGTGGCTTAGTCGGTTGGGCGTTTGATTTCGGCTCAGGTCATGATCTCACGGCTTGTGAGTTCGAGACCCGTGTCAGGCTCTGTGCTGACAGCTCAAAACCTGGAGTCTCTTCAGATTCTGTGTCTTTCTCTCTCTCTGCCCCTCCCCTGCTCACACTCTGTCTCTGTCTCTCAAAAATAAATAAACATTAAAAAAAAATTAAAAAATTGTAATAATGACAATTCAAATGAAGTAAACAGAATAAACCATTTATTAAAACACTGTGTAATAAAATAAACTTTTTGACCCAGTGCTACAGTGGTAAACATTTTCCCCTCATTAACATTCCACCTAAAACAGTTAAATTACAACATAATCTGACCAGAACAAATACTTCTGTTCTTTACCATTCAATGCTTGGACAGTGAGGTGAGTGCAGATTTAGGTTTTCTTGATGAACCAAAGATAGAGGATAATAGCCTAAAAGACAACCACAATTCCATATGCCTGAAGATTAAATTTTATTTACCCTGTTCACTGGTCCAAACTTAAAATTTTCATTATATCATACAAAGACTTCATGAATCACCCCCTCCCAGCCAAAAATAAATATGAGGAACAAATTAAGGATAAGAGTTGGGTTTTAAACTGCACTTTATTTGTTTCTGTAACATTGTCTTTTTTTTTTTTTTAACTGATCAACTATAAGCATGCAACAAGTTCTCTTCTGAATGGAACTACTTCCACAACCCCCAGGATACCAATAAGCAAATTATAAAGTCATTAAATTTGTAGCTCTCTCCTCCTTTAAAGCACTTCTAAGCAGTGTGTGGGATACATACCACAGAGGTAGGAAAGACCATCTTTAATAAATTATCTTCTTAATTGTAGAGAATTTCTGAAAATAAAACAAAATGCTAAGCCATGCCTGTGATGAGTACCAAAGGACCACAGAGCCATCTCCTCCTATTTGAAGAATTAGTTCCCTGGAGTGTTCTGGCCTTTGTAGGGCACTTGATAACAAGATCCACCAGGGCTCCAAACAAATGCACTAAGAAAGCCTCCACTCTCATTTGCCGATTCTTTGGACCACCCAATCCTGCTGGCAGAGAGGGCAGCGATTGTTCTGTTTCACCCACAGGGACATGCAGCAGTTGTGGAAGGAATGATTACATTCTCCCCAGACCACTGAAAGGGAAAAAAAGAAAAAGAATATTTTACATTACATATTTTAATTTAAATTATCCAACTCAAAATTACAGGTTATTTTATATTATGAAGAATAATCATGATTCATAATCTTGAATAAAGATGGCTAATTAGTCAACATTTTTTCTATCTATAAAGAAAATAACAACTTACCTGTGTAAACCACACTTAAGAAGTGAGATGAGGCGCTGTGACTGGGGGACTTTTTCATCATTGTTTAGAGTCTGTGAGTGATGTGGTGGCCCCCAGCCCCTACACAGCTCCACATGCTGTCTTCCTGAAGTTAGGAGATTAAAGAACTTGAGCCTTCCTTAGATCCCAGACCTTCTCAGTCAAAGACTGACCTTGGAGACCTTTTGATCTTTATTTTATTGAACAATATCCTCCTGATTTTTATTTACCAACATGAGTTTTCAGTTCACAGTAATCTGTTATAAATAGATGACATATTTCTAAACATTATCAGCTGTACATCTACTCAGTTATTTTCTAGAAGTGTTGATGTCATCCATAAGCAGTGCAATTCCTCATGTGACAAACACATGAACTTTTCAAAGTGGCTGGCTAGAAACAGAGGACTTTCTGTGATCAAAGAAAGGTGCCCTAAACCTCACAATTCTCAAGTTAAATATTTCTTAAACCAAGGGCAATCTCCCATAATCTGAAATGCAATCTCAAATGTGGGCTTTATTTGTCCCTTGCTTGACCTATATGATAACAGAACAATGAAAGAACATGGAAAAAAAGAAAAAAATAACCAACTTCTTATGAAAACTGGCTACAGGGAGTAGGAAGCAAAAGGAAATCACTGTAAGTGTTTCAGGAGGAAGAAACAGGATTTGATAAATACTGAATAAATCATTATTAAAAAGGTATATATAAACAACGCAAACACAAAGTACAAAGTTAACCTTTCATTTTCAGAAAAGCTTTTATACATAGCAATCTAGAAGTGATGACTTCAAGAACTAGGACATAAAAACCTTTGAACTGCTTAAAATATTTATCCTAAAACAACTTTTGTAGTCCCAGGCTATTAGCAAAATTCAACAGATTTCCATATACAAACTATACTGAAAAAGAGAGCACTTAGAATTTTTTCTATGTTGGCTGAAAAGTTAAATACTGAATAATAACAGTACTGAAAACTGCAATGCTTTATTAGAATAAAACCCTACCAAATCTGACCTATAACACAGTTAAAATTTAAATGACATTTTGGTAATCCCTTAAAATTTTCTTAACAGAAAAGAATTATTTCTTTGTTGATTATCAAATATTTACTATCGCCATGTGTGGAATATATAATCAATTCTTCTTAATTACAGGCAATAAAAGAACTTGCAGATTAATTCCATTAAGGCCTTTTGAGAACACATTTTACATTAATAATAGATCACTGCTTTACAGTTTATTTTTATGTATTGATAAAGTCAATCTTAATCACAAATTCAAACATCCCCACTGAGAGAAAACCTTCAGTTGAAAAAGCAAGAGAATGAAATTACAACATACCAACACAATCCTCTTGTTTGTTTTCAGCTTGACATCTAAGACAGGCATCTAAAAGTAAACAAATAGCAATTCTCATTCTGATGCTCAGAATGCAATTTCTAAAACCCAGACACTTCAAAGTCAAATAAAAGCCCAAAGGGTTAGAGATGGAGATAAAGGATTCAAACTATTTATCTCTCATCTAAACATAACTATTTAAAGATGAATAAAGTGCAAGGCACTCTACTCATTTACTTATGACCAGGAGCAATTTCACATGGGTTACCGACCCTCTATTTTCACCAGCTCTGATAAAAAGGTGTCCCCGAGGTGGATTCAACCACCAGAGAAAACTATGCCATACTTCATTATATTAGAAGTTCCTATAAGCTGACTGGGCATGCTCACATAGATCAACCTTGGGGGTAGCTTATTTTCAAGACACCTTTTAAGCGTAAGCCATGCATATAAATTGGTATTTGCCTGTACACACATACAGAAACTCTAGAAGAATAATCAAGTAACTGATAATAAAGTCTACCTAAGAGAAGATGGAATGGGAAGCAGTCTTCATTGTATAGTTTCTTAAAATTCTGAATTTTGTGACTGTATGATCTCTATAAAAATTAAATTAAAATTAATTTTTAAAGAACCTCTTAAATACTAGACTCTCTCTCTCTCTCTCTCTTTTTTTTTTTTTTAAGAAAATGCTCCTTCTACAAATATGTCTGAGTCCAAAGCATTTATCCAACAATGGCAATGCATTTTAATAATTTACTTGGGAGTGCATTTTAGGAATGGGAACCTAAAGGGTACATTAGTTTTCAAAATTTAATCTATACTACTATTTGCTTGATGAAGGAGGTACTATAGGATATTTTAGGGACCAATGAAATGGATTCATTCACTAGCTGGAAGAGGAGTCCAAGATGGGTAAAAGGAAGTTCAAACCAACAACAACAACAAAATAGTTTTTAACATAAATTAGAGAAAAAGAATTCTGTAAAAATAGATACACGGTGGAGCTGAAGCCTGGTCCTTTTCTTAACACTGGATTATGCTCAGGCATTTGTTTGCTCCTCTCTGCATGCTCTTACCCTAAAAAAACACACCACCCTGGCCACTTCGGTGTGGACTGAAAACAACCACTGCCTCCTGAGGCTTTCTTCAATCCCACAATTACTGAGTATCTGCTCTGTATATGGAGTTATGCACTGGGGACACCAAAATGACCAAGTCTGGGTCCCTGGTCTCACCAGGAAATGGGGAGGTAGGCAGGCAAACAACTAAATATCATAAGGATCATGATATAAGGGTGAAGACACAGCTCTGGTTCTGTATAATCACAGAATTACAGTCTGTGTGCCCAACTACCTCTTTCACAAATTAGGAAAACAAGACTCCAGAAGGTATGTCAAATGTCCAAGTTAACATAAATAGCCATGAAGGGTTACTCTGGCTCTTTAGAATGCAGCAGTACTAGCAAACCTATTTTCCTCTTCTTCAACATTTGCTCACTGTGCCATTTGCTCCTTTCAGAATGAAGGAAACCAGAGAGTGTTAACCGCATCAGAATGGGCTGACAGGCAAATCTTGGGTCAAGAAGTCGTAACAAATCATTTAGGTGTATGAGAGGAATTTGAAAAATTAAGGAATTAAGTGGCCTCTTCTGCAGAATCTAGGAATCTCGGGATTATGACTGACATTTGATTTAGACTCATTATCAAAACCCAACCTAAATCTATAAAAAGTCCTAAAGTTTTAGATAAAAGAAAAAAATTCTTTTCACGATATTCCTAAAATCTAAAACAAAACATTTCTAAGGAGTACAATAACAGTAACTCCTTTTAGAATGATGCTAACTAGGGTTAGCTTGGGAAGTCTGAAAAACAAACTTCCTTCTGCTGTCACCTGACCACTAAATGGATTTTAACACCTCATAAAGAAAATACAAAGGTCTAGTCCAGAACACTTTGCTGAACTCAAAGTACAGCTGTTGCAAATCTGCAAAATTAATCCACAGTAGCAGAACACTAGCTATAATTAGAAAGCTAATGTGAATGTGAAACATTTATAGCCCATATTTTGACTTACTCCAAATATCCCAGTAAAGTTTATGTGTTGCAAAGATGTCAACCATTACTCTGAATTCTGCATTTCTACCTACAGATCTAAAATTTTTCTTTGGGTAGAAATATAAAACACACTTTTCAGGAACATTCTTCATTTTGAACTAAAGGATATTTAGGGGATAAAATTTTTAGCAAAGCTTGTCTTGCAAAAGAAGAAAAGATTAAGTTCCCTGGATAAGTTAACAACGCCACCCAAACTGGAAATTATGATTCTAGTTCTTAAGTAAGGGGTGGGGCAAGGGGGCTGTATTGCAGGCCAATAAGCTAGGTACTTTTAAGACCTAATATGCAAAACAAGTGGATCATGTCTGAAATCAAGTTCTTTCAAAAGTAAAAAAAATCTGAATCCCTTTGCTGTAAATCCTCTTTGAAGCAAGTCCTCATGAATAAAAAACAAGTGTGTACTAAAAAGTGTAAATTGAAAAAATCTCTTGATTCTGGTAGGTTTAAATTTCATCCCTTGAGAGAGAAATTCTGTTTATTTTCTCCAATTCTGTCATTTTTCAGAGCAAGACACAAAGTTTTCAAGCTATACAACCTCAGTTTTCACCTACCCCCAAGAAACAAAATTAAGATTCTCTCTCAGTAGTTTTAAATGCTCTGTTTAAAAATATAACTGGCATTTAGAATAGCATGTCTTTTTCAAGGTGGTCTGAGATCTTAAAAAAGACAGGATATAAAATATAAAAGGATGAAGCTGTTCTGAAAGGTTTCGCGTGGCCCAGTAGTTTTATTCGAAACATCACAGAAAGAAGTTAAGACTTATTTGTACAACAGGGCTCTCCACAAAGGCCTGACTCAGAGCAGGGCAGGATCTTCAGAAAATGGCATCCTTTGATAGGAGGGGCCAGAAAAAGTTTTATGTTTCTGAATAAAGGGCTTACATTCTTCAACTCCCATGAACCTTAAAAATATTCGTGAACCACACTGTATCCCCCTTCAAGACAAGCGAGTGCCATCTGACCTATCCTGAAACATCCAGAGTTAAAAGCCCGCAGAATAGCAGTAGCTAATTCGGAAATGGCAATGGCTAGGAACATTTTCTTCCTTTCGCCTCTCAAGAGCGAACTGAGGGTGTCGTTTCTGTGGAAGATGACTCCAGAGCATCACTTTGGTGCGTGACCACAACCATTAAAGTGTCCTACTTATTCAGGGACTTTACCCTGACCCCTTTGTGGTTTGCTTTTAGACATGGAGCTGGCCAAACAAACCCAAGTGGCTTCTCCCAGCGGCCAACAAATCATCCAGTTTTATTTCCTTGGCCACACCCATCACTACCAGAAATTACCTTAATTCCTCAGCTCACTGCCCGTTTCTACCCCTAGAATACCAGGTCCGGGCGCTGGGCGCCTGCTGAGCCCCAGGCGACGGCAGCACCAGCCCTCGGGCCAGCAACAGCACCGGTGGCTCCCGGCATCCCAGCCCCCACTCCTCTGGACTGGGGTCTCTCCCAGCCTTCGCCCGTCCTCCACGCCCAGAATCGGCCCGCGGAGGCCGCAGTTCGGCCCCGGCCTCGCGTGCAGCGCTTACCCATCACCTGGACCCTGCAGATGGCGCACGTATCGCACTCCACGTCCCAGCTCCACATGGCCACCGCGTTCCACTTCTTGAGAGAGAACATTTTGTCGCCTCCTGACTTGGAGCCTGCGCTCCCGGAGTGAGAGGACAAGGCGCAGGGTTCCTCGCCGTCTTCCACGTCGGCCATGGCGGCGGCGCGGAGCCGACAGCGGAGACGTTAAGTCGGGGTAGGCGGGCGGCTATGGCGGCTCTGTGGGGCCGCCCGACGGGCCCACAGCGCCGCCTGCAGGCCGCGGGCCACCGCAGTGCCTACGACAAGGACCGCCCGGATTGGCTGGCGCGGCCCAGTGACGTTACAGGACGCTAGCGCTCTGGCGCATTTCTCCCTGCACCTCGGCTCGCTGTGGCAACCCCGAGGGCTGAGGGCCTCCAGGGAGTTTCCGTTGTGAACCCCGGGCGGTGTGCTGTTGAGTGTTGCTCTCCCGTGCTCCGGAGCACACTGTGCAGGCATCAGATGCCTTGCTGTGTGACTTCGTGAAATTTACCACTCTCACAAATTATCTTGTTAATGTAACCATTTGTCTCGTTCCCCCCCCCACCCCCGCCCCCCGCCCCCCGCCCCGCGACTCGTAAACTCTTTCAGAGCTGAGACCAGGCCTTTAACACCACCTTCTTCTTGGTATCTAGGAAACGTCTGGCCTCAGAAGTTCTGAGAAACCTGGTTCAGTGGTTCTCAAACTTTTTGGGCTCAGGACCCCGTTATACTTAAAAATTATTAGGACCTTAAAGAGACTTCATGTAAGATGCATATATTTGCTTTTTAATAAATTTTAATTGAGTGAAAAGAGAGAAATCGCTCTGAATACTGTTATGCAAATAGTTTTGACCTATTGGTCCCCTGGAAGGATGCCAAGAACCCTGGCATCCAGGCTCCGAAAACCTCTGATCTAGTTTGACCTCCTCCTTTTAATAAGGTCCAGAAAAGTAATTTAAGGAGTACACTGCTGCTACGTGAAGCTGACAGTTATGAAACGTGGGTTCTTCTACTTTTAGCCCGGGGTCATGTTCTTCCGTTTTCTCAAGCAAAGCAGACAACATCTTCATTTAAAAGATAAGAACGCTGAGGTAATGAACGCCTGAGGAGATGCCTGATCACCACCACCACCTAGTGGTGGACACCTGTTACCAAAGGTTTGGAATTCAGAACATCCGATCTCCTCTTAATGGGCCTCTCAACATCTCTTGGTCTCCTGATACTGGGCCTTGTGCCTGGATAGGAGCTAACCAAACTCAAGGAGTTTGGCAGAGGATACAAGGATGCATAAATATGTAAAAATGGAAATATGGACACAGGGTCACATTTGGCTAGATGCTATGTGTGCTGCTTGTTGAGTGGAATGTGAAGTGCTGTGAAGGACAGAGATAATGCTGAGGACTGATGCTGTCAGGAAAAGCCTCACGGAAGAGGTCAAGTTTGAACTGGGGGGAGATGGGAGGCCCTCCAGACCAGGAAATGAGTGAAGAAAGCACTCCTCTCCCAAGCTGTCAGCCAGACAGAGCAGAGCAGTAGAAGTGGTGGCAGATGTTAATCTGACCACACTAACTTTATGAGCCAGATAAAAATGCTTGTAAACAAACCCAGATGAACCATACAAAACACATGTTTTGTTCATGTTAAACGACCACACATCAGTCTAGAGACGGCTCTAAATGCAGACATCTAACAAAGGAGGAAGGCCGGTACTAGACGGATAAAATGCACTCTGCTGTTGGGAACGGGGCGGTTTGAAAGAAAAAGGAGAGACATGCAGTTGAAATGCTGAAAACTCAAGGACACTCTTTTTTCCCTACACTTTAACATCTCTTCAACCGGACAGAACTTCCCCTACCTGCTCCAGCTGGATTGTTCTCTGTACTGAGGAAAAACGTACTCATCTTTGTGTCTTCACTCACTGCTCTTTGCCAACATATATTCATATAATATTTCTGGGAAATCACAGCACTTACTGTACTCTTTTGTCACCAGGACACACAGCAACCAAAAAAGGCTATTACTGATGTTTATCAAACAATTTAAGTGTTTGTTTTTTTAAAGTTTATGTATTTTGAGAGAGAGAGTGCACAAGCAGGGCAGGGCAGAGAGAGAGAGAGAAGGAGAGAGAGAATCCCAAGCAGGCTCCACACCATCAGTGCAGAGCACCCATGGGATTCTCTCTCTCCCTCTCTCTCTGCCCCTCCCCTGCTTGCACGTGTGCATGCTCATGCTCTCTCTCTCTCTCTCTCAGACATTAAAAAAATGAAAAAAATTTAAATCGACAGCTCATAAATGATAAAAATGTTAAAACAGTAAAATGATCTACAATGAAACAAAGCAAGTACTGTTAATAGACTCTCCAGAAATGCCTATACATGTACAAACAGATACATAATACAACTCATTTAAAAAATTTTAATTTGTGATAAAATACACACAATGAAGTTTATCACTATTTTGTGTAGAATTCCATAGTATTAGGTACATTTACATTGTCAAAGTTTACATTTACATTTACAAAGTCCAGAACTTTTTCATCTTCCAAAATGGAAACTATATTCATCAAACAATTTTCTATCTGCCCTTCTTCTCTCAGGAACCAGCATTTTACCTGATTTCTGAGTTTGATTATCCAAGGTATCTCATATAAGTGGAATCGTACAGTATTTATCTTTTTGTGACTGGTTTATTTCATTTAGCACAGTGTCTTCAAGTTTCATCCATGTTGTAGCATGTTTCAGAATTTCCTTTTTATTTATTTATTTTTTTAAGTTTATTTATTTTTGAGAGAGAGACAGAGCACGAGCAGGGGAGGGGCAGAGAGAGAGAGTGAGACGCAAAATCTGAAGCAGGCTCCAGGCTCTGGGCTGTCAGCACACAGCCCGACTCGGGGCTCAAAGTCATGAACGGTGAGATCATAACCTGAGCCAAAGTCGGATGCTTAATTGACTGAGCCACCCAGGTGCCCCAATTTCCTTCCTTTTTAATGTTTAGTAATATTCTATTGTGTGGACAGGCCACATTTTGCTGATCCATTCATCCATCAATAGACATTTGAGTTACTTGCACATTTTGACTATCGTGAATAATGCCACTGTGAACATGAGTGTACAAATATCTCTTCATAACCCTGCTTTCAATTCTTTTGGGTATATACCCAGAAGTGGGATTGTTGGTACATATTACATATTACAACATTTTTCATATGAGTTTTTTTTACACATATTATTCTCTAGCCTGCTCTTTTTGTGTAGTATGAGAGGACACTTTCCATATAAGCACTTCCATATGCACAGTATTCTTGATGGTTGCACAGTATTGCCCCATTTCTCTGAGGATTTCTCTGAGAATCCTTTGAGAGACATTTAGCTGTTTCCAACGTATAATAAGCAGTGCTGCAGTGAACATCATTATAAATATTTTCTAACTCATCTGTGAGAGTATACATGTAAAATAAATTTCTAGAAGTAGAATGCCTAGGCCAAAAGTTATGTATTTTTAATTTTGATAGACATTGTCAAAAGACTTCTAAAGAGGCACAAAGATTTTACACTCCGACCCAGTGGATGTCTGTGGCAGATTTCAAAAAGGTCTTTTTTTTTTTAAGCAGGAACAATTTCTCAGGAGGCCTCACACACTGGATGTGTCAGTTCTGAAGATCTGTTATTTCAACTCTTACACTCTATTATTGTTTACTTTTAACGGATGAGAATCTTGTCTTCCTGGCTAGATGCTAAGATATTTAAGGGTGGACATAATTTACTCTACCCATCCTCAACTCCACAGATAGTTTGGTTCCACAGACTTGCCAGAACTTGTTACATTTGTATATAATATGAATGACAGTCTTGCCTTTTAAAAAATAACTTTAATTAATTAGTTAATTAATTAATTTTTTAAAGTAGGCTTCACACAGAGCCCAGTGCCCAACACAGTGCCCAACACAGAGTGCCCAACACAGAGCCTGAACTCACAACTCTGAGATCAAGACCTGAGCTGAGATCAAGAGTCAGACAGCTAATTGACTGAGCCACCCAGGTGCCCCTATTTAATTTAATTTAATTTAATTTAATTTAATTTAATTTAATTTTAAACAGGCTCCACACCCAACGTGGGGCTTGAACTCATGATCCTGAGATCAAGAGTCTCATGCCTTCCCAATTGAGCTAGTCAGGCACCCCAACAGTCTTGTTTGTTGTGATTTTTTTTTTAACTTCAAAAATGAAGAGGTCTTTTCTTGTGTAGCTGTTCCAAGTGAAATAACTGGAAACATTCAATTCTAACATCAACAATAATAGTAGCCACTAATATTTATATTTGAGCATGCACTATGAAACAAGTATTGTCCCAAAATGCTTGACATGTGTCATCTCATGAGACAGGTGCTACTCTTATCTGTATCTTGCATCAGGGAAAACTGAGGCTCAGCGAGGCCCACTGACTTGGCTAATGTCACACACCTGGAAAGCAGCAGTTTTCCAGAAAATTTCAGTCCATTTCATTCCCCAGTCCATGTTTTTCATCCCTGAACCATATTGTCATACATATGACTTTCAACTAATCCAATTTATCATCCATACATCGGTCAACCGTACCTCTTGCCTTTCCCATGGAGCAGATATCTTCATGGGGCAGGGGGATAAAGTGATTAGAAGTTTTCTCATTTGGGGAAGATCCCCATTTTGGGAGATGCTGTCTTTCAGAAAGTGGTTATTACTTCCAAATATTCCTATTGTTCCCAACTATAGATATACTTATGGAAGTAGTTTCTTTCTTTCTTTCTTTTCTTTCTTTCTTTCTTTCTTTCTTTCTTTCTTTCTTTCTTAAAGATCACGACTTCCTTTAAATTATAAATTTCACATGCACATAAGAGGCCCCAGAGAAGAATCCTACCTATTTTTACTAAGGCCAACTTGTGAAACCCACATTTTCGAAAATGACAAGCATAATAGGATTAACACTACTTTGAACTTTCATAAAATAGTCATCAAAATTTAGAACTTGAAAGAGGCACGGTTCCAGTGAAAACTATTATTATTGAACAAGCAATATCTTTCTAGGCTATGAAGATAGATAGCACCCATAAAAAGATATGGCATCCACATTCAGTTTTTAGCCTGTGAAATAATGAACAAGAATCACAAATTAAAAAAAAAAAAAAAAGGAAGTTCAACTTCATACAATAAAGAGCAAACATACGTAAATCATTACCCCCTAACAGATCCCACATGCTTCATAAATAGTTTGAGTAAATTCACCATTTCAAATCCACAATAAGCTAACAGGAACCAGGATTTGGGTGGGAAGTGGGAAAGCTGAAGACAGGAGGCAAGATTTGCACTAACATTTGAGGGAACTATGTTGTTCCCTTACTACTTGTCCTTTGTCCAATCATCATCCATCACAAGGATACTGTTACCCAGAACCAAAATTCTCATGATTTTATCAAGTGCAAAATCTGCTGAAGATGGCATCTACCCCAGTTTAGTGCCCAGGAATCCATACAGCACTCCCCTGGTGGCTGAAATTCACAGACACAGACATCCGAGAGCATACCTTTTTCTTCTTTTTACAGGTAATACTAGATTTCTTGCTATTTTTCCAAATAGATCTGAAGGTTTCTGAAGAGATTTGAGGAGTGACTGTAATTTTTAAGACTGGACATTTACCTGATGGGGGAAAGAACATAATAGTAAATGCGTAAGATATTTCACAACTCCATTTAATGGAGTAAGTCTGGGGCTTCTGAGAGGGGCATTCTCCCACATTCTTATTAGCTGGGCAATATTCCTTTCACTTAATACCTTTTCCCTATATCTATATCTATATAGTTGTTTCTGTATTTATTTTGAGAGGGGGAGAGGCAGACAGAAAGGGAGAGAGAGAATCCCAAGCAGGCACCACACCCTGTGGGGAGTCTGATGCCCGACGTGGGGCTTTATCTCACAAGGTCATGATCTGAGCCAAAATCAACAGTTGGAGGCTCAACGGACTGAGCCACCCAGGCACCCCTCCCTCTTAATGTGAGTGATCCATAACAATTTATTTCTGTAATAACTTCTTACCCTAGTCCTTTCTTTTCCATTCCTACTGTCATATGTTTACCTGGATAATTCCAGTGGTCTTCTAACTGGTCTTCCTAGCCTCAGACTTTCCCAGCCCCAAATTCATTCTGGGCTCTACTTCCAGATTAATCATCTGAAAGTGAAATTCTAATCTTGTCTTTCATTGCCTCTAATACTTTATTGGCTCATTTTTTTTTTTTTTTTTTGAGGGGGAGAGATTGAGCATGAGTAGGGAAGGGACAGAGAGAGAATCCTAAGCAGGCTCTGCACTGTGAGTGCAGAGCGAGATATGGGGCTCAAATTGCGAGATCACGACCTGAGCAGAAATCAAGACTCACCACTTAACCGACTGACCTACCCACATTCCCCTGGCCCTTCATCTTTAGTGGATCTCTCTTGGTTTTTCTTGTCCAGCTTGCATTTTAGCTTCTTTCTGGAACAGAATCTCGAATTTACTTTGGGGTTCCACTCCTCTGTGCTCTCAGGCTAGACAGGCACATAACCCAAATCTGATCAATTAGTGGATTTATTCTCCCTGGCACAGTGATGTGTTAACAGCTATGCATGTGACTCATGATGGTCCAATGAAATCAGGAAAAAGGCTCTTTCTTAGATTAAACTGGCACAATGTAAACTTCTAGCTAGTGCTACCCAACTTGCCACTGTGCGGGAAGAACCTGCTTGAGAATATAGTCAACACAGAAGCAGAACTTCCAGGAGATGAAGGTAGGTAGTGTTATTTGAGCCCCTGAATCCACCTGGACCTGTAGCTAGAACCACCCATGGGCTTTTAGTTATATGGGTCAACAATTTGTGTGTGTGTGTGTGTGTGTGTGTGTGTGTGTGTATACTTAAATCAGTTTGAGTTGGTCTTGTATCACTTGAGACCAAGATTTCTCACTGATTTTCCTATAAAGACCTGCAATATTGTGATTAGAAGAAATATATATTTGGTCATTCATATTTCTCATATATATTTGGTCTTTGTCCGTGGTTCCTGGCTCCCAAACCCTTGGAACTTCCTGAGCAATAAGAGCAATGGGAGCATCTTTTCTTATAAGATTTGGTCTCTTAGGTGTATGTAGGGGAATGGGTGAAATAGGTGACAGGGGTTAAAAAGTACACATCACGATGAGCACTGAGTCATGTAGAGAATTGTTCAATCACTATATGGTACACCTGAAACTAATATAACACTTATGTTAGCCACACTGGAATTCATTTAAAAAAGATTTGAAAAATATAACATTTGGTCCCTTGTTCTCAGTTCCTAAAAACACCTTAGAGCCACAAAGGGGAAATGGGTGCCTTATAATTCATAACAAGCCCCTTTCTATCACACCGGAGTTTATGATAATGAGGTGATTTTTGGATAGCACCTAAGATAGGGCTGGTTGCCAAGGGAAACCAACCATAAATAGAGGGTTAAAACCTTCAGTCCTACCCCCTGATTTCCAGGGAGGGGAAAGGGGCTAGAGGTTGAATCAATCACCAGTGGTCAAGGATTTAATCAATCATGCCTATGTATGAAACCTCCATAAAAACCCAAAGGACAGGATTCAAAGAGCTTCCAGGTTGGGAAACCAGAATGCTTCTGTGTGCCACCATGCTGGGCCCCAAACTCCATGAGGACAGAGCTCCTTTGTTTGAGACCTCACCCTCTAAATATCTCTTCATCTGGCTATTGATTTAATATCCTTGTAATAAACCAGTAATCCAGTAAATAAACTGGTTTCCTGAGTCCTATTAGCTGTTCTAGCAAATTAATAAAACTCAAGGAGGGGGTCATGAGAACCTCAGATTTACAGCCAGCCAGTCAGAAGCATAGTAACAATTTGGACTTGTGATTGGTGTCTAAAGTGGTGGTGGAGGGGAGGGGATAGTCTCGTGTGACAGAGCCCTTAACCTGTAGAATCTAATGCTATCTCCAGATAGGTAGGGTCAGAATTGAGTTGAATTGTAGGACACCCCGCTCACATTTGGCAGTTGTTTCGTGGTCAGGGGAAAGACCTATGCCCACACATCAAAACTGGGGTCAGAATAATAAGACTCAAATACCTAGTATGCCATTCCGAGAGCCTGTGTCAGCCCATCCTTCTTTTATTTCCCATGGCACTTGCCCTTCTCCCCCTTCCTGTTTCTCATCTAGCCAAATGTCCAGGTCCTGCTTGCATCACAGGTGCCACAAGCTGTAGTTTGTGGAGGCCAGGATACACCAGGAAGAGGCTAGAAGCAGACAGGTAAGTAAGACATATGGTTGAGAGGAAAATTATGAACCTTAAAAATAGTACTGAATGTCACCTCCAGAGGGTCAGTTGAGGTTGAAACATGAAAATGGTTGTAAGGGTGTGAGAACAAATCAGGCTGGGCACAGTAAAAGGTAGTGGAGGGCAAGGTGGATGAATATGGATAAGGGACCAGGAGGTGTAAGACAGTACAGTTTGTAATTTCAAGGCTTGGAAAGGGCCAGAAACCATGTCGCTGGGGACTTGAGTGGTACATATGTGCCTGGAAGAGAAGCAAAGTCAGTGTCCTATTTGGATGTTTTCCTCTGGTGAGCAGTGCTTATTGATGCTTGGTGTGCTGGGGTCATTCCATCCTACATACAGGTCGTCACAAAAAATCAGGTGGGGTCGCAGGGAAAGTTGCTCTGGAACCTCAGGGTGGGGCTGGGCCATAACAAAATCTAGGGCAAGAAGTCTCCCAGGAGCATGCCTAGATTGAGAGGTTGAGCAGTAGCCCTTCATGTTTCCTGGGTCTGATTTTGGCCCAGTGTCTTCCATGTTTCCTTGTAGAGCAGCAGGTTATATAGACATAAGTCTGCTAGGTGACATGAGGGGCCATGCCAAATGTCTAATATAGACCTTGGTGTCTCACTTGGGCCACTCCAGAGGGGTCACTGGCTGCAAAGGCCTCTTTGACCACGTCTAGGGTAGAAAGGACCAGTGGACCTATTTATTGCAATCTAAAAGAGCTTAAAGCAAATACTTCTAGTTCCCTGCCTAATATCTTTTCTGACCTTATTTTCTTTCTTTCTTTCTTTCTTTCTTTCTTTCTTTCTTTCTTTCTTTCTTTCTTTCTTTCTTTCTTTCTTTCTTTCTTTCTTATTTTCTTTATTTATTTTGAGAGAGAAAGAGGGAGAGAGGATGTGAGCAGGGGAGGGGCAGAGAGAGGGGAAGAGAGAATCCCAAGCAGGCTCTGTGCTGTCAGCGCAAGCCTGATGTGGGGCTTGAACCCACAAATGGTGAGATCATGGCCTGAGCCTAAACCAAGAGTCAGGCATTTAAATGACTGAGCCATGTAGGCGCCTCTGACCTTATTTTCTAACAGAGCTCACATTTTTCTTATGGCAGCAATGTTCCCAGTTAAAAATTAGGGATGAGCATGTGACATGCTTCTGGCCAACTGCAAATGAGCAAAAGTTGCTGAGGATTTCTGAGATTCCCTCATACAGGTACCAGCACTATCTCCTTGTCCCTTTCTTCTTCTTCTGGTCTGGAATGGAGATGGGAGGCTTTCAGTGAAGCAGCCACCTTAAAACTATGAGGATAAAAACCACCTGCTAAGGCAGATGGTGGAGAAAGAGAAAGGAATGATGTTGGGGCACATCTGTACCTGCTCAGTCTTCCTCTACTTACTTGATTAAGCCACTATAGCTGGTTCTGTTCCATGTAGCCAAACATCATCTCTCACTGATGCAGAATTTAACAGCAAATAGGTATAAATCATCGTCATGGAGAAAAACAAAGCCCAGAGTTATTTAAAAAAAAAAAAAAAGGCAAGCACAAATGTAGAGGAGGACGGAGCTTCAAGAGGAAAACAAGGTCTAAAGTCTTGATCACTGTGAAGCTGAGGGAGCAGTGTGGGATGCATGGCTCATATGTGAGTAGTGCCGGGGCTGCAAACCACTTAAAATGGGGCCAGGAGTGTGGCAGGCGGGGCCAGCTTAAGGCCTCAGAGGATTCACGTGGCAGCCAAACTCACAAAAGACTGTCATGATCCCTGAACACCACACTTTTGGTCATCCTTTTCGCTTTTCTTTACGAAACTCTAGCCATACGGCAATGCTCTATAGCGTGTGAGGCCTTCAGTTCCTTAGTGGAAGCTGAGGTGATTTCAGATAGTATTAGATATTGACATGGAATTATATAACAATGAATCACATGGTAGAAAGCTATGCACTTAGGGAGCCTGGGTGGCTCAGTCAGGTAAGCGTCCAACTTCAGCTCAGGTCATGATTTCGCAGTTCGTGGGTTTGAGCCCCATGTTGGGCTCTGTGCTGACAGCTTGGAGCCTGGAGCCTGCTTCGGATTCTGTGTCTCCCTCTCTCTCTCTCTCTCCCCCTCCCCCAGTCTCTCTTTCTCTCTCTCTGTTTCTCAAAAATAAACATTGAAAAAGATTTTTTTAAAAAGCTATGCACTTTTCAATTCTCTAAAAATGTAATCAAAGTAATGCATACATATAGCTAAAAAATCAAATAGGGCTAAAAAGTTCATACTGGAAAACAACAGACCCTTTCCCTTCCCTCAGGCTTTTCCTCCAAAGAAAACCACTTTTAACTCATTCAGCTGTTGTTTTTTTCTTTTGTATTTTTTTTTTTTTGGTTTCACGTTTTTATTTAAATTCTAGTTAGTTAACATATAGAGTAATATTGATTTCAAGAGCAGAATCTGGTGATTTATCACTTACACATAACAACCCAGTGTTCATCACAAGTGCCCTCCTTGATACTCATTCATTCAGCTGTTTTTCGTGAGATTTACTGCCTTACTCCAAAGAAAGTGCTTTTTATATGATATTTCCATTAAACATTTTACGTATTGACTGTTATCCTGTCTTCTCACCAAACCTCTCAACAGTTCTATTTCAAAATTTTTAGTTAAATCAACACTTGTTGTATTGACTGGTATGGTCATATATATTTTGTTCACAGTATTTTTCTTACTCATAAAACTTTTAAGATTTTATTTTTAGGTAATCTTTACACCCAATGTGGAGTTTGAACAGTCTGAGATCAAGAATCACATGATCTACTGACTGAGCCAGTCAGGTGCCCCAATTATATAACTTTCTTCTGAGTTAATAGTGTTAATTTTTCATTTGCACAGTTTCCTGTGTACCAATTCTAAATATTTCCCCCGATTTCTTTTATTTTTCATACACCCATTAGTATTTCTTGCAAAATACTTAAGTATTTCCAAAGTTCGATTCAGTTTTTACCACAGTATTCCTCCTTTCCAAAGTCTTCTATTTTTCTGTCCATTTGGACTAGTTCTGATCTTCAACCATCATCTGGGATTCTGTTTTCTTTTTCTTTTTTTTTTCTTTTAAGTTTATTTATCTTGAGAGAGAGCTCAGGGGAGGGGCACAGAGATAGAAAGGGAGGTAGGGGAGAGGAAAAAGAGAGAGAGAAAGAGAGAGAGAGAGAGAGAGAATGAATCCCAAGCAGGCTCTACACCATTAGCGTGGAGACCGATGAGGGCTCAATCTCACGCACCAAACGGTGAGATCATGACCTGAGCCAAAATCAAGAGTCACTTAACCAATTGGACCAGTCAGGTGCCCCTGGGACTCTCTTTTCTACTTTTCTATATTGGTTCTCCTGATTTCTGGATTCTGGATTCTTCATCTTTGTGGTTTATTCTCATTTTGCTCAAATGTGTTCTCTGGGAGCTTCCTAGGAAACAGAGGAGGCAAAGAGTTTGAGTTCTTGTGTACTGAAAACTACTTTATCCTCATACTTGGTTAGAAGTTGGGAATGTATAAAGTTCTCATAGAGTTTTCATGGCAGTGCCTCATTGTTTCTAGCTTCTGGTTAGAAGTCTGAGGTCATGCTGATTCTCAGTCCTTTGCACGGAAAATACAGTATTTATCTGTAATTGTTAGACTTTGACCTTTATTCCTAGTGTTCTAAATGCCATGGTGATATAGCTTTTATCATTCACTGTGCAGGGCACTCAATGGGCTCTTTCAATATACAGATTTATGTCTGTTAGTTCTGGGAAAGTTCTTGATTTATTTGATAATTATTTGATAATGCCCTCTCCCCACTTTTCTCTGTTCACTCTTTCTGAACTATGAGTTAAATATTGGTGTTCACAGACTGATCCCCTCTAATATTTTCTAATTTTTCATCTTCCTATTTTTGTTCTACTTTTTAAAGCCTTGCTTGAATTCATCTTTCACCATTCATTTTGAAATTTTTATTTTGGCTATCATTTTTACTTGCCAAGAACTTTTTCTTATTTTCTGATTATTCTTTTTTCATAGCATCCTGTTCTTGTTTCACAGATGCATTATCTTCTGTTTCACTGGGAGGAGTCATAACGAATTTCTTTTCTTAATTTTCTGTATTGTCTCTTTATCTTCAGAGTTCCCTTTTTTCTCTCAGGCTTGGTTTCCTATATCAAACTATTGCCTCAAGTATCTGGAGATGTTTGGATTTCTGTTCACAGTGAAGCATGAGGCATCCAAAGGCTTATGGGAAGCTCCTCTGTAGGAGCAGGGCTTGCTTACCTGCTGGGCTTCTTTGAATGATGAGGGCATGGCCAGGTGTCAGCACCTGTTTTTCCTTTCTCTGGGCCTATCCAGTTTTCAAAGAATACCCCAGTCTTCTACATGGCTTTTGGCCTCCAGAAGCAGGGCAGACAAAGAAGGCTGCAGTAATGGTAAAGGCTGTGTCCCAAGTGTTAAGTGTGTAGAATTTTCCCTAATCCTCCTCTTTTCAGCTTCTTACTTCACTCTCATTCTCTGCCATGCTGGGTGTGCTGGGTCTGCTGAAAGGCTGTTTAATTTTTCTAGGGAAAACTCCCTAACTAGTCTTCCTTCTCCTGTCTTCACCTCTCCTCCAATGTATTTTCAACATAGAGCTAGAGTAATCCTGCTGAGATGTGGGTCAGATCAGGTCACTCCTCTCAAAATTCTCAAATGCCTTTCCATTCTCAATAGAGTTAAAAACTAATCATAATTGCCTAGAAGTCCCCTTGCCCTCCATGCTTACTTCTTGGAATTTTTTTTTGTCCTATGACTCTCCCATTACCTCTCACTCCACTCCAGCCATGTTGGCTTCCATACTGGTTTTAGAACACACCAGGTAGCCTCCTGCCTTAAGCCTTTGCACTCGCTGTTCAGCTTACCTGGAATTCTCGTTCCCCAGATATACGTGGCTTGCTCCCTCACACCTTCTGGCCTTCACTCAAATGTTTCTTCTTCGTACAGCCTTCTCTGGCTATCCTAACTAAAACTCCCAACGCCTGACATACATGCTTTATCTCCTTTTCTTGCTTTATTTTTCCCTTAAGTATGATCCCCATCTGATATCTGATATACAATGTGTATTTTACTTCTTTTTATAGTTGGTTTACTGTCTGTCATTCACTAGGAAGTAAGATCCATGAAAGCAGGAATTCACTGCTTAACTCAAACAAGGCCTGGCATTTGTGTGTTGTCCCGATCAGATGGAGTAGCCATCAAATGTGGGGCACTCCGATTGGGTGGAGGCCAGGGGCACAGGCGATAAAAGAGTCCACCCAAGGCAGAACAAAAGAGATAAAAGTTTACTGAATACATTGTAAGGAAGCAGTGGGCAAGACAGCAAAGGAGACACTGTAACGAAGCACGGGTGAGGAGCCACAGTTACAGGGCACAGTGAGGAGGTAGTAAATGTATGGAATTTTCCCTTTTTGATAATTTTAGGAACTGTGCTCACTGGTAATTGGTTAGTTAGGGCCTATGGTTATTTAGAGGTGGGTTGCTTCGTGAGCCTGTTTGCATTCAGCTCAGTGGTCACCGTGGGCCCTTTGGCCTTGCTCTACAGCATTAATAAATTCATGTTGAAATAAATAAATAAATCAGTAAGAATGAATAAGTGAAACTATCCTTAAGTATTCTGTTTTTTTTTTTAATTAGTCAAAAAGCAACCCTGTAAGATGTAGACAGTTCAACCCTCTGCTAACCTTTTTTTTTTTTTTTTTTTTTTGTAACTAGTGAGGTTGCTGATGTTTCTGAGGAAGCTTTCATTGTGTGTGTTCCATCATTAAAGGTAGTTCAATAAGAATTCCTTGGTAGGCAAATAAATTACTTTAGGCTATTAATTTGGATTTCATGAAAGAAGTAGAATTAGAAATTAGCTTGTTAACTTGCAAATGATAAGGACACAAAAGCAATCAAAAGAAGAACATTAGTTCTATAATCAGTGATATCACTCATTGCTTTTAATGTTTAAAAGGATACCATTAAGGCTAAATGGCAAGAGATTTCCCTGTAGAATCCAACCAGCTAACCCTGTTTTGAGGAGTCTTTCTAACAACCTGAGGTGTTCCATGGAAACAAGTCATAATTATTTTGGTTCAAAATGTGGATGTATTAAAGCTACTCATGATATATACTACTATATTTGGGAAATTAATACTTCCTTGAACTATAAGTTGTTTTTAAATGCTTTTTAAATGAGAATCTGTATTTTCAGGTGGGTATTTCATAATTATCTTCCCTACTTATGCAAATTGAACTATTTACTAAGCAAGCACAATGTTTTGCAGTTCCAAATAAGTACTCAATGAGAATCATTTTCCGTCAAATCATCTGAGACTGCCCATCATTAGCACTTAACTACAATAAAGATCAGAACACTGCCTGTGGTATTTTATAATATCTTTTGCCACAGGGTATAGTGAGTAAGTTACTCCCATACTAAGGAAAACCAAATGAAATCATTAACCTGCTTTCAGTTTATTAAGCTCAGATTAAAGTTAAATTTAAATTATTTTTAATAATTCCATTGAATTTGAATTCAATTCAAATGGACTAGGAACATGTTTTGTTTCTCCAAAATAAAGGGATAATTTAAAAATCTTGGAATCATTCGATTGGCTTGTGAAGAAATGGCAATGCAGTAGTTTTAACCTTTTATTTTTATTTTTGAGAGAGAGACAGAGAGTGTGAGCAGGGGAGGGGCAGAGAGAGAGAGAGAGAGAGAGAGAGAGACAGAATCCGAAGCAGGCTCCAGGCTCTAAGCTGTCAGCACAGAGCCTGACGCGGGGCCTCAAACTCATGAATTGTGAGATCATGACCTGAGCCAAAGTCAGACACTTAATGTACTGAGCCACTCAGGCACCCCGGTGGTTTTAGTTTTAAAGTGGTGATTACTTCATTATTGGTGAAGTAATAGTGTAATTCTTGTAAAACTGCCACTGTTAAAAAAAAAAAATGCAACCTAAAACTATGCCATGTCTCTAAGATCATTGAAGAGATGACAAAGACCAATACTTCTACTACTTAATTCTCTCCACATAACCTGCCAGATAATGCACCAAGATCTCTCCCCCACCCTTTTTAAAAATTTTTATTTAAGAGAGAGAGAGAGAGAGGGAGAGAAAGAGAGAATCTTAAGCAGGCTCTGAGTGGAGCCTTACACGGGGCTCCATCAAAAGACCCCGGGATCATGACCTGAGCCAAATCAAGAGTTGGACACTCAACTGACTGAGCCACCCATGTACATCTCTTTCCCCCTTTTAAACACTGAATTTGGATGTTCAAATCTGTTTATATGTCTTTCATTGAGCTTTATTTAAAATGGCGTTACTTCATCCCTCTGTCGGCTGTAAGTATGGCTATCGTTAATTCTGGTCATACATATTAATGAAAGGAAGAGGGCAGCGTTGGCCAATGTGTAATAAATAACTCGTTCCATATGTGAGTCTCTCATTTTCAAAGGATTACATGGTCATAAACCACCCTTACTGCTCTCCCGATGCCAATCAAATTGAAGCCATCTTTGATGGTCCAGAAAGCACATCAGAATCTTAGAAGAGATGTCACCTGAGTTTTCCAATTGCTATCTGGAGGAATATCTGCAGGTGGGTTGGGAAGGAGAATAGAGAATAGGACAGAGTCCCTCAGAGAATAAGTGAGACTCAGAGAAGAGAGGGAAAAGAAAGAGCAACTGAGAAAATTTCACTCTAATGACAATCGTTACAGTAGCCCCATCCCCCTTATCTGGGCTTTCTCTTTCCACAGTTTCAGTCATCGGCGGTCAGGAAGCAGATGGGTTTCCTTCTGAGGAGTTATCAGAAGGTCAGTAGGAGCTTAATGCCTGTCATTCTCCTCACTTCACCTCCTCACATAGGCTTTGTTATTTCACATCATTACAAGGGTGACTCCAGTACAGTAAGATATTTTGAGAGAGAGGCAAGCCATTTTCACATAGTATGTATTTATTTATTTATAGAGCATGAGCGGGAGAGAGAGGAAGTGGGGGAGAGAGAATCTTTTTTTTTTTAAGTTTATTTATTTTTTGAGAGAGAGAGAGAGAGAGAGAGCACAAGCAGGGGAGGGGCAGAGACAGACAGAGAGAGAAAGGGAGTCACAGAATCTGAAGCAGGCTCCAGGCTCCGAGCTGTTCGCACAGAGCCTGATGTAGGGCTTGAACCCATAAACTCTGAGATCATGACCTGAGCTGAAGTCGGACACTTAACTGACTGAGCCACCCAGGCGCCCCAAGAGAGAGAATCTTAAGCAGTCTCCACACTCAGCATGGAGTCCAACGCCTCAATCCCATGACTCTGGGATCATGACCTCAGCCAAAATCAAGAGTTGGACGCTCAACCGACTAAGCCACCGAGGCACCCCCACATAGCTTTAATTACAATATACTAGCATAAGCATTCTATTTTACTATTAGTTATTATTGTTAATCTCTTTCTGTGCTTAATTTATAAATTAATCTGTCATAGGTATGTATTCATAGGAAAAAACCTAGTACATACAGGGTTTGATCCTATCTGCAGTTTCAGGCATCCACTGGGGATCTTAGAACATGTCCCCCATGCATAAGGGGAGACTACTGTACTTAGGTCAAAGATGACATATGACATCCTAGAAGTTCTTGAACTCTGTGCAAATCACTGGGCAAATTGGTACAAGGGTAGGCGGTTTATGATAGTGCTCTTGGTTATCACTTAGCTCAGACCAGTTATTTAATGAAAAAAGTAGAGCAAGCTGTGAGTAGAATAGCATTTAGGAGTGAATGGATGTGGACAAGTGGAGGGGAACACAAACTGAAAACACTCTACCTGTCTTTCTGGCTCTTAATGCTTCAAGTATGTCAGTAGCAGCCATTTCTCCCAGGACATTGTTTCCAAGGTCAATTTCCCTTAAGTGAGCAGAGTATTTGATCAGGCTGGACAAAGAAAATGACAAATCAAAATGGCAATGTTACTCAAAGAAACTCAATCCACTTATTATGGAGTATGATCTTTCTTCTTAGGTCCTCAATACTCTCCTTGACCCCACTTCCAAAGATGATGCACTGACCCAATTTGAAAACTGAAGATATCCTGAATTCAGGCTTTTCCAATTTAATCTCTCTAGATTGGATGGCCCCCTTCAGCAAGTTGGTAGGATAAAGACTTAGTTGCCTTCAATATTCCATTCATTTATTTATTCATAAGATGTGGGGGTTGTGCAGGGTTTCCCAGTCTTTTAGATTTTGCACACCGGTAAAATGTCAAAAACTTGGGAGGGAATGGTTTGGCAACTTTTAGTATGTCAAATAAATAGCAATTCTCACCTTGTCAATAAATAAAAGAACAAATATTTTTACATGAAATTAGGAAGGGCATAGTCTCAAAATAAAGGATTGTGTTTAAAATTGAGTAAGTTTAGCTTTATGAAAAATGAACACACCATCTTTTTTTTTTTTTTTTTTCTAATCTCTTTGAGGATTATTGAAAATTCCTTCATGCCCTAGCACTGGCCTGACAACTGGTCTTTGGGAATCTCTGGCATGATGAGTGGACGTGAAATCTGGGTGAAGGCCTGGGTTCCTGGTTAGCTTTTACCTCCTGTCAACCGTGTAGTCATGGGCAGATCATGTGTCCTCTGGGGTCTCACCTTTCTCATCTGTAAAACTGGCCTCCAAACTGGCTGTTCTGCCTATTTCATAAGGTTGTGGTGAAAACAGAATGAAGCAGTTCCTGTGAAAGTATCTTGCAAAATGCAGTATCAATGATGCTATCATACTGAGTGCAGGCTTATTAAATGCATATATGTCTAACATTGCAGAGATTAAAGGAATTTAACTCATGGCCTCTGCTCTGAAAGAAATTATCATCTGACTTCCAATAAAACAATTTTGAGTCCTTACCACACACTGAGGATATGAAATTTTAGTTAGGATCAGTAGTGAATATAAGGTCATTCTCTTGCTCCCTGTACACATTTTCTATTGATTCAGCAGCCAGAATTCAAGGGTGGGGCTGAGTGGTTCCACCAGACTCTCCCTCTCAAAGGGTCTTGCTCTCCAAAATAGCCTGTCTAATCAGGACTTGCCTGGCTTTGGCTTCCTGAACTGCCTGCCTATATCCAATTCCTTCAGGTAAGATGGGTGAGAACAGGGATGCTTCAGAAGGAAGCAGGAAGAGAATGAAGAATGTTGAAGACAAACTTCACAAGTCGACAATTTTACATCTAACTCTGATTCCAGAGGCCAAGGATTTAATCACTATGCTATTCAGCCTCGCATGAATTACGGTTCTTTATACATCAGATGTGATGAGGGCCACCCACATGCTTAAGCACTTGCGCCCAGCTCAAATGGGCCTTCCAAGGGTAGGAGTGGAGCTGAAATCTGCCAAGTTTTGCTAGTCAAGTCCTGGGCCCTGGAGCATAGACCTAGAAAGGTTAACCTCCTCCCACTCATTGGCCAGAGGTGGTACGTTTTTAACTCATCTGCCCAGAGAGGCTCTTTTTCTAATTTGTATAAAGGTACTTGCTGGAGCCCTAGGCACTATATTTAGCACCTTCCATGATCTAATTTAACCCTATAAGAATCTCTTGAGTTAGACACTATTATTATCCCCATTTTTACAAAAGAGGAAACCGAGTTACAGAGAAATTATGATAAAAACATAGATAGGTTAAAAGTAAGAGGACAGAGAGAGGTATATCATATTAACATTAATCCAAAGAAAGCTGAAGTGACTATATTAATATTCATCAAAGTAGATTTCAGAAAAGGGAATATTATCAGAGACAAGAGAAAAATATTACTAGGGACTCCATAATGATAATATGGGCCAATTCTTCAAGTGACTTAATCTTAAATATTTTGCACCCAACAAAAGATCTTAAAAATATATGAAACAAAACTGATTAAACTGCAAAGAGGTATGAACAAAGTCACAATTCTCCTCTCAACAACTGATAGAACAAGTAAACAGAAAATTTGTAAAGATACAGAAAACTGTAACAATGCTGCCAACCAACTAAACTTCATTGACATTTATTCACATTCCATCCAAAAACAGCAAAATACACATTCTTTTCAAGTAAACATGGAACATTTACCAAGACAGATCATAATCTGGGCCATAAAACAAGTATGTTCTCCAATCACAGCAGAATTTAATAAGAAATCAACCAGAGAAAAATATTTGAAACATTTACAAATATGTGGAAACTAGGCTGACAGGTCAAAGAAATCAAAAGGAAAATTAGAAAATAGTTTGAATTGAATGACAATAAAAATACGTATCAAAATTTGCAGGATACAATTAAAAAGTCCTTGGTATTAATATAACCATTTACATTAGAAAACCAAAAAGTTTAAAATCAGTAACTTAAGCTTCTACTTTAATAAATTAGAAAGAAAAGCACATATTAAAGCCAAGGTAAACAGAATAAGGGAAATAATAAAAATAAGAATATAATACAATGAAATTGAAAAAAACTAAAACATTAGAGGAAACCAAAAGTGAGTTCTTTGAAAAGGTAAATAAAATAGATAAAATTCTAATCACATTTATTGGGGGGAAAAAAGAAAACAAATTATCAATGTCAGGCACAAAAGAGGATACATCACTGCAGATCCTCCAGATAGGAAAAGGATGAGAAGGAAATATTATGAATAACTTTAAGGCAATAAATTTGAAAACTTAGCCAAAATGAACAAATTGCTTGAAAGACATAAACTACCGAAGCTTAACACCTTCCTCCCCAAATAACCAGAATAGCCTTCTATCTACTAAAGAAATTGAATTTGTAGTTAAAATCTTCTCATAAAGAAAACTCCAAAAAAAAAAAAAAAGAAAGAAAACTCCAGGTCCAGATGTCTTCACTGGTGAATTTCATCAAATATTTAAAGATAAAATAATGCTGATTCTACACAAATTCTTCCATAAAATAGAAAAGGAGGGAACACTTCCTAACTCATTCTGTAAGGCCAAAATCACCTTAATCCCAAACCAGAGGAAAACATTACAAGAAAAATAGAGACCAACAGTCCTCATGAACACTGATGTGAAAACTCTTACCAAAATGTTAGCAATATACAAAAGGATAAACCATCAGCAATACAGTAAATCTAACAATATATTAAAAGGGTAATAAAATGAAGTTTATTAATATAATTATTATAAAAATAGCAGCAAAGTTATCCAAGTGGGAAATTCCTAACTTTCCTAAATAAAGAAGTAAAGCATATTAGAAAAAGAATCTTTAGGAGCACCTGGGAGGCTCAGTCGGTTGGGAGTCCAACTTCGGCTCAGGACATGATCTCACAGCTCGTGAGTTTGAGCCCCGTGTCGGGCTCTGTGCTGACAGCTCGGAGCCTGGAGCCTGCTTCAGATTCTATGTCTCCCTCTCTCTCTGCCCCTCCCGCATTTGTGCTCTCTCTCTCTCTCAAAAATAAATAAACATTAAAAAAAAAAAAGAATCTTTTTCTGGTAAAATAATAGCCATCAATCAAGACCTCAAGTTTCCAACCTTGGCATGTTCTGTTGCCCTTGATTACCCTAAGGTGCTATAAGTACTAATATCCTGACATCGTATAACCTGGAGTCTTCTACTGGGCAATCTTTCCTATTGTGCTGCAAATGCTGACTTGTGGCTTGGCCCACTGGGTATTTGGATTCAGGAGAGCTGGACAGAGAGAGTCCAGGGTTGTCAGCATAAACATGGCAAGAAAATATTCTGTTTTCCAGGAGCTTTTGAGAAATGCTCTTTCTGCCTAAGTAGTCTGGGACAACTTTGTAATCAAAAACAAAAAAGTGCTCACACTTGAGTAGTTTGCCTTTCTTCCTCAGGTCACATAGCTGACTTTAGGGGAAAAAAATCTAGAGGTCATAACTCCTGCCTTTCCTTTGTTGCCAACTTCATAAAATGGGGCTTCTAGTGAGGTCTTTGGGACCACTTTGTGGGCTCACATACAACTGTCTGCCATTTTTATGATTTCAGGATTTTCCTTAAGATCACAAACCAAGACCAAGGTGGGTCCCTGCTTTCCTCTCAGAGCTAAAAACCCTCACTTAGCACTATTAATAAACTGCAATTAAATTGTTGTCCCTACAATTTAACTAAAGCACCGAGTTTTAGAAGGTGAACAAATAAAACCTCTTAATTTTCTACTCACCATGTTAAAATTTGAGTGAATTCCAACAAGCCATTTTCTCCTTCTTTTCCTTTTCCATCTATGCCATTATCTGCCAAATACAATTTCACTAACCAAGGACCAGCCGAATCTTTAATTTTTTCGATTCCTATAAGAAAATAATAGTATTTTGTTATTTTAGATAATAGCTCCCCCACTTACCACCAGATAAGTTGATTTTATTTTTAAGATTATACTTATTTGACTTGTGTGAGTAGATTTTGGAATATATTCAAGGAAATAGATGTAATTTAAGAAATCCTTTAAAAAAGTACTCAGTACATCCTTTATTCTTTATAATAGCAAGCCCCAAATTGCTCTGTATGAAAGGAAATCTCACTTAAGATTTAAATTGTTGCCTTTACTTTGGCTAAAGAGGAAAATCAATGTTTCTAGAAATTTCCTAGTAGAAGATAAGCAAGTTGTTCACTGATCCTAGGGAAGTGATAGTCCTTACCCAGGGATTCAGAATCTGCAAAGTTGTCACATTTTTTGAACTCTAGGAGGACAAATGTGAAGTAGAAAGAACCATCTTGCCTTTGTAGACTTCATGACTGAGGTCAGTGGTCCTGGAATCTAATTTACCCCATTGGTCCATTCAGCTGTTATGAAGTTCAGTGTCACTCAGTGCTATGGAATGGCATCATGTACACATTTAATTTATACCCATTCAAGTTTAGGAGTTTGGCAAAGAGAAAGACAGGAAGAGGATGGAGAAGACTAAATAGCCATGGACATGCCAGCTAATTCACTCAATAAGTGTGAGATGGGAAATCTGAGTCTCTGGTCCCAAAGCCAGATTGCCTCCAAGTGTTTGAAATTATATGCTTTGTGTACAATATAACCCCCTAAACACTAGCCAACTACTTCATCTGGGGCTTAGCTAACAAACAATGACCTGTTCCAAAGTTGGCAAGAAACTGCACGGGACTTGGAAATAATATACCTCTATACATTTATTGTGTGGGCAGTTTATTTATTTTTTAACATGAAATTTATTGTCAAATTGGTTTCTATACAACACACAGTGCTCATCCCAACAAGTTCCCTCCTCAATACCCATCACCCACCTTCCCCTCCCTCCCACCCCCCATCAACCCTCAGTTATTCTCAGTTTTTAAGAATCTCTTATGGTTTGGCTCTCTCCCTCTATAATTTTTTTTCCTTCCCCTCCCCCATAGCCTTCTGTTAAGTTTCTCAGGATCCACGTAAGAGTGAAAACATATGGTATCTGTCTTTTTCTGTATGACTTCACTTAGCACAACACTCTCCAGTTCCATCCACGCTGCTACAAAAGGCTGTATTTCATTCTTTCTCATTGCCACGTAGTATTCCATTGCATATATAAACCACAATTTCCTTATCCATTCATCAGTTGATGGACATTTAGGCTCTTTCCATAATTTGGCTATTGTTGAAAGTGCTGCTATAAACACTGGGGTACAGTTTAAAGGATTGTAAAGAATCATTTAGCTATACACTGATTTTGCCTAATATGCTGACTTGAGAACCTAATCCCAAGGGCTAGACAGGATTCTTCTGTACTTGAATTCATTCAACATTCAACACATTTTTTTAAAAGAGTATGTTTTTTGTTTAAAATTTATTTATTTTGAGAGAGAGAAAGAGAAAGAAAGCAAGGGGGGAAGGGTAGAGAAAGGGGGGGGGGAGAGAGAGAGAGAGAGAATCCTAAGCAGGCTCTGTACTGTCAGCACAGAGCCCGACGTGGGGATCAAACTCAAGGACTGTGAGATCATGACCTGAGCCGAAGTCAGATGCCCATCCCAAGCGCCCCTTCAACAGATATTTTTGAGCTCTACCAGATGTCAGGCACTGTCCTAGGTGCTGGGAATCCAACAGGGAACAGAAGAGACAAACTCCCTGCCATCTGAAGCTGACATGAAGTGATCGCTATCTAGTGTGTAGGAAGAACACGGAAGAGAGAAGAGTCAATGATAACCAAGTATAAGTTTTCAATTCATGAAAGAGAATGACTTTTTAGGGCAAGGTGATATAGCTGGACTTTTTGTTATTTTCCTTCAAAACACAGTTGGAGGGATGAAAACTAGCCCATCATTTAGTTTCATTGGGGGTAAGCCTAACTTGTCCAAATGTATTTGTTCTTACATCCAGGGCATGGGAATGATGGCAAATGACAGCTGTTATAAATAATTTAACAGTGCTAATATATTAGGACGGTATCTGACACACTGTGGGTGTTTAATAGCCATTGAACAAATGAATGAATCAATGAATAATAGAGTATAGAGTGTAATCATACTGTGGAAACTTTTATCTCACTGTTTATTGTTTTTCCAAGTACAAGGGAGCTAATAATGCCTTGAGACCATTTATGAACACGAATAGGATATGACTTTTCTATTTATAAAATCTCTTCACAAACATAGTGCCTTTGAAAAGTTAAGTTTACTGCTCAGAATAATTAATGATGTGGATACTGATCACATGTGGCACTCGTTTCTTATTGTCCCCTTTTTGCCAGAAAGCAGTGGTGATGAAACATGAGGCCAGTGGAGCTAAGGCCAAAGGCCAAATTCCTGTGCAGTTGCTGAGCACTAGAGCACTACAAGGAAAGAAACAGTTTTTGCCAGTCTACCCCTGCCACCCCACCGACTTAGCCAGCGCGGCACAAATGTATGCAGTTGGAGAGGAAGGGGGCTTCCGGGCCTGTGACTGGCCTGGTACAACTTGCATCCCCAGGGGAAAAGCAATCCAAATTCCCCTCCAACTGGTGGAAAGCAAGGTCGCAATGTCATCTCTGCTCATGAAAAATAACCAATTTGGAAAGTGCTGGTCCAAACCATTCTGCAGAATTTAGGGAGTCACAGTGCCCTGTCAGAGGGTAGGAAGACTGATGTTGCTTAGCACAGGGATTTCCTCCTCTGGGCCTTTATCCAAAATTTAAGCAGAACCAAATACTTTTCTCTGAATAGTAAACAAATTCCTCAGAGTAAAGAAAGGTGAGTACATACTCAGCCCCTGGTAATACTTGATCCACCCCAGCTGTATTCATCCCAACCTATTTTTCCCCTAGTCTTAACATTTCTTTAAAACAAAAACAAGTTCACAGACAATGACTATTTTAATTTACACTCCTCTGTCTCCGAGAACTTAGTGGCGGCACAGCAATGCCAATTGTGACTAAGAGGCAGGAGGGTGTAGAGAAAGCAGAATCCCTGGGTTTAAAACCTCTCTCTGAAAAACTCTGTGGGACTCCCCAGAAAGCCACTTACCTTCTCTGAACCCAAGTTTCGTCGCTGCTCTAACAGAGATAATACTCATTTCATAGATGGACTGGGAGGATCGACTGGGAAGCATGGTGAAGTAATGGTTGTAGAGGTACTTAGTACACAACAAATGTTACTGCCTGTCTTCTCAGTTTCATTTCTGGAAACTGTAAGTCATTGAAACACTGGAATGAGAGCGGCCCTGCTGGAAAACCTCCTTGTGGAAGGTATCTCCCCTTCTGCCACCGCCTCCCTGAGGATCAGATACATACTTCTTATAATTGCACACCTCCTCTGGAAGCCTCTCCACAGATCCGTCTGGACTCACCCAACCTTGTGCTTCATCCCATTTTCTCTGTGGTTAATTGCCAAGATCCCCCAACTGTCCCTGACTGCAGAATCTTTCACCCTCATTGAACTGGCTATCTGGTCCTTTCAGATTTCCCTCCTAAATATACCTGGACCATCTTTCTATCACTGCACTCTGCACTTTTGCTCCTCATGTCTGAACTATCGTGATAGCCTCCAAACTGGTCTGTCTCCCTTCACCTGGATGTCCCTTTTTCCAAAACACATGCTGCAATGCTGCCCAAGGTTCTTTTCAAAAATCCAATTCTCATCATGTCACTGCCTTGCTTCAGAGGAATCATGGCTCTAACTTTGCACACAGCAGAAACCCCAACTCAAC
This sequence comes from Acinonyx jubatus, assembly GCF_027475565.1. NCBI lineage: Eukaryota > Metazoa > Chordata > Mammalia > Carnivora > Felidae > Acinonyx > Acinonyx jubatus. The sequence continues at coordinate 119,941,736 of NC_069384.1, forward strand.
TGCATTCATGGCTTTTTGGCCACGTGGGTCCTCTGGCCTTTTCAGCTACACCTCCAGCCACTCTCTCAGTGACCACTATGCAGTGAACATCACATTTCCCATACACTGAACACTCTGTGCACTTTCACCCCCTGAGCCTTTTCTCATGTGGTTCCCTTTGCCTAGAATGCCCTCTCTTTCCCAGTTGATAAACGTCTTTTCAGTCTTTCTGGAAAGAACTCTATTTCCTATGTGGGCCAGTACTCAAAGGTCAAGTGTAAAAAATTTTCATGGAACCAGAAGCTCCCCCAGAGAGGTTCCTCATTTTTCCCCCTCACTCTCTGGTGTCTCCTGGGATCACCAGGACAGCTGTGCATTGCATATTCTCTTGGACATCACACATTCTATTTGGCTTAAGAACTACTCAAATGTTCATCTAAAGATGCCAGGTCTGAGCAGAACCTTCTTCTTAATAAGGCTGATTAAAAAAAAAAAAAAAAACAAACAAAACTTGCTCAAAATAGTTTCCTTCCATCAACAAGGAATATGTGTGATTTCCTATGTAATTACCACAGATTTATAAACCAGAACACTGACTGCAGGACTTAAGGAGGCAAAGTGTAATTAGTGTTGGGTGATTCATACCTTGGACCTTGGAACATGCCCACAAAGGTTTCCATTGTTTGACTATCACTCTAGGATAAAATCCCAAGTAAAATAATTTCAGGATATTAATCAGTAACTTCTGGATCTGGAACCAATAAAACTGTTTTGAAGATTACATCTTGTCTTTTAAACTTGATGCTTGCATTCCTTAATGCCAAAGTATTCCTATGGACCACGGCTATGTTATAAACAATGCCTTCTTTGGGGAAGTGAATTTGGCACTTGGGTGGCATTGGTACTGTAGCAAAGGTCTGATCAATCTCAAGCTTGTAGACTGACCATTTTATGGTTGGATTTTGCTCTCAGTACATGTCTAAGTCATGTACTGGCCCTCCTAGTCCTAAATCCTTGACAATTAAGACACCTAGAAACTACAGTGTGGAGTTTGGGCTAGGAAACAGAGCAGGCCCAGGTGACAGGGCACGCCTGAGTCCTTGCTGAGTCTTTTAGCAACTTTTGGGGCCTTGAGGTGACATGGCAGGACCTGCTGAATGGGGCTCAAGGACGCTATCTTATCTGCAAAAGACTATTCCTGATGGCCATTCGGACCTGACAGGCTTGTGATTAGGCATAGGCCAGAACAGATATCACTCACTTGAGTGTTAATCACCCTTCAGACCCAGGGTTCCCAATTCCCACAGACCCCTGGTACAGAGCCAGGGGGCTCAGACATAAGCCAGACTGGGTCTGGAAGAGACAGAGAAGCTGGAGCAGAAACAAGCCTGGGCCCTGTTTGTTCTGTGGTGTCCAAGGCAGAGAAGAGGCATCTAGAAGTCTCACTCTGCCTCCTGATTTTCTTCACTGAGCAAAATAAATCAAGAGAAGGTGATCTGATTTTCTTTTAATTCTAAAGCAGTGGATCTCAAAGTGGGCTAACAGCATCAGCAACACTTGGGAACTTGATAGAAATGTAAGCTCTCCAGCCTTACCTCTGCCTACAGATTCGGTGCTTTGTGGGGCAGGGCCCCACAATCTGTGTTTTAATGAGCCTACTGGGTGCCTCTGATGCTGCTTGAGCTTGAGAACCACTGATCTAATGAATCTTCATGTTCAGTGCTGCTTCGAGGCAGGACTGGCTTAGATGAACAGATGTCTAAATTCTGCAGGCACAGAAATGGAATACTTTTCCTCTTCTATCAACCTACAACTGGCTGCTAAATGTAAAATTGTCAGGTTCTTGTAATTACACGTTTCAGGAGGAATAATAAAGGGTGTCAGGCTTCTGAATGGAGGTTTTGATTCATACAGTATTGTGAGTTCAACTTTCCAAGCAACAGGCCAAAGCCTCCTGTCCACAAAGGGGCAAGCATACAAATAGTTTGGCTGTTTCCAATTGGGACCAAATGGAAACCATCTGGACTCCACCCTTAAGAGGTTAATATAAATCAGCTCCATCTGCCTCTTTATTTTGATGCAGGTAGAACTCTTCTACCAAAGACAAAACTCACCCCCAACCAAATACCTTATGACTGAAAGTAATTATCCAATGTGGGAAGCTATTTTTTCACTTGCTTTGTGAACTCTGGAAAATGGTCTGCTCTGACAAGAAGCTATAAAATAAATATGTATTAAACACAGGATTTTTTTTTTCTATTCATTTGAGGCACAGAATCCCTTGAGAGCCAAAAGACTTTAATGGCTCCCACTGTCTACTGGATCAAGTCCCAACTCTGAGCCTGACATGCAAAGTCTTCCTTAATGTGACCTAGCATTTTTGACAGGTCCACCTACCCACATCCTCTTGTTCCAGCTAAACTTGTAGGCTTTCAGGCTTGCACCGTTAAGCCTCTCTCCTCTCTCAAATCCTTCTTCCTGTAAGTCCTTTCTTTCCACATGTCAACTTCTAACTCCTCCTCAGTTTCACCCCTGGGGAACAATGCCCTTCTCTGAACCCAGTGTCCATCCCTGGGTTCTCTGGGTTCTCTAAACCCAGTGTCCATGTTTGGCCCCTGAAAGATGCTGCCTTGTGTGGCTATTTGTTTTCCTAGATGTGTATCCTGTTTATAAACTACATTCTGAGCCCCCCCTGTTATGAACTGAGTTGTGTTCCCTCCCCAAATTCCTATGTTGAAGTCCTAAGTCCCAGCTCCTCAGAATGTGATCTTTTTTGGATGTAAGGTCGTGGCAGATGTAATTAGTTAAGATGAGGTCAGACTGGAGTAGAGTTGGCCCCTAATCCAGTATGACTGATGTCCTTATAAAAAGGAAATCTTGGACACAGACGCACACAGGGAGAATGTGTGGGGAACATGAAGGCCAAGGTCGGGGTGATGCATCTATAAGCCAAGGAACACTAGATTGCTAACAAACCACTAGGAGACAGGCATGGAACAGATTCCCCCTCAGAACATCTAGAAGGAACCAGCCCTGCCGACATCTTGATCTTAACTTCCAGGCTCCAGAACTGTGAGACAATATATTTCTGTTGTTTAAGGTCAAAAGAGGCAAGCCTGATATTTTTGTGCCAGGTTTTAGCAGCTGAAAGGTATTATTGTGACATGGGCCTCAACAAAGCTATTATTTAAAAGCTGGAGGATGAACAGTTGTATTGCTCTCTTTTTGACCTTTCTCTCAAACTATCTACCTTCTTGAGGGTTACACATTTCCAGGCCTACATTAGGGTGGGGGGTTGGGGGGCTTGGGTCGGGGTGGTGGCACACAGGAGGTGTCATTCACGAAGGCCTTACATTCAGACTCTGCTGTCATTGCCTATTGAGGTTATGCATGCATTCTCTGTGTTTTTATATGTATTAGAAGAGCTAGCTTGTTAAACATAAAGACTTTAAGTATTATGAAATTTTTTAACCTTCTTTGCTTAAAAAATTTTTTTTTTTTTTAATCAGGAAGTCTCAACAAATAGAAGTGGTCAGAACCTCTCTCCAGCCTTGAGAAGTCTTGAAGTTCCCATACAGATTTTGACCTTTGGGTCTGGGTGCAATGTCAAGTTAACTGCACAGCGTGATACACAGATTCAGTCTTTGTCTTCATTACCACTTTCTGCTAGGTCTATATGGAGAGTTAGAACTAGTGACCCAGCAGTCCTCTGCCTTCAGATGTCATCTGGCCCAGTGTAAGGACTGTCCTCTGTAGGGCCACCTGCCTTGGAGACCAATGATCATCCTCATCCCAAAAGGAATGCTCAAAAATCAACTCCTCTGAAAGGATTTTTGATTGAAAATATCCCCAAATGGTAAATAAATGTCTAAAACAAGTGATAACCTAGAATGGCTCTTATTATTATTCTTTTTCTTTTTTTCTTTTAGTAGGTTTTCCAAAATATACTAGTACTACCCAGTGGAAAGACTGTATTTATACAAGATGACAGAGACAGATCTAATAAATTTTCTCACTTTTCACTTTCATTTGGCTTTTTAGATCCTAAGAATTTGTATTTATCTAATTAAGAGAGATTTCACAGAGGAGACACAGGATAATTTAAAAAATAGGAAAAAGACCACAAAAACAGATTAAAATTGAGAAAGAAAAAGGCACAGGGCAACGAGTTACATCACAAAGGCCTGTCACCTTCCACACACTAATTGTATGAAAAAAATATATAGAGAGTGGACTAACACAAAACAACATGAGTTTAGGTTAGCCTCCACAAAGAGTTTCCCACAGACTGTGCTCATGACACCTCTAGTGATCATCTTGTGCTTATCTTTACTTTTTTTAATGTCTATTTATTTTTGAGAGAGAGAGTATGTGTGAGCAGGGGAGGGGCAGAGAGAGGTGGAGAGAAGATCTGAACCAGTTTATGTGCTGACAGCAGAGAGCCCTATGTGGGGTTCGAACCCACCAAGAGGCCATGACCTGAGCCGAAGTTGGATGCTTAACCAATTGAGCCACCAAGGTGCCCCTTGTGCTGTGTCTTTATAACCTCAAAATGCTAAAGCTGTAGTGGAATTTAGGAAGCTGTGAGCGCAAATTCTTTGGTTTGCAGAATAGGATGCTGAGATACAGGCACCAGGGCAAGTGCTGGGCACAGAACCCATGTTCCCTAATGCTGAGCTTTGAACCTTTAATGCTTGGAGAGCTTCTCACTTTGTTCAGTCCTGCTCTGAGGTTATGGAGTTGGTGATTTCTTAAAATTCCCTCTAAATGACTCCGTTTCTGATGCTAAGCAATGAGGGTAGAAGAGAAGTCTCCAAGCTGAATCAACCAGGTCCCGCTAGCTGTTTACTGAAGAGATACTGCCAAACGAGCCCACGCCCCCTAATGGACGTTGGCTTGCTAAATGTGCCGAAGAAATCCCTCTGGTGGACAAGGCCAAGCTGTTCTGTGTTTGGTTTCCGTGAAACCACAAGACACGGAGTCTTCTTTCTCTCCAAGTGAGTTTTTCCGTTTGGGGTAATTACTGTAGTAGCAGGACTGCACAGCCCGGGAAAGGAGGAAGCGATTTACAGATGAAGGAAGAGGGAAGGAGAGTTGAAGCAAGTACCAAGTACCTTTTTTTCTCCTCTCCTTCCCTGAAGCAGTTTTCCCTGTTTCAGCACCAGATGGCTTTGTAATCCGGTTCGAAGTTGAACTCGCCCTCTGTTTGGCTGCATGGAAAAGAAAAGGATGGGGAAAAAAGCCTGTTCAGAATTGTATGAATGGGGCTTTACACACTTTGCTATTAATTATTTCCTTCATTTTATGTACACTTTGAGCAGAGATATTCTCGTGAGAGGATTATCCGGCCTATTGTCAAATCCCACTCATTCCAGTTCAGTTCTTTCTTTCTCATGTTTCTTTCCTCAAAGTCTTGAGGAGAGCATGCAACCAAGTAGGGCCCCAAGTATCATCCTAAAAGGCCTCTTGTACATTCTCCACGTTCCACAGCTGCCCTCTATAAAAGTGGCTCCAAACATCTGAGATTAGTAAGAATGTAGCAGAGAGGAGCACATTTTTGGCGTATTTTTTAAAATATTAGTATACTATCACTCTAGAGTCATTCTAGTCCCTTCCTTTCCTTTCTCTTGCACCCCACATCCCAAGCATCAGGAAATGGGAGAGATGTGGAACAAGATCTCCTCTGCCACTGCCCTGGTCTCACTTGGGTAGACCTCTCTCACTTCCCACCCTCACTGCTCCCTGGATGAGGACAGCTTTCCAACAGGCCTCCCCGCCCCCCCCCCCCAGCCCCACCCGGTCCATTTGCTATACAGATTGAGAGGTCTTTCTCAAACCTAAGTCCTAAGTAAGTCCTAACTCCTCTGCTCCCTTGTCACTAACAAGGTCCGTGATCCCTTGTCCCTGTCATCACCCAGGTACCCTTCTGCTCCCTGTGCACAGGCCTCTTGGAGACTTGGCGCAGGCTGTTCCCTCTGCCTGGCATGCTCTCCCCACTGGCAGGCTCACGCCCTCACCTCCTGGTCTGTACACAAATGCTGTCTTTTCAAGGAGGACTACATTCAACCATCTATTTAAAATCACACCCCAACCATCGTCCTTCCCCAGACTCCCAAACTTGCTAATCTTGCTCGACACTTTTTTAAAGCTTACTTATTTTTTAATTTTTAAGTAACCTCTACACTCAACATGGGGCATGAATTCATGACCCTGAGATTAACAGTCACATGCTCTTCGAACTGAGCAGCCAGGCTCCCTTTGACATTTTCTTTTTTCCATAGCAATGACCATCTTTTAACAAACTAGAGCATGTGTATATTTATTATGCCTTTTAAAGACTATCTGACTTCCCCACCCCATACATACACAGCACATGTGCACACCCATGCACACACACGCACACGCACACTGCATTCCCAGCCCCCTCCTCGGGGGCAAGGACCTTTGTTTTCTACCCTATGTATCCCAAGCACCAGGAAGAGTACTTGGTGTATGTTAGGAGAGACAGAAATGCACACATGCAAACACACACATGATGAAGGAAGCAACATCATTACTAAGATTGCATTTTACACATTATAACAATTAAGAAGAACTTGTCATTGGCTCATGAGGCATTTCTGCCTCTCTGTCAGCGATGGAGAGCCATTGTGCCTGACCCTAGTGGGCAGAAGCAGTGACTGGGAGGCCTGGGTGCAGCTCACAGAACAAGAGAGAAAACCAAGCATTTGGGCCTTAAAACACAGTGGCCTCAAAACATTTTTGCTCCCCTTACATCCCACAGGAATACTGAAAGGCGATGTACTATCTTTACAGTTTTAGGTTGGTTGTCTAAACTCATTCATCATAAGTTTTAAAATATCAAGGCATGAGATTTCTAGGATATAGCAAATACTGGCCTTTAAAAATAAAATCTGTTACACCACTCTCTTAAGTGTATCCGGTGGAATCTAAATTCCCAGCAATTTGGTATCTATCATCATCCATTAAGAAATCCCAAACAACCCAAAATGTGAGCAGATTCTTCTTCAATGGTTGAAAATTTTACATCATTCCCTTTTACTCTTGTGTTTAAAAAATTTTTGTTTAATGTTTTTATTCATTTTTGAGAGAGAGAACATGAGCAGGGGAGGGTCAGAGAGAGAAGAGGACAGAAGATCTGAAGCAGGCTTTGTGCTGACAGCAGTGAGCCCGGTGCAGGGCTCGAACTCACAAACCACAAGATCAGGCAGGACGTGAGCTGAAGTTGGATGCTCAACTGACTGAGCCATACAGGTGCTCCTCTTATGTTTTCACTCGTATTTTCATTCTACTTACTCTGCTGAATTTTGTATTTGCAAGTCTTTTCGATTTCATCCTGTTATACTTCTCTGTAATAAAAATACTACATTTATGGGTATTTAAAATTTTTAAATATCTTGGGATTATAAAACTCTAAGGTATTAAAAATTATTCTGCAGTTATTAATCAATTTTAGAAGTATAAAACTGATTAGTATAATATATACATTTTATACATTTTGATAAATCCTAATACAGAAATAAAATTTTATTGAATGCCTCTCTTATGAGATGGATGCTGTTTTATTTGCTTTTATAATTAATTCATGTATTCATTAAAGAATATTACTGCTAACATGAGGCAGACTTCAGCATCAGTGCTATTTCTATTTTTCATTGTTATAGTTCTGATACTGAGAAATCTTACTCACATAGATGGGGATAAAATAGGGTTGCCAGATTTAACCCCTTTTGTCCCCCAAACATATAGGATACTCAGTTGAATTGTTATTTTTTTATAATCTTTTTCATGTTTATTTATTTATTTTGAGAGAGCAAAACAGAGACAAAGCACTAGCAGGGGAGGGACAGAGAGAGAGAGAGGGAGAGAGAATATCAAGCAGGCTCCATGCAATCAGCACAGAACCCAACACGGGGCTCGATCTCACAAACTGCAAGATCATGATCTGAGCTGAAATCAAGAGCTGGATGCTTAACCAACTGAGCCACCCAGGCACCCCTGCCCCCCCCACACACAATTGAATTTTAAATTTCAGGTAAACAACGAATAATTATTCTAGTTAAGTATATCCCAAACATTGCATGGGATATACTTATTAAAAATTACATGTTTTCCATCTAAAATTCAAATTTAATTGGGTAATCCTAGAAGGAGTTTTATCACAGCAGTATTATTCAGTTCTTTGAACTCCTGTATGATAGGCTAAATATCACACAGCGGTTGATCAAAATAAAAAATATTTGTGATGATCTGTCAATTGATAGCTTGATTAAATCCTCCTTCAATTTTGTTAAAACCAAAAATCGGAAGCCACGTGGTATCTAAAAACTGGCATGTCACTGACTACAGTCATTCACTTTCTCAACACTTCCACTAATATTTTGAATTGTCTCTGCTTTTGGTACATACCCTAGGGAAAATAATGTCTGCTAAGATACTGGATGTGAGAGAAGCATGCCTTTCCCTCGCAAAGTAGAAAGATTGTGACAAAGTATATTAACCACAAGTACTGGATCCTTATGAAAGTTCAGAATCTGGACATTTCTTTCAAACAATCCACACCTCCCAAACACACCTACTGCGGTTTTCATGTACCCTCTCTCTGTCTTAGTGCATTTGGTCTACTATAACAAAATACTGTGGACTGGGTGACTTATAAACAACAAACATTTATTTCTCACACCTCCAGAGGCTGGGAAGTCCAAGATCCAGGCACTGACAGATTTGGAGTCTGGCGAGAGCCGGCTTCCTGGTTCATAGATGGCTGTCTTCTCGTTATAACTCCACAGGGCAGAAGAGGCGAGGGAGCTCTCTGCACTCTTTTTTTTTTTTTTTTGTAATTTTTAATTTTTATTCTTTTTTTTTTTTTTATTTTTTAGAGAGAGAGAAAGCACAAGTTGGGGAGAGGGGCAGAGAGAGGGAAAGAGAGAGAGAATCTTAAGCAGGCTCCACGCTCAGCACAAAGTCTGATGTGGAGCTTGATCCCAAGACCCTAGGATAATGACCTGAGCTTAAATCAAGAGTCGGATGCTCAACCGACTGAGCCACCCAGACGCCCATAGGCTCTCTTTTATAAGGGCGCTAATCCCATTCATGAGGGTTTCAACCTCATGGTCTAATCACCTTCTAAAGGCCCCACCTCCTAAACCATCACCTCAAGGATTAGGACTTCAACATATGAATGTGGGGGGCACATAACATCAGTCTATAGCACCCTTGTTTCCAGACAAGAGCTGTAAAGGACAGGGACCAGGGCAGTCCCAGGGATCTGGCAGGATGTGCTAACACAGAGATTGTTGTGGGGGGTGGTGTGCCAGGTTCCTCTGCTCAAGAATCAGGTTTTTGGTGTGGCAGGGCTTGGTTTCAATACCCATCTGTGGCCAGGAGAGAGCTGGTAATAGTCTTTAATTTTTTTTTTTTGCCTCCTATGCCTCTTTTTTCATTTATGACTATCCTGCTGGCAAAGAAGTGAAATCAAGATGGGAAAACCAAATTTGTCTGAGCAAAGGTCTAACGATCCAGCTTTGAAATAGAAGGTACTTTTACTCTGTGCTGGTGCATATGTTACTGCTATGGACTGAATATTTGTGTTCCCCAAACATTCATATGTTGATCCCCCAGTGTGGCTGTATTTAGAAATGGGGCCTCTAAGGAAGTAATTAAGGTTAAGTGAGGTCACACGGGTGGGACTCTGATCAGACAGCATTAGTGTTTTCACTAGAGGAACACCAGAGAGCTCTGTCTCTCCCTCTGTCTGCTTGCACACACCTAAGGACAGCCATGTGAAGACACAGCAAGAGGGTGGCCTTCGGCAAGCCAGGAAAGGAGCTCTTACCAGGATCAGAATCAGCTAGCACTTTGATCTGGGACTCCGAGCTTCCAGAATTGTGCAAATTAAACAAAAAAAATTTGTTTAAGCCACGCAGCCTGTGCTATTTTGTTACAGCAGCCAGTGCAGGGCAGTCTAATACAGTTACCCAAAGAATGCAGAATAGCTAAAAGGTACCAGTTGACCTGCCTAAAAATCAAGGTTCAAGTGAATGAATAATGAAAGGAACTTCAAAGAGGTTCTGCGTGCTGACCGCTGACTGCAGGCCTGGCCCAGCTGGAGCAGTTTCTACCCTGTCCCAGGTTGCTGTGAAGAATGACAGGGCGGGCACTCTCTCAGGTCAGCTCTGACCCTGGCTTGTTTGGTCTCTGGGAAAAGAAATCCAGAACCTTTAAAATCAAGCCTTAATGCCCCTTTGATCAGAAACCACTTAGAACAACCATAAAAGGAAATCTCCACATTTTCCCCTCTCCACATTCTTGTTATTTTTTTTGCCTTTCCAATCCCACACCTCATACCTGTCTCTGCCTGCAACATGCCAATCCCAATCCCAATATTTCCAATTATTTTTCTTAAAAAGCACAGATTCACTTGGTTATCTAGGCCTGAAGTTATAATAGAAGACTTCATAAATAGGACTGTGGCCTTTTACAGGATTGGTGGTAAAAATCGCAGAGGGAAAGTAATACTTGGATAACAAACACTGTTTTCCAGGTCCCTTCTATATATTTATTGGGTTGACTGAATTATCAAATTCAACAAATAACCTATATAATTCTGATATCATGAAAGTTCCTAAATGGAGGATAACTATTGTAGTTACAAATCTCCCACAGTTACAAGTTCTTTACACTCACTTCCACAAAGTGGCCTTTACTTCAGTTCTCTTTATTTTTATTTTTTATCAAAAAAATTTTTTTTAATGTTTATTTATTCTTAATACAATGCGAGAGAGAGAGTGCAAGCAGCAAAGGGGCAGACAGAGGGAGACACAGAATCTAAAGCAGGCTCCAGGCTCTGAGCTGTCAGCACAGAGCCCGACGCAGGCCTTGAACTCACGAACCGTGAGATCATGACCTGAGCTAAAGTTGGACGCTTAACCGATTGAACCACTCAGGCGCCCCTATTTTTTTTAAAGCTTGTTGATTTATCTTGAGAGAGAGTTCAGGAGAGGCAGAGAGAATCCCAAACAGGCCCTGCACTGTCAGCACAGAGCCCGACGTGGGGCTCAATCTCACAAACTGTGAGATCATGACCTGAGCCAAAGCCAAGAATCGGATGCTTAACTAACTGAGCCACCCAGGTGCCCAGTTCCTTTTTTTTTTTTTTTAATAGCACAAGTCAGTGAATACTTTTTTTTACTGAGATAAAATTAACATCTAACATTATATTAGTTTCAGGTGTACAACATAATGACCCGATATTTGTATACGTCGTAAAACATTCACCACAGTAAGGTAGTTGTCCATCACCACACAGAGTCACAAATTTTGTTTCTTGTGATGAGAACTTAAGATCTACTCTCTTCACGGGGCGCCTGGGTGGCTCAGTCGGTCGAGCGTCCGACTTTGGCTCAGGTCATGATATCATGGCTCATGAGTTCGAGCCCCACATCGGGCTCTGTGCTGACAGCCTGGCCTGGAGTCTGCTTCGGATTCTGTGTCTCCTTCTCTTGCTGTGCCCCTCCCTCATTCATGCTCTGCCTCTCCTTCTCTCAAGAATAAATAAAACATTAAAAATTTTTTTTTAATAAAAAAAAAGATCTACTCTCTTCACAACTTTCAAATATACAATACAGTGTTATTAACTATTGTCCCCATGCTGGACATTGGCCTTGAGCTCTTCATCTTCATTTTTTCAGGCAAGTAAAGTGACTATGTTCACCAACATGCCTCAAGTTTACTCTCCTGAAAAAAGGTTATTGTTGCTATAATAATGAGGATGGTAATGATAATTAATATCCCTTAAGTACTTACTATGTGCAAGGCATCATGTCAAATTAACTGCCTTACATTATACCACTTATTCCTCGTTAAACACTATGAGGTGGTTATCATTACGTTTATTTTGTAGCTGAAAAAGCTAAAGTTAGATCAATTTGATAATTTGCCCAAACTAATGCACAGCTGGGGTAGGATCTGAACCCAGACCTGACTTTAAGGCTGTGCTATTAGCCACTTGGTATAGTTTCTGTTACCAATGATTAAAGGTAGTCAGCTTTATTATTTTAAAAAAAAATTTTTTTAACGTTTATTTATTTTTGAGACAGAGAGAAACAGAGCATGAACAGGGGAGGGGCAGAGAGAGAGAGGGAGACACAGAATCCGAAGCAGGCTCCAGGCTTGAGCTGTCAGCGCAGAGCCCGACATGGGGCTTGAACTCACGAACCATGAGATCATGCCCTGAGCCAAAGGTGGACACTTAACCGACTGAGCCATCCCAGGCACCCAAGGAAAGGTCACTTTAATCACAAAGCAGTTTCCTTCTTTAGGTGGTCCCAAAGAGTCTTGAGCGAAGTTCCCCAGCACTTACCCTGCAGCTGCTGAGGGGAGTTCCTGGTGTCTGGCTGGTCTTTCCCCTGCATCTCTGCATACTCTGCTATGGGTCTGAGGAGAGCCAGGGCTCCAGAACACTGTAAGTAATTGCCATCAAGGTGCAGCTCACTGGGGAAGAGGTGAAATACACTGTTCACCTGATATTATTTTCACTTCCTCAAATTTGGATTTGAGGTCTTACCTCATAATAGACCTGGTTACAAAATAATAAATAATCATAATAGATAGCAGACCACATCGTCAAAAACAGACCTAATGACCATGTCATCGGGCCAAAGATATGCGTTTAGCGTGTTACCCTTGATTCTTAAACGTAACTAAAGGATCTTTCTCTTGCAGTTAAGAAAAAGAAAACAAAAGTAACTAGACAGTAGAAAAAGATGACTAAAAACATCGTGAAAACTCAGGGGAATTCATGGGTTCGTAGACTCTGTAAACAAGCTGATTATACAACTCAAGACAGAACAGAACCAGAAGCAGGAGGGGAGCAGGGGACGCATCTCACCAAATGGAGCTCTGGCATATGATGGAGCCCAGCTGCTGACCGCTTTGTGGCCCCAGACCACAGTAACGCAGACTGAGGACTTGAAGCCTTTGGTTGTTCTCCAGGCCTGAGAAAATACTCTCAATTTCTTCATTTCCAAATCTAGAAAGAAATGGGAACAAATAGTGACTTTTAAAACCTATGTCACCTGTTGGATTATTCATTTTAAGGCACTCCCTGACCCCCCAAGGCAGATCAGATTTTGCCGACCCCCACTTTGGGCTTCCACAGCCAGGGGTGGCTACGGGGGTGGGCTGGGTGACTGATGGGGACAGCCTGCATGTGGAGGAAGGGGGACCCAGAGTTTGACTCGTGGGCAAAGGGAGCAGAGCATGGTTTGAAATACCCAAAGGAGCAGATGGAGAGCAAGCTCTGGATCCTGAAGACAGGAGAGATTGCCCAGCTGACAGGAGTGAAGGGGTCTGAGAAGACTCCAGCAGCAGGAGGCTGTGTAAGAAGGGAGCCTTTTAAAGTACGTCCAGAGCAGAGGCGACTGGGTGGCTCCGTCAGTTAAGCGTCCGACTTCGGCTCAGGTCAAGATTTCATGGTTTGTGGGTTCAAGCCCTGTGACGGGCGCTGTGCTGACAGCTCAGAGCCTGGAGCCTGCTTTGGATACTGTGTCTCCCTCTTTCTCTGTGCCCCCCTGCTTGTGCTCCGACTCTCTCTCTGTCAAAAATAAACATTAAAAATTAAAAAAAAAAAAAGTATGTCCAGAGCAGGTTCAGGAAAGTTCAACCTCTTGGCCCTCCTTCCTGGCCCCATGCTGCTCCTCGCCTTGTGCCACCCAGTCCTTGGAGTTTGCAGAGAGAAGGCACAAGCATCATGCCAGGGAATTTGGAATGTCAAGGGATGACCTTTCCAATAAGGTGAGTCGTATTAACAGAAACAACTTCTTAAATTTACTAGTTTATCCAATAAGTAATTACAGTGGGTGGCTACCGTGGTGGGTGTGGGCGTGTAGCTGTGTATGAGGAAGAAGGACATCCTGCCTGGTGGACTTCACAGCCTCAGGGAAAATAGGAGGAAAGAACTCCAGTCCCTCAGTAACCTGCCATTTCATCAGTGGTGATTCCCAACCACCCAACACTGACAACTCCAGGTGTCTTGGCGGCAGCAGGATTTCAACTTTTAAAATATGATGTTAACATATTAAACAACAATTAAAATATGGTGTTTTCTAAAGAGGAGGATTCCCTCTTTCTTCCTTCTCTCTCCCCACCAATGGAGGAGCTGGAGTCTAGAGGGGTCTCAGCAGCGGGGCTGGGTCTGTCTAGTGCAGTGCGGGAAGATGGGAGACTCCCAAGTCGGTCTTCAGTCACTGCAGGGTGTCCTGAGGGCACTGGCTTTCTGCTGTCCTGTGTTAGGAGACCCTGACTCAGGCTCCTCCAAGCTTTTCAGAAACATGGAGAACCTCCAGAGATAGTCCTTCTCCTCAGCTTTTGCTGGAGACTTGTCCACTGTCACCACCAGGGCCCTAATAAGACCCTAGTGCTTTAAAGGGGCCTTTGTGTCGCTGTGGTCCCATTTGTCAGGCATGAATCATCTCTTTCACTTCACAGCCCACTGGCCTTCTGAGTACAGGACCCTACCTGCCTCCAGAAGAAGAGTCACAGAATCAAAGACTTGGGAAGTGGACGAGATCACCTCATAGGTCAGAGAGGTTGCAGGACCTACCCCACACCACACAAGCAGCTTGAAATTATTTACGGATGGCAAACTATAGACCCCCCAGCAATCTAGTATCACGGATCAGAAGTGGGCTCCGATTCAGCCAGCTAGGTTCACATCTAGGCTCTATCCCTAAGAGGTGAATGCCTGGAGCAAGCCAATGAATCCCCTGAGTCTTTGCTCATCTATAGTCAAGGGATAGAAATGATAAACATCTGTCATATATCATACGTCCATATGTAACGGTATATATCTATCTATTGTCGGGAGAATGAATGAGATAATCCTTGGCACACCGCTCAATAAAAATTAGCTGGTATTATCATTATTATTATTATTGCTCCCTGACTCTCTCCTGACAGCCTGGTGCCATAGCCCTCGAAAGACTTCCTCTTTCTTCCCTAGCACCACACCTCTCCTCCCACCTCCTCTGCTGGTGAATAATGACTTGTCCCTTAGGGAATCATGGTTTCCCTTATCCAAACCACGACTAAAATTTATACAAACCCGGCACCTGGGTTTGTATAACCAGAGCTCAGTGGGTTGGGTATCTGATTCTCGATTTTGGCTTAGGTGTGATCCCAGGGTCATGGGATTGAGACCTATGTAGGGCTCCACACTGAGCATGGAGTGTGCTTAAGATTCTCTCTCTCTCTCTCTCTCTCTCTCTCTCTCTCTCTCTCTCTCTCCCTCTGTCCCTCTGCCTCATGCACATGTGCTCTCTTTCTCTGTAAAAAATAAAAAAATAATAAAAAAAATTTATACGGACATCCTTTGTGATCTACCTTCCGTTATACACAATCAAGAGCATATCTCCTCTCTTCCACTATACAGAGGACTTCCTTGGACAGTGGCATTGCTTTATATATATTTGTATCTTCTTTAGCACTGAGCACAGTGTCTTGCAAAAACAGGCCATCAATAAATATTTGTTAAAAGAATAAATGAATAAGAAGGAAGGGCAGGAGGGAGGGAAGGAGGGAGGAAGGAAGAATCCTTTTGAGAACCCTGACATTTCCTCAGAAACATTAGTTCTAAGAAGATTTTTGAGTTGTGATGACCTGATGAGCCACAAGGAACCAGGACTCTGAGCTCCTTACCTCTGCCTCCCTCAGCAGTCAGAGCCCTGAAGGAACTCTGCCTTCCAAACTCACCTGCAGTAATCCAGGACAAGAGAATGCAAATAGCTGCATGGCAGAGCCCTGCCCAGTCTCTGCAGAGACCACAGATCCATCCTGCAGTCAATGAGTTCCAGGGTGGTAAATGGGCAGGTGGCGCGCCCCTTCAATTCCAGAAGTGAAGCCTAAGAACATGAGGTGAGAAAGGGCTTACACAATGAAGACAAATACGCTCTGTGTTTTAATGTTTCTTAAAAGTTGATTACATTAATTACCCCAACATTTTGCCTTTAACACAACTTTCCAATGTCCAAGGAGAAAGTGACATGAAGATAAAATAATTTCCCTTTAAAAGGAAGACTCTAGGGGCGCCTGGGTGGCTCAGTTGGTTAAGTGTCCGACTTTGGCTCAGGTCATGATCTTGCGGTCAGTGAGTTCAAGCCTCGCGGAGGGCTCTGTGCTGGCAGCTCGGAGCCTAGGGCCTGCTTCGGATTCTATGTCTCCCTCTCTCTCTGCCTCCCCCTCACTCATGCTCTCTCTCTCTCTCTGTCTCTCAAAAATGAATATATGTTAAAAAAATTTTTTTAAAGGCACACTATGAAGAATTAAATGGGAAATGCCGCTCTGTGATGAGATATACTGCAGCATCTTTTTAGATGCTGTGGGCTGAATTGCGTCATTCCCCTCATTCATATGCCGAAGTCTTACCCCCTAGTACCTCAGAATGTGACTGCATTTGGAAAATGGGTCTTCAAGGAGGTATGAATTTAAAATGAGGTCATTAGGGTGGGCTCTTACCCAATATGACTGACTTTCTTATAAGGAAAGGATATTTAGACACAGGCACGTATAGAGAGGGAGGCAACATGAAAACACAGGGAAAAAGTGGCCATTTACAGGCCAAGGAGTGAGGCCTTCAAAGACGCCAACCCTGCTGACACCCTGAGCTCAGACTTCTAAGCCTTCATAACTGTGAGAAAAGAAATTTCTGTTGTTTAACCCTTGCAATCTATGGTACTTTGTTATGGCAGCCCCAGCAGACTAATACAGATGTTGATACTCTAACCAACAAATTTATTTTCCTATGGTTGTATGATAGGGAGATAGGATAAAATAGGCAGAGAAGGAAAGGTTAAGACCTGAGGTCCCTGGGTGGGGTAAAAACTCATATCTTGGAACAATGCTGGGAGTATCTGACCACAGCTAACTCACTCAGGCATAAAGTTCCTCTTAAGAATGTAACAAACACCACCTACTGCCCTTCAGGTTCCCCTCAGGAATTGGACAATCAAAATACCTAACGAAACTAAATAAACCATAAAATTTATGTTATCTGAGGGACAGTAAGACCACTCTGACTCCTCACACAATGGAATGAAGCCAATCTGGAAGGGACAGCCCAGCACCTAGAGCTATCCAGCCGGTAAGGGTGGAACCTGACAAGGAACGAGGGGGAAGGGGAGGGGGCATTGACCAAAACCTTAAAAAACAAAGACCCTTGCCTATAGTTGCGGGTATTTATTTTCAAATGCTCCCTCTCTGCAAAAAGAGCTTTCCTACTATTCTTACTTTCTGATCTTATACTTTTGCCTGCTGCTCATTTTACTCTGTGTCCCCTTCTTCGTTCCTCAAAGTGACAAGGAATCCTGGGTATTGAGGTAAAAAAAAATCCTGTAACAGTTGTATTTTTTTTAGTAAAGAACTATCACTATGCCAATCTTCTTACAATTAGGCAAAATTATAATAGTTAAATTATCTCCTAAACAAGTGATAGCCATTATTACAGATATTAAGATTTATTTTTTTTAATGTTTGTTTATTTTTGAGAGAGAGAGACAGACATAGAGAGAGAGAGAGAGAGAGAAAGAGAGGGACTGTGAACAGGGGAGGGGCAGAGAGAGAGGAAACACAGAATCAGAAGCAGGCTCTAGGCTCTGAGCTGTCAGCACAGAGCCCGACGTCGGGCTTGAGCTCATGAACCTTGAGATCATGACCTGAGATGAAGTCGGACACCCAGCTGACCGAGACACCCAGGTGTCCCCAGATATTAGCATTTAGAGGTCTACGCAGAACTAGACTGTGTAAATTCAGCAATGAGGTGCTTTTCATGGTGAAGCCACAGGACCAGGGGCAACACATGAACATTTGGAACCATCTCAAGTTCTCTCGGTCTCCTGAATGGAGAGATCTATGGGAAGGCCATTCCTTGTGGTAACAGGATTCCAGTGACAATTAAATCCCTACCTAACTGGAGAAGGTATTTAAAGCTATAAATCACAAAGGCCACCTTTTAGCAATTAGAGTCACCACAACTTAAGGATTTCTTCAGTTCAGCATTTAAACCTAAAAGAGGCTTTGGTGGGGTTTGGAGGATTTAGGGTTTCTTGAGGTAATGACATGTTGGTCAGAGATAACATTCCAAATTTATATGTCGGTTGAGAATTTAAAAGCCCTTGCAGCCTTAACTATAGAGAGCTGGTGCTTGAGGCCTCTTTAATGAGAAAACACCTAGTTTAAGTGCTGGATTGGATTTCTTAAGCTGTGTTTCTGACCAAGGAGGCAATGTGGCATGTCACTGCCTATGGTAACACTGGTCTGTGCAAAATAGGCTCTTGACCACGTCCTAAAGATCTCGGCCAGTGGTTTACAGTGTCACTCCCTGGGGCACCAGTACTGCTGTGGGCAAGACCACAGCCATCTACCACAGAATTCCTCAGCAGCCTCCAGGTGACCAAGAGGGTTACATTTTAAAGAACTGTTAAGGATCACTTTCTTTTTTAACGATCACTTTTAATATGCATGGATGGACAGCATTCTATTCCTGCTTAAATGGACTGACCCTTTTAATAAAAACAACTAAAAATTCTGGTTCTGTATTTAAGATAACTTTTTAAAATTTATTTTTAATTGTGGTCAAATACACAATAAAATTTACCATCTTAGGGGCACATGGGTGGCTCAGTCGGTTAAGTAGCCGACTTTGGCTCAGATCATGACCTAGTAAGTTAATAGATTCAAGCTCCACTTCTGCCATTGTGAAGCCTACTCAGGATCCTCTGTCCCCCTCTCTTTCTGCACCTCCCCCACTCCTGTTCTCTCTCTCAAAAATAAACATTTAAAAAATTTACCATCTTAACCATTTTTTTTAACGTTAATTTATTTTTGAGAGAGATTGAGAACACAAGCTGGGGAAGGACCCAATATGGAACTTGAACTCACGAGCCAAAGTCCTGCTCATGACCTGAGCCAAAGTCAGATGCTTAACCGACTGAACCACCCAGATGCCCCCATCTTAACCATTTTTAAGTGTCCAGTTCAATGACATTGAGTATATTCACATTGTTGTGCAACCCTCAACACCATTCACCTCCAGAAGTTTTTTCATCTCGTAAAACTGAAACTCTATACCCATTAAAAAATAACTCCCATTCTCCCCTCCTCCAAACCTCCGGCAACTGCCATTTTATTTTGTGTCTCTACGAGTTTGACTACTCTGGGTACTTCATACAGGGGAAGGATATAATATTTGTCCTTTTGTGACTGACTTCTCTTACTTAGCATAAGTTCTTCGAGGTTCATGCACGTTGTATCATGGGTCAGAATTTCCTTCCTTTGTAGGGCTGCATAATATTCCATTGTATGTATCCACCACAGTTTGTTCTCCATTCATCTGCCAATGGACATTTGGGTTGCTTCCACCTTTGACTATTGTGAATAATGCAACCATGAAGATGAGCGTACAGATATCTCTTTGAGGTCCTGCTTCCAATTCTTTTGGGTATATCTCCAGAAGTGGAATTGATGAATCATATGGTAATTCTATTTTTAATTTTTTTAAGGAACCTCCATCCCATTTCCCATAGTGGCTGCACCAATGCACATTCCTGCCAATAGTGTACAAATTTTCCAATATTCCACATCCTGTCAACCCATTCTTTTCTGCTTTTTTTGATAGATGCCATACTATTTGACCTGAGGTAGTATCTCATTGTAGTTTTGACTTGCATTTCTCCAAAGATTAGTGATGGTGAACATCTTTTGTGTGCTTATTGTTTGTTTGTATACCTTCTTTGGAGAAAGTGTACTCAAGTCTTTTGCCCATTTTTAAATCAGTTTTTTGTTTTTTGTTGTGGTTGAATTGTAGGAGTTCTTTATACATCCAGAATACTAACCCCTTATCAAATACATGATTTGCAAT
This sequence comes from Acinonyx jubatus, assembly GCF_027475565.1. Lineage (NCBI taxonomy): Eukaryota > Metazoa > Chordata > Mammalia > Carnivora > Felidae > Acinonyx > Acinonyx jubatus. The sequence continues at coordinate 119,961,648 of NC_069384.1, forward strand.
TATTTTTCCTTATTTTGCGGGTTGCCTTTTCACTTCACTGTGTCCTTTGATGCACGGAAGTTGAAAATTTTTTTGTCCAAATCATTTAGTTTTGTTGCCTATGCTTTTAGTGTCATATATAAGAAATGACTGCCAAGTCCAACATTATGAAGCTTTTCCTCTATGCTTTCTTCTCAGAATTTTAAAAATATCTTTTTAAAATGTGTCAATTGGCAGGTAAGTGAGGAATACCCAAAGGTCGGTGCATGAGAGAAAATGGGAACCTAGGGAGATTTGCAGGGCACTGAAGCCAGCTTTCCATTTGAGAGCATCAGTGAAGCAGCAGAGTCAAGTTTTGCTTTTCATGGATCAGGTAGTCCAGGGGACAAGAGATAAAGCCCAAGGCCACTGGAGGTGAGGAGTCTGAGAGGAAATGTTGCATAAAGGTATGGCCCCAAACATAAAGTGAGCTACTGCACTACGTCCTTAGACTAAGGATGAACTAGAAAGAGACCTAACTCTTCTTTCCCCAGGGAAAACTGCCTCTCAAACTGTGCCTCACTACACAGAAAAAAATATACCCTCTATGAACTCACAAGCTAGTCTTAACACAGGTATTTGCACACTGAACTGATACCACCTGGATGGTTCAGAGACCTCAGATCAAGAATGTATTAATTTGGGGCACCTGAGTGGCTCGGTGGGTTAAAGCATCTGACGTCGGCTCAGGTCATGATCTCAAGGTTCGTGAGTTCGAGCCCTGTCAGATCAGAGCCTGCTTGGGATTCCCCCTCTCTCTCTGTCCTTCCCCCCGCCATCAAAAAATAAATAACTTAAAAAAAATTAGTAATTTAGTATAGCCCTGAGATGCTATCACCCTGAGTGTGTGGCAGAAGCAAATGCAAACCCTCTCGGAGAATTCTATCTTCAAATCAGAGCTCAAGGAATTGCCTCAACTCTTTCCCCAGGAAATAGGAGTTTCTAGTACAAAAGAAATCACAAAAACACATGAAGAAATGTCCCATGAGTAGGAGCCAGTAGAAGCCAGTCAGCAGTATCAGACTCCAAAATAATTCAGATTATTGAAACTATTAGACACAGATGAGAAGTTTAACACATTCAATGACATAAAACAAAGCATTTTCCAATAGTCAAGAAACTAGAAAAATGGGCACTAATGTCCTCTCCCAATTTCTACCTCCTTTCTCCTCCCTAAAAGTAATTTTATAATAGTCAAACATTATAGTTTTACCTGTTTTTAAACTTTATAAAATGCAACATATAGCATGTATTCTTTTGTGTCTTTCTTCACTTGTACATTAGGCTTATGAGAGTTATCCTATTTTGTTTTTGCATAGCTGTAGTTGATGTATTTTCATTGCTATACAGTTTCCTACTATATGAATATACCATAATTTCTTTTTTATTTTTTGCACTTTTATATAAGTTTGAAATGCTTCATTAAAAATACATTGTTTTGGGGGCATCTGGGTGGCTCAGTCAACTAAGTGTCCAACGTCAGCTCAGGTCATGATCTCACGGTTCGTGGGTTTGAGCCCTGTGTCGGACTCTGCACTGACAGCTCAGAGCATGGAGCCTGCTTCGGATTCTGTGTCTCCCTCTCTCTGACCTTCCCCCACTTGCTCGCATGCTCTCTCTCTCTCTCTCTCAAAAATAAACATTAAAAAATTTATTTAAAAAAATACACATTGTTTTGGGGCACCTGGGTGGTCCAGTTGGTTAAGCATCCCACTCTTGATTTAGGCTCAGGTCATGATCTCATGGGTTTGTGATATCAAGCCCCACATCAGGCTCTGTGCTGACAGTGTGGAGCCTGCTTGGGATTCTCTCCCCCTCTCTCTGCCCCTCTCCTGCTTGTGTTCTCTCTCTCTCAAAAAAAATAAATATACATTTAAAAAATACATGTTTTTTTTAAAGAAAAGCTTGTAGGGGCACCTGGGTGGCTCAGTCAGTTAAATGTCCGACATCGGCTCAGGTCATGATCTCACGGTCCGTGAGTTCAAGCCCCGCGTCGGGCTCTGTGCTGACAGCTCAGAGCCTGGAGCCTGCTTCAGATTCTGTGTCTCCCTCTCTCTGACCCTCCCCCATTCATTCTCTGTCTTTCTCTGTCTCAAAAATAAATAAACATTAAAAGAAATTTTTAAAGAAAAGCTTATAGCATATCAGTCAATAACCAAATGAACTATAGCTGGAATACAGATATATTATGTTTATATTCAATTTTAAGTTTAATTGAAGGAATATTTTTAAAACGCATGACTCACCAGTCTGGCAATCTCTGGGTTACTCAGCTGAAGGCCCCAGATACAGATCTCTTTCCCTAGCAGGTAACACTCATCTCGAATTGTCATGAGCAAAGGTTCCAAGGAAATTGGCAGGATGCTTGGTGGGGAGTCATCAGGTCTTACAAGTATAAACTGGAGTGTCAGAAAAAAATTACAGGTGGGAATCATAAAGACATGTCCATGCATCTGAATATGTAGGAAAAGAATATTGTCATTAAACAACATTAGAACATTTAAAATAGTAATTAACCTTGGATCACATGTGCATTGGGGTGGTAATTCAACAAAAACTTATGGAGTTCCTGCCATACGCAAAGCCCCGTGAAAAATCTCACAGGGCAGTGATTTTTCCAATAGGTTACTACCCATTATTGGGTTAGGAAATAAACTGAGTAGGCTGTAACCAGCTTTTCTTCTTTCTTGAATGAATGAAATAGAAGAGAAATTATCTGAGTGTATCCTATGTAGTAAAGAATAAACATCTCATGAGACTTTTATTTTAGTGATGCTCAAAATCAAAATGGAGACCCAACCAAAGCAACCCACCCGACACAAACAGCCCCTGTAGTCTTATGATTCACTCCAGTACTTAATATTGGGTCATGATGTTAACTGTATTTCTTCTTCTTCTTTTTTTTAATGTTTATTTATTTTTGAGAGGGGGGTAGGGGCAGAAAGAGAGAGGGAGGTACAGAATCTGAAGCAGGCTCCAGGCTCTGTGCTGTCAATGCAGAGCCCAAATCAGGGCTCAAACTCACGAACCACAAGATCATGACCTGAGCCAAAGTCAGACACTTAATTGACTGCGCTACCCAGGCATCCCAAAGTTAATTGTATTTCTGACAGTGATTGTAATTTAAAATGTTTAGAAAACATTGCTTAAGGGACTATAAATTTGAACAAGGCTTATAATTAACTCTTATGATTAAGTAGTGGAGGTTAATGATAAGAAGTATAGAATTATTTTATGTAAAATAAAGTAGTAATTATTTTACCATAAAACGATGGCTCTGAGAAGCTCCTGAATTTGGGATGAGCAGGGAGGTGTGTGGGGGAGTCCAGAGAAGCACTGCGAAGGAAGGAATTAGAAAGACCTGGGGAGAGGGGCAATGATGACAAAAATGGTCATCATTTTTGAGCTGGGCTTTCCAGATGTAGAGTGGGAGGGGCAGGTTGGCTATTCCAGATGTAAAGCGGTATGAGAAAAGGCAGGCCTGCTGCAGGACTGGGATGAGTAGATTTGGAGATAGGAGGAGGAAGGCAGAAGTACGGAACATAGCCTGGGTACCGGAGGCAGGCTTTGGACTTCATTCAGGCAGGAGGCAGAGGGGATGACACCACCAGTTTGGGCTGGAGAGTTCTGAGGACCCATGTTCCTACGGAGTAAACCTTAGTCAGTTCCTTTCAGAGAAAAGTAAGAAGAGGAGGCCACACACTCACTTTCCTGAGAATCTGTTCGTTGTTGATGCTGGTTTTCAAGTCCTGTTTGATGGCTGGACACACAGATGTCTGAGTCTGTGCACAATGCTTCTGATAGGTCTTCAGGAAGTTTTGAAGAATTGGAACGACGGGCAGGGGTGTTTCTTTAGTTTTTTGTTTTCCTTCTTTCTCTCTTGGCATTGTCTTACAGGGTTAGATTCCATATGGATTCTGAAAATTGTAACTTGCCCTGAAACCCAATACATACAAGTCTTTTTAAGGAGCAGATCACACCTCCCCCACTAAAAATTGGCAAATATTGCTGCACACCCTTCTCTGAAAATTTTAAAGTGCCTCATGTATCTTAAAATGGGAGTCAAAAATCAACATAGAGACAGTTGAGCAGAATTGTTCAATTTCCAATCTCTATATTCATGGATTCATGTTCTTTCTTCTAGATTCTTTAAAATGGGGGCAGAACCCATGGAACTCAGTTATAAAGGAATGCAATTAATAATGGTGGGCACTAAATATTACAAAAGACATACTGATTTTAAAATGGCATAGTTCTCTTTATAGACATACTTCCTGGAGGCAGCATATCCATAGTGGTTAAGAACATGGGCTTTAAAGGGGAACAAGACCGGGATCTTAGTTTTGTCTCTACCCCTTGACTCACTGGCTTTAGGTACTCTATGAAGGTTTTTCAAGCCCTATTTCCCCATCCGTAAAATGGATTATGGTTGTCACAAGGATGGAGTAAGGTAAATTTATAAAGCACTTAGCATAGGGAGGCCTGGGTGGCTCAGTGGGTTAAGCGGTCGACTTCAGCTCAGATCATGATCTCACTGTTCCTGGGTTTGAGCCCCATGTCTGGCTCTGTGCTGACAGCTCAGAGCCTGGAGCCTGATTTGGATTCTGTGTTTTCCTCTCTCTCTGCCTCTCTCTCTTCCTCTCTCTCAAAAATAAGTAAACACTGGGGCACCTGGGTAGCTCAGTCGGTTGAGTGTCAGACTTTGACTCAGGTCATGATCTCATGGTTCATGAGTTCAAGCCCTGCGTCGGGCTCTGTGCTGACAGCTCAGAGCCTGGAGCCTGCTTCCAAGTCTGTGTCTCCCTCTCTCTCTGCCCCTCCCCCCCGCTCATGCTCTGTATCTCTCTCTCTTTCAAAAGTAAATAAACGTTAAAAAAATTTTTTAAATAAACATTTAAAAAAATAAATAAAGCACTTAGCACAATGCCTGGTATACAGTGAAAGTGCTCAATAGGCTTTATTGTTACTATTGACGTTCTTATTATTTTGTTGGGCACAGGAAACCACCCAATCAGTATTGATTTGTCCTTTCAATTATTCAGCCTTGAAAGGTCCCTCCACGTGACAATGCCACCAGCTAGACTCAAGGACCTGACTTTCACCGCCCGCCAACCTGTACTCACCAACGTTTGCCTCATATTCTTCCTTAAGCCCTTCTTTCCAGCTTGCCTCTTAACTCAGGCGAATGAAGCCAGAAACCACCCCTCAGGGCATGGCGACTGCCCTGGCAACGCCTCCCACCGCCCCAGCCCACCCAGACTGAGCTAAACCCCCAGCTCGATGTGCAGATGGACCACAGAGTGACCTCTGGGATGATAAGCAATTACCTTTCCCTCATTTTAATACTAAAATTTCCCCCCAAGAAAGAGCCTCAGCCTCATTTACATAACATGCGATGTATGTGTAGGCATGTTGCCTTCAGATGCATGTGTGACCTTATGCCCACCTCTACATACCATGACAAGGCCTCCCCGACTAAATAGTCATCCTAACCCTAAACAAAAGGAACTTATTCACCCTATCCCTGGGAGTCACACTTTGGAAGCTAGGTCCTGTGATCTCCTTATGTGCTGCAAATAAAGTTTACTTTGTGCGGCAGCTCCACCCGGTGTATCTGGGACTCCCCAAGGATCCAACTCACATTGGTTCAGTTACAATAACTTAAGGTAACAGCTGCAACTCTGAACTGCATTCATAGAGACAAAGGTTTATGGGAATTATTAGAGACTTCCCATTTGAGAAAGTTTACAGATAGAGACTATCCAAAAATGTGTGTATTATGTTACATTAAAAGGGGTGCTCCTTTTGAAGCCTGGGAAGGGAAAGAAGTGACTTGCGCTGGCTGGGAACAGGACTGGGCCTGTTGGCTCCCCAAACTGTTTTTGGTAAGCATCTGGAGAGGGCAGCCCAGGCTTTGTTGCAAGAGGAGCCAGTTTGAATCCTGTGTCTGTCAATTATTAGTAGAGTGATTGGGGGTATCAACTTCACTTCCCCGAACCCCATTTTCTCCATCTGTAAAAATGGTGGGAAAATAAACCCTTTGGTATTTGTAAGGGTTTAATGCAAATTAAATGTAAAGTTTTCTCTTCAGTAACATGGGGATGCTGCTGATGATAAAGAACTCTTATGAGGAACAGGGGCGCCTGGGTGGCTCAGTCAGTTGAGTGTCCGACTTTGGCTCAGGTCATGATCTCATGGGTTCTTGGATTCAAGCCCGCAGAGGGCTCTAAGCTGTCAACACAGAGCCCGCTTTGGATCCTCTGTTCCCCTCTCTTTCTCTGCCCTTCCCTGCTTGCGCTCTCTCTGTCTCTCAAAAATAAATAAAAATAAACATCAAAAAAAAAAAATCTTAAAAGAAAAGAAAGAATTGTTCTGAGGAATGAGAAATTCGTACATGATGGATGCTCAGAACAGAGCCTGGCACATGCTGAATTCTCAGGCAGGAAACCTGAGGCAAAGCGAGGGAAGTGATATGCTTAAGGGCAAACACTAGTAAATGGCGCAGCGGGGATTCAAATTCAGGCAGCCTGGTTCCAGAGCCCAAATTCTTTTATTTATGTATTTACTTATTTATTTATTAATTTATTATTATTATTTTTAACGTTTATTTATTTTTGGGGCAGAGAGAGACAGAGCATGAACAGGGGAGGGTCAGCGAGAGGGAGACACAGAATCCGAAACAGGCTCCAGGCTCTGAGCTGTCAGCACAGAGCCCGACGCGGGGCTCGAACTCATGGACCGGGAGATCATGACCTGAGCCAAAGTCAGACACTCAACCGACTGAGCCACCCAGGCACCCCATCCAGAGCCCAAATTCTTAACCACTGTAACATACCACCTAAAAGGTACTGCTACAGACTGAGGGTTTTTGTCTCCCTCTCCCCAAATTCATATGTTGAAGTCCTACCCCTAGTGTGATGGTGTATGAAGAGGGGGCCTTTGGGAGATGATATGGGCCAGAGGAGGTCATGAAGGCAGGACTCCCACGATGGGATTAGTGCCCGTATGAGAAGAGACACCAAAGAGTTTACTTTCTCTCCCTTGAAACGGCTGCCACCTACAAGCCAAGAAAAGGCTTCAAAATGAAACCTGCCTTAATGGACCTTGATCTTGGATTTCCCAGCCTCCAGAAGTGTAAGAAATAGATATCTGTCGTGTAGGCCACCGGTCTATGGTACTTTGTTAAGGCAGCCAAGCTAAGATTGGTACTGGAGAGTATCACTTACTGTTGACAACATGAGGTATTTCTCCCCAGCTTTCGCTAGGTATTTACAGGAGCACAAGCTTCACAGAGAACATGCTATGAATACTCCAGCAAGGCCCTCTGAAATCTTGAGTTTTTCTCTTACTATTTTATCACTATTTTATTTCTTTGTCATTTCCATAGACAGTATTGTGGGGCCCAAGTTAGCAAGTACCTGGGTGCTCAAGGCCCGCCTTGACTGGCTGACTCCTAACGAATATTTACTAGAGGCCGAAGGGTAGGTGCCCCACCCCGTGCTAATCGTGACTCTGGGAGCTGGGGGGGGGGGGGGTGAGGGTTGGGGGGGGAGACAGTAGGGGTAGGAGCGCCCACCCTTCCCGAGATAGAAGGAGATAAGAGTGAGTCTGCGCTAGCCCAGGTTCCCCCCCCCCCCCCCCCCGAGTCCCAGGGGATAAGGAGCGGCAGGGGGTGGGGGGAGGAGCGAGGAGGGGCTGCTTTCCGCCCCCTCCTCCAGGGCTCCGGCTGCACGCCCCAGTTCCGTACCCCCCGGACCGAATGCCGGCCCCCCACGCCGCCGGCCCGCGCCCTGCACTCACCCGGGCGCTGGGTTCCCGCGTCCCTCTCCGGCCGGCTTCCCGCGTGCGCCCCGCGCCATGGAGACGGCCGCCGGCGGGCGCGGCGCGGGGCGGGGGCTGGAGGGGGCGGCTCGCGAGGGGGCGGGGGGAAAGCTCCCTCCAGGGTTCGTGGGTGTGGGGTCTGGGCTCGGGCTTCGAGAGCTCCTAGTGTCCTCGCCGCGGGTCGAGGTCGACACAGCCAGTAGCGCTACGAGGGACTAGGTCTAGGAGGAGACAGAAGTTGGGGACCCGTGTGTGCCTGGCCGTCGGCAGGGCCTGGGGCGGGGCAGAGGTAGCCAAAGGTAGCTGCGTCCCACCCCAAGGCCGCACGCGGACGCCCGCGAGGGGACTCTCCCGCCCGCAGCCCGCTTTCCTGTTGGAGCGGTTTCTCCTCCCCAGGCCCACGAGGAAGGGGGCGCCAGGATGAAGGAGGCAGCTCAGGGCTGGGCTGTGACAGAGGTGTTTTTTGGGGGGGGGAGGGGAGATATTGAAGAGGAGAAGGGAAAGCAGTTGCAGCTAGGGAGTGGATGGGGGAGGAAAAAGGATTTTAAGAAATCTGGCTGTGGGTAGTGGCTTTGGGGCTTGTAAATACAAGGGAAGAGTAAAGGCCCCCAAAGATCTAGTCTTGGGAACCAGTAAATTTCTTACCTTACATAGCAAAAGCGACTTTGCAGATTGATTAAAGTTACAGACCTTGAGATAGGACTGTTACCTTTGATGGGGGGGGGGGGGGGAAGGGCAGGGAGGAGGTGGTCAAGGAATCTAATCACCTGAGTCTGAGAACACATGGCCCAGAAAACTTCTCCCCTGTGGTCAGAGACATGCAATGAGAAGGACTCCAGTGGCTGTTGTTGGCTTTAAAGATGCGGGAAGGGGGATGCGAACCAAAGAATTTCCGCAGCCTCTAGAAGCTGAATAGCTGAGGGGCGCCTGGGTGGCTCAGTTGGTTGGGCGTCCAGCTTCGGCTCTGGTCATGATCTCACAGTTTGTGAGTTCAAGCCCCGCATCCGGCTCCGTGCTGACAGCTGGAGCCTGCTTCGGATTCTGTCTCGCTTTCTCCCTGCCCCTCCCCTGCTCACACTCTGTCTCTCTCAAAAATAAAATAAACATTAAAAAAAATTTTTCTAGAAGCTGAATAGCTGTGGAAATGGATTCTCTCCAAATCTCCACAAAGGAACCCAGCCCTGCCGATCCCTGATTTGAGTTCCGGGAGACCCATGTGGGATTTCTGATCTCCAGAACAAATAATAAATTACCTATCTATCTCTTAGGATATAAAATAGGCTCTTAATGAATGTTTAATGGAAGAATGAATTTAAAAAGAAAGTGGATTAAACTAATTCACAGTAAACTGCAAATGGAAAATAGTCCTTTCTCCTCCAGGGCTAGTTGTAGTTGTAAGTGTGTACTTTAAACTCAAATGGCTGGGGGCGCCTGGGTGGCTCAGTTGGTTAAGCATCCGACTTCGGCTCAGGTCATGATCTCATGATCCATGATTTCGAGCCTTGTGTCAGGCTCTATGCTGACAGCTCAGAGCCTGGAGCCTGCTTCAGATTCTGTGTCTCCCTCTCTCTCTGACCCTCCCCGGTTCATGCTGTCTCTCCCTGTCTCAAAAATAATATAAACGTTAAAAAAAATAAACTCAAATGGCTGTAATGGTAGACATGTGTGGCACAAAATGAGGAGAAAGAGGTACAGAATGATAAGGAGGGAGCCTGCCTTTGGACAGACATGACTTTCCAGTGAGTGTGTCCCCATGAGTCTGGTGCTGCTGGGTTAATTCTACTTTGTGCATACTCCGTCTCCCCGTCCTTCTCCACCCCCCACCCCCTCCTCCTCCATCACTGGGCCCTAGTCCAGTCTTTCTAGGACACAGCTAGAGAGGGGCAGCGAAGGAGGACAAGCACAAAGTGAGGGGAAAGGGTATACTTACAGGTCACTGACTGGGATTCAAAGCACATGCTTAAGGAGCAGAGAATGATGAGGAAGGCCATGGCCCAGAAGACAGGGACGGAGTAAGGGTCAGAAACCAGATGGCTCATCACATATGAGATGAGGATTCCTCCTTATGCACAGTGGGAAGATTCCTAAAGAAAATGGAACATTAGCATGAAGTTCAGTTGCAAGTGACAGAAACCCATTAACACTGGTTGAAACAGTATAGAAGTTCATTCCCCTTTCATGAAGTTCATGGGTAAGCAGCCCAGGGCTGCTACAGAAGCTTCAAGACCATGAGGAACCCAAGCTCCTTTTACGGTATTACTCTGCTATTCTCAGCGTGTGAGTTCCACCTCACGGCCCTAAATGGTTTCTGAGCCCCAGCCATTTTGTCCACGATTCAGACAGATTTCAGAGAAGTGGACACAGAAGTGCACATTCTCTCCCTATAAGGACATTTCCCAGAAACTGCATGGGACACCTTTGCTTAGGTTCCACTGGCCAGACTTATGGACATGATCGTATCTAGCTGCAAAAAAAGGATGGAAAATATCGTCTTTATTCCAGGCAGACATGTGTCCAGCTAAAAATGGGAGCTTCTGTTACTTCCAGAAAAGGGGGAAGGTGGATACTGGGAGATAACAATCTGGGCCAGCTGCCAGGGTCACAGGGAGAACTGGGCATTGGGTGAGATAGACACCAGTTTGCAAGTACTATATGCGTTCCTCGTACCGTAAGCATTTGTAAATCGGGCAGCCTGGAACTCATTTCACAGTTGTTATTATTTGAAGTGTGACTCACTCACATGGGCTGAGTACTGGAGAGGTTAAACGTGTGGTTTAGGCTCCTGCAAAGCCGGCCAAGTTGCCGACAGCCTTCCTATTATCTGTTCTCTATTTCTACCTTGCTGATGTAACTCAATGTTAGCATGGGCGCAAGCAAACCAGGCTAGAAAAACCACCTTCCCCAGTCTTTCTTGCATATGGGGTAATCATGTGACATAGCACTGGAGGATGACAGGAGCAGAAGCTTTTTTTTTTTTTTTTTTTTTGGAAAGCTCTTTAAAAGGAGCAGGTGGCATGCGATGTTGTCTTTGTTTCTTCTGTTTGTTCCGGCTTGGAGTACCCTCCTTGTGCTGAAGGTGAAGTTGCTGTCTCGTACATAATCAATGATTCATCAAATACAGGTCTGGATGGCTGAGAAGACGGATGAAAGGAGTCTGGGTCTGAGCCCCGTGGAGCAGCTGACCCTGTCTGGGCTGCCCTCTCTGTATTTTCTCTGTATTAGGGTAGAAAAGACTACCCTAATTTATTTAAGGGAAAGTTACTCAGATTTCTGTTGCCCATTGTAGAACAGAGGTTTCTAGAAACCAGAATTTCTGGACAGCTCTAGAAAATATGCAGACATGCAATTCCAAAATATAGAAAGTATGTGGTGAATAGGCTTTACCCTTTTATTGCGATTGTGTTTTGTTTTGTTTTGTTTTTTTAGATTTGTATTGTTGACCCCTCTCTGAAGCACAGTAACTGCTGCGAAGAGAACAGGGACTCTAGAGACAGGAAATAAAGACACAGTCTCTTCGGGTTTTTGAGACGAACATGAGGTTTTGAATTGAAAACGTGACAACCAGCCCTGCTGGCAGCCAGATGGTGGTTTCCTAACTGCAGCTCAGCCGTGCTCACGCAAGCCCCCCGCCCTCCAACAAGTTTAGAACAAGACGGACGTGGCCATTCTCCAAACACAAAAGTGAGGAAATGACCCCCTCTTCTGATGAGTCTGATCCGGTGACTGCTGCTCCTTCGCCAATTGCAGGAACGCTGGTGCTTGCACCTCCCAGGTAAGATCCGATGTCCAATTATCAAATTGCTCTGTTCTTTTTTTTTCTTAATGTTTATTTATTTTTGAGAGACAGAGCACGGGCGGGAGAGGGGCCGAGAGCAAAGGAGACACAGAATCCGAAACAGGCTCCAGGCTCTAACCTGTCAGCACAGAGCCCTACGCGGGGCTCGAGCTCACGAACTGTGAGATCATGACTGGAGCCGAAGTTGGACACTTAACCAACCAAGCCACCCAGGCCCCCCCAATTGCTCTGTCGTTGACAGCATGCAATCTAGGACTGTCCCCCACTTTCCTCGTGCCTCCCAGGTGTCACCCAGCACACCGCCGATCCTGTAAGAAGTCCCTCACAGCTCCCTCCCAAGTCTCTGGGGGCTTTCTCTCCTGTCTCAAGCCCATGAACCCAACATTTTTTTTTTTCTTTTACTGCAGGTGAGCTCCTAGAAATCTTTGGTGAACATCCTTTAGCAGAACACCGAAAAGCTAAAGCTTTAAGCCCCTCCCGTCTCTAGTGGTTCAAATAGAGGTTCAAGTGCAAGGAGCTAGCTACCTGCAGGCTGCAGCACCAAGAGAGTTGGAACTGTTGCTAGTTCATTCACCTTGGCCTCCAATAACTCCACCTGTGTTTCTGTTTCCTCCAGCGTGGACTGGCGGGTTAGGGGAAGGAATGTGAAGGCATTCCTGAGAAGGCAGCCACCACCTTCCCCAGCTTATTACAGTTCCAGGAAAGCTTCCCTCTTCTGCTTGCTCTTTCCGTAGCCATCATTCAGGCCTGACTGGGTCCCTAGGGAAAAAAGAGGCAAACTCTTCGGTGAAGAAATAGTGAGACTCTTGTGTTAGGGGAGGGAGGGAGTTTCTTCTAAGGTATGCTTAGCGGGTCGAGGAGTTTTTCCTGAGGTTGTGCCCATCTGAAATATATTAACACTAGATGTAGGAGAGTCAGTGAGAACTGGCCTTGCAACCGTTTGCAGGTGTTTCTGGAACACCTGCGTCTGGAAAAAAAAAAAAAAAAACATCCCACATGAGGACCATGACTAAAAGGGGTGAGGAATGTTTTCCAATGAGAGTCTCAGGACACTCAGGAGTAGGACACTTGAACACAAGCTTCAGATAGTTTTCCACTGAGGTGCATGGGGTGATGCTATAAAACTGAGTCTTCAGGGGCACCTGGGTGGCTCAGTCAGTTAAGCGTCTGACTTCGGCTCAGGTCATGATCTCACAGTCTGTGAGTTCGAGCCCTGCATCAGGCTCAGTGCTGAGAGCTCAGAGCCTGAAGCCCACTTCAGATTCTGTGTCTCCCTCTCTCTCTGCCCCTCCCCCGTTCATGCTCTGTCTCTCTCTGTCTCAAAAACAAACATTAAAAAAAATTTAAAAACAAAAAACAAAACAAAACAAAAAAAACTGAGTCTTCAGTGTGGGCCGTCCCAGTGCTTCTCAACCCTGGATACACATTAGAATCAGCTGGGAGGGTTCAAAGAATACCTGTGCCCAGCACCCTTCCCCAGACCAATTATATCAGAATCTTTGGGCTGGGGCTGGGGAATAGTGTTTGCTCCCCAAGTGATGCTACCATTGCAGCCAGGGGGGAAAGGCACTGGTGTGTGGAAGGATACATCAGGACGCACATCAGAAGTCAACTCTCCCCTTCCTCAAGCAAGCTGTTCAACCACTCTAAACCAATGTTCCTCACTTGCAACATGAGCAAGGTAGATCAGTGTTTCTGAAACTTTAAATTTTTTTTTTACTGTTTCTGTAGTTTTTTTTGAGACAGAGAGACAGAGCAGGAACGGGGGGAGGGTCAGAGAGAAAGGGAGACACAGAATCCGAAGCAGGCTCCAGGCTGTGAGCTGTTAGCCCAGAGCCCAACGCGGGGCTTGAACTCACAAACCGTGAGATCGTGACCTGAGCCGAAGTTGGATGCTTAACTGACTGAGCCCCCCAGGTGCCCCTATGGGTTTCTGAAACGTTAATGTGCACACAAATTGCAACGGGGATCTTGTCAGCACGAGATTCGGGTGCAGTAGGTCTACAGTGGAATCTGAAATTCTGCATTTCTAAGAAGTTTCTGGATAATGCCGATGTGGCTGGTCCGTGGACCACACTTTGAATATTAAGTTGTAGGTTAGTGGTTCTCAAAGTGTGGTTCCCAGATCAGCCGCATCAGCATTACCTGGAAAATTGTTAGAAAAGCAAAATCTTGGAATGTGTCACAGACCTAATGAATCAGAAACTCTGGGGTGGGACCCAGCCCTCTGTTTTAACAAGCTAAGTGATCCTGATGCATGCTCAAGTTTGAGGACCACTGCCCTGTGGACACCAAAATTTCTTCCGGCTCTGGGATTCTCTGGTGCCCAGGCTTTCTGATTGCTGCAGAAACTGCTGGCAAGTCCTCAATACCCTCAGACTGGAAATCTATCAACATTAGAGATGACCTGGGGGCAGGGGGGCGGGGGACCGCTACCACATGCCCCTTTCCAGTGGTTCCATCTCTTTGATTTCTCCACCATTTAAAAGTGCATAGAAAAAAAAAAGTGTATAGAATAGCTACTATCAAAAGAACAGAAAATAAGTGTTATGAGGTTGTAAAGAAATTGGAATAGTTGTACAGTCATTTGTGTGTGTGTGTGTGTGTGTGTGTGAGAATGTAAAGTGGTCCAGCCCCTGTGGAAAACAGGATGGTGGTTACTCAAAAAATTAAAAATAGAATTATCATATGATTCAGCAATTTCACTTTGGTTATACATATATACATATACACATACACACACACACACACACATATATATATATATATATATATTTTTTTTTTTTTTTTTGAGACAGATCAAGTACAAGGAGGGGAGGGGCAGAGAGGGAGAGAGAATCCCAAGCAGGTTCCACGCCCAGTGCAGAGCCTGACTTGGGGCTCAATCTCAGGACCGTGAGATCCTGACCTGAGCCAAAATCAAGAGTTGGATGCTTAACCGACAGCCACCCAGGTGTCCCTTGGGTATATATTAAAAACAATTGAAAATAGGACCTTAAAGAGGTTATTTGTATACTTATGTTCATAGCACCATTATTCACAGCAGCCAAAAGATGGAAATAACCTAAGTGTCCACTGAGGGATGAATGGATAGACAAGATATTGTATATACATACAATGGAATATTATTCAACCTTAAAAAGGAAGGAGATTCTGACACATGCTAGAGTATGGATGAACCTTGAGCAAGTTAGGCTAAGTGAAGTATGCCAATCACAAATGACAAGTACTGGATGATTCCACTTACATGAGGTACATAGAGCAGCCAAACGTATAGAGACAGAAAGAAATGGTGGTTGCCAGGTGCTCGGGAGGGGAAATAGGGACTTGCTGTCTAATGTGTACTGAGTTTTAGTTTTGCAAGATGAAAAGAGTTGTGGAGATGGACTCTGGATGGTGTTGATGGTTGAACAACAGTGTGAATGCACTTCATGTGACTGAACTGCACCCTTAAAAATTATTAAGATGATAAAGTATATGTTTTGTGTGTTTTATCACAGTTTGAAAAACATAGAGACTATCCTTAGTTCATGGACTGTACTAGAATAGGTGGTGGGCCACATTGGCCTATGGGCCATAGTTCACTGACCCCTGTCCTATAGGACTGGATCAGCATCCAGTCCTCCCTAATTCAGAAATGGCCAAAAATTCCATGTGGCAAGATAAAAATGAACCAATGCTGACCCCAAGGAAGGGGTTAGGTGGATAATCTTTGTTTCATAGCGAGTGAAAGAAAAATGTGCTATTTTATCAAAAAGTAGAAACAAACTTTGGCAAGGGCTCTGCCAGCATCAACGTGGAGAAATACTTTGGAGCTTTCCCCTAAACCCTGTTGCTTTCCTTCTTGAGGGTGAGAGAGTTGATTTTGCTGAGCCATTCACTGTCATGATCTGGGGTCTGAATAACCTGCCTCTAGTCATAAAAGCGTCTCTGCCCTTTCTGGTTCTCCCTATTATTTTTGGAGGCAAGTGTAATTTACCAGGTGCTTCCTTGGTTCCTTGATAAATAGTACTGTTTTCTATTTAAAAAAAAAAAAAACTCATTGTAGGGTCGCCTGGGTGGCTCAGTCGGTTGAGCATCCGACTTCAGCTCAGGTCATGATCTCACTGTTCTTGGGTTCAAGCCCCGCATCAGGCTCTGTGCTGACAGCTCAGAGCCTGGAGCCTGCTTCAGATTCTGTGTCTCCCTCTCTTTCTGCCCCTCCCTTGCTCATGCTCTCTCTCTCTCTCTTAAAAATAAATGAAGGTTAAAAAAATTCAAAAAAAAAAAAGCTCATTGTAAACCATTTGTAGAGGAATGGAAGAGCCAGTGATTATAATACATCAGCTGCTTGAACTATTATATGGCTATTACTTATTATTTTTAATTATTTATTATTTTTTTAAAGAATTTGTTTATTGGGGCGGAGGGGCAGAGAGAGAGGAGAGAGAGAATCCCAAGCAGGCTCCACACTGTCAGCGCAGAGCCCGATCTCACG
Source organism: Acinonyx jubatus (assembly GCF_027475565.1). NCBI lineage: Eukaryota > Metazoa > Chordata > Mammalia > Carnivora > Felidae > Acinonyx > Acinonyx jubatus. Next base: position 119,977,760 of record NC_069384.1, read on the forward strand.
AGCTCTGACATCATGACCTGAGCCAAAATCAAGAATTGGAGGCTTAACCGACTGAGCCACCCAGGCGCCCCTAGTGGTCCATTGAAGAAGGAATAAGAAGTCTATGTATTAACTGGAAAATAACTGCTTTGGTGGTCTGAGGAGGAAAAAACAAAACAGTGACAGATGGATACAGTGACTTCAGATATGCTCAATATTTGCACGCATGGCTGAGCTGGAAGGGAACTTCAGGAAAGTTAAAATGGCCATGCAATCATTTGATGGGATGTGGTAGGATTTGGGACTATGAAAAGGACAACTGTTCCACACCCAGAGTGTTCTCTGTTGAAATCCTGACTCTCCCACTCCTTAGCTTTGTCATTTGGGGTACATAACTCACCTACTCGGGGCCTCAACTTCCCATTCTTCATTTGTAGATTAAAATGGGAGATTAAGGGGCACCTGGATGACTCAGTCTGTTAAGCATCCGACTCTTGATTTTGGCTCAGGTCATGATCTCAGGGTCATGAGATCAAGTCCTGTATCGGGCTCTGCACTGAGCATGGACCCTGCTTAAGATTCTCTCTGTCTCCCTTTGCCCCTCTCCCCAGCTTGCACACTCTAAAATAAATAAAATTTAAAACTTTTTTTTAATAAAAAAAATAAAATGAGAGATTAAGCATGTGGCACTGGATAGGCCTAATAAGCAGTAGGAATTATCCTTACAGGAGAAGAATTTTAAAAGTATTGTTAAAAAGTGGTTATAATAATTTTAAAGACTTAAAAATACTCTAGTTAATAGGACATGTTTATTGTAGAAAGTTTGAGAAGTACTTAAAATTACAAAATGGGGTGCCTGGGCAGCTGAGTCAGTTGAGCGTCCAACTCTTGATTTCAGCTCAGGTCATGATCTGACCTGATGGTTCATGGGATCGAGCCCTGCATTGGCTCTGTGCTGAGAGTGTAGAGCCTGCTTGGGATTCTCTCTCTCTCTCTCTCTCTCTCCCTCTCTCTGCCACTCCCTCACCATGTTCTCTCTCTCTCAAAATAAATAAACATTTAAAAATTATAAAATTCACTTTTTAAAAAAATATTTATTTACTTTGAGAGAGAGCACACTTGTGTGGGCGGGGCCGGGAGAGAGGGGGAGAGAGAGAGAGAGAGAGAGAGAGAGAGAGAATCTCAAGCAGGCTCTGAGCAGTCAGTGCAAAGCCCAACACAGGGCTCAATCCCATGAAGTGTGAGCTCATCACCTGAGCCGAAATCAAGTCAGAGAGACGCTCAACCGACTGAGCCACCCAGGCACCCCCCAAATAAAATTCACTTCTGGTCAGACCAGCCAGAGATGGTCATATTGAATATCTCAGAGTGCAGTGGTACAGACCTGTTCAAATCCTGGACCTGGAGGCCACCCCTGAGGGACTTAGTCTCCCTTGGACTTTGTTTCCTGCTCTGTAAAGCGGGTTCAATAACATCTCCTCATAAGGTTGTATGAGCATTAAATCAGGTGAATGTTTGTAAAATACTCAGCCTGGCAGGTAACAGATGCTCATGATAGTCATTGATATCATGGTCGCTATGAAAGAGACACTTCATACTTACGAATGCACACACCATTTGCCCTGGAATACCCTTCATCTCTCTGTTGGTGTCAACAGCTCACCACAAAAACCTGCATGTTTCCAACTCAGCCAGGAGGAGTAAGGACTCTAGCAGAAACGTGACCAGTTTCAATTTCATTGATGTATTACTGACATACGATCAAGTGTACCATTTGGTTAAGTTTTGACTTACGAAAAATCACTCAGGAAACCATCTCTGCAGTCAAGAGACAGCGTATCCAGCACCTGCATCCCCTTGTGCCCTTGTAACCCCTCCTGCCAGCTTCCCTCCCCAGAGATAACCACTGATCTGCCCTCGGTCACTACAGATTACTTTGTGCCTCCTATACTTTTATACAAATAAATCACGCAGCTCGTATTCTTTTTGCCTGGCTGATTTCACACAGGACAGTGACTTTGAGATTCACTCCTACTCTTTTGTGTAGTTCATCTCTTTATATGGCTGAGCGGGAGCATTCTGTTGTTTGGATAAACTATGGTTTGTTTATCCATTCACCTGTTAACAGACATTGGGTTGTTTCCATATTTTGGCTGTTACAAGTAAAGCTGCTATGAGCCTTCCTTGCAAGTCTGTGTGTGGATATATGTTTTTGTTTCTTTCAACACAACTAAAAAAAAAAAAAAACCCAACAACAACAGTACTCTCTCTAAATGCTGGTTGCGTCCAGCCTTTTTCTGAAGAACATAGAGTCAGGGGATGCACCTTGCTTTTGGGTCAGACTCTTGGATTAGGTTTTTAACAGGGCTGTTCTTCTTTGTGCTCTATTGTCACAGGATACAAAGCACGCCTTGTCCCCTTACATTTAGTGCAGGAGCCATGGAGCTCGGTAGGATTTTTAGGCAGAACGTTTATGGGGACCGCTGTAAGGACCTACACTTAAGGACCCCTCCCAAGGGCCTGGCTCCAAGAGATCAAAGGCCTGAGTCTGCCACTGCATCTGGCTTCTTAGCTCCTCCACAAGGCAGAGAAACAGGGGGAAACTGAGGCAGAGATGAGGCAATTTAATTAGAGATTGTTGGGCCAGGCGCCCTCTGCTAAGGACTGCCTTTCCCTTCCCACTGGTCTGACCTAACGTTTTATTGAGAAGCCAGATGCCTGAAAACCAGATGTCACCTAAAAACAAGGAATGACACATTGAGGTCTTCTTAATTAAAAGGGAAGGTCTACATTATTTACCAATTAATTCCTCACTCCTCCTCAGGGGCAGTGCTTTAGCCCCAGGGTTCTATAATCCTGAACGAAATATTTCCAGCATCACGATGCTCATCCAAAAATAAATAAATACCCACACCCCCACAGATGTTTCCTTATTTGTTGAAGGAAAAAGAAGATAAACACAGTTATTGTGACTCACAATATTTGGGTAAAAGGCACCACAGTAGAGCCTTCCTAAGTACTCCCAAGGATAATATTTGGGGAACTTTCATTTTTTATCTTAGATGGCTCTGCACCACTTTGATGCAGCTTCAGGCTTTCCCCCCAGTGTTAACACCTAGGGTAAGTCAGAAGGGCTTTGGGGGGTGACCCGGCCTGGTGCTTCCAGGAATCTCCTCCTCCCCCTGGACATGGAGGCTGGTCTCCCCTCTTCCGCGGTGTCAGGGAGAACAACCACCAACACCCTCGCAGACTTGCTCACCAGTGGCTAAAGCAGGTACTCTCCAACTTGAGTGACTGTGAGAATCCCCCGCAGGGCACACTGACCAGATGGCTGCCCCCCACCCCCACCCCGCCATCCCCCCTCAGAACTGTGACGCGGTCAGGGGCCTAAGCATTTGTATTTCTGTCAAGTTCCCAGGTGCTGCTGCTGCTGCTGCTCCTGAGATCTCACTTTGAGAAGCACTAGTCTAATACTTCTCTTTCTCCCCAAAATGTTAATTCACAGCTGGGGAACTGACTTGCAGCAGCCTGAGAGGAGATCCTCCCCCAGGGGTGTGGGTTACTTTGGGAGGCATAAGAAAGGCCACTTTACCGGTTCCCAGGCCTGGAGAAAGGGGAATTGTCTCAGGGGTGAGTCTGCCTGGCCCCTGACAACTTTCTGGAAGGTACCCGGATTTGGTCACTCCGTGGAGACGACTCTGGAGAGGTTTATTCTGGATTCTCCGTGGCTGTCTGAAGTTCAAGGTGTCTGAGCCTAGACGGAGAAGGGACGGAGCCAGAGAGAGGAGGGAGCCTGAGGCCTGAACCTGGGACCCCAGTCCATCTTGGCTGCCTGAGAGGGTGTCCACAGGCCTGGAGGAAGGCAGCCCTTGGGAACAAGTGTCATGTTGGGGGAGCCCAGTGAACCTGAGACCTGGGCCTAGAAGGGGGCAAGCAGTCTGTGAGGCAGCCACCACCCTCAGTAGCTGAGCAGACAAGAGTGTGGGGAAACGAAGGTGGAGGTGGGAAGTCCCAGCTTGAAGGCAGGGGTGACTCAGGCCGCATCCCAGCACAATGCCCTGTGGCTGGGCCTAGGAAATGAGGCATTGTGCAGCTCCCAGGGTACTCACAGGGCTGACCTAGGGGCCCCAGGCCCTGGTGCTGCCACCTTGGCTCTCCTGTTTCTCTGAGTTCTGGCCCAGGCCCCTGGCCACATCTAATAGGCCTTCCTTACTGTGACTGTCCTCCACATCGCCCTCATTCCCCACCTCCTCCCTCCCCCCGCCCCCCCGACTCTGGGCCCTTTTGGACCTCAGACGAACACACTCCTGGACTGTCTGGTGTCAGGTCTACCCTTGCCACTTCCGGTTTCTCTCTCCAGCTTTCCAGTTCTTGGTTCTTGATGATCTCTCTGGGCGCCTCCCCTTTGGAGGCTGGTCAGTGAGCCTGGCTGCATCCTGCGACTCGGTCCCTTATTCTGGGTGGGAGCTGGGACTTGCCGGCACTGACACAATCACCAGCCTGCTTTCAAGCTCTTTTAAGCCTTGCCCTGGCTTCCACCTGCTGGTCTGACAAGTGGAACAGTTCTGGGGCCATACCCTCCTCCTTGGGACAGTCTCTTGGCCTCTCTAAGCAGCAGCAGTTTCTCCCTTGTTGTCAGGACGGTTACGAGGATTATGGGAAAGTGATCATAAAATGCGGATCAATGCCCCCCATCCTCGTCCCCACTTCTAGAAGTGTGATCCACTTTGAGCCCCTTGTCTAGCACCAGAGTCTAGCCCTCCAGCTGGCAATCTGGAGCTCCGGCTATATGCTGGGGTGGGGGTGGGGTAGTGTGCACCAAGGCAGGGCCAGGTGAGGCTAGAGGGTGGCCTGGGCTCTCTGCCCCTGGGCCATGAAAGTTCAGGTGACATGGAAATTTGAAAAAGTGTAGAAGTGTAGAAGGCCTCCGGAAAGATAATTCTTAGAATGTGAAATGATTCAGAGAGTGTCCCTGGACTGGAAGGAACGGAGGGGGCCATTCTCCTACTCTGAAGTGGGACTAATTCTGGTGTACCCCACACAGGTAATCCTTTCTGTTAAAGGGATTTAAAGGGGCCCTCAGCCAATCTGGTGCCTCACGATGCACCCATTCCTTAACCATTATGTTCCAAAGGGGAGAGGGCAGAAAGCAAGAGTAGGTGGCCCCTTGACCGACTCAGATTTAGGGACCTCAAGAAGAGTAACCACCCCTACAGGTGCCGTTCTTTACTATTAGCCACACACTTTTGGCCCCACACAGCCCCAGGAGGAAAGTGGTGGCCTTTGTCTCCAAAGTATAGAGGTAGTGTAGGCAGGTGTCTGCGGGGGACTCCACTTCAGGGGACACGATGGCAGGGAATGGAGCCAGGACCCCTGAGATACGTCCACGCAGCCTGGATTCCCCATGTTCCTCCATCTGAGGAGGCACTGACAGAGGCGAAGCCCTTACAGAGGCTTGGCCAGGAGGAAGGGAGCTGGGGTAGAGGCCCTGCTGGTGGGAGGGAGGAGGGGCTGGTGGGCAGGAGAAGGCTCAGAGGGAGGACGGGCCCACCCTGGCCTGCTTGGTGTCTTGAGCCATCTGCTGGCTAAGGTCTTTCCTGAGGCCTGAAGATAAGTTCCTTAAAAGCAAAGTGTTAAGACCTTGCTGGTTATAGTTCACAGGACACCTCCCTGGTGGGCACCTTCTGTGTTCTATCCTTCTGAACCCTTCACCCCAAGCGCTGGCTGAGGGAAGAGCACTTCTTCCCGTGGGACTGTCCTCTGCGTCTGGAAAAAGTCGGGTTGTTAGATAAAACACAGAAATCTGCCTGGAGCATCCTTACTTGTAAACCTATTTGCTGTTTCTTTGAAATCCAAAATTACTTGGGTGTTCTATATTTTCTTCTTTTAATTTTTCTTGGTACACATCTCTTTATTGGAAAACTCTGGTAGGTGCTAGGGATTCCTTAGATTCTGCTTCCTGGGCCTGGAGCTGGATGTACTGCAAGGCTCTGTGCCCTGAGCCAGTGGCAGTGGGTGAAGATGCAGAAGCCCATGCCCAAGGTGGACATCAACAATCAACACCACCATGAGCTGGGTCAAGGTCATCAGCATCAGTGAGCTGGGGAGGCTTCCTGGAGTCAGAGGCCTGACTCATCTCACAGGACAAGGCAATCTGTCTTCTGTCACCTGGTTGGAAGCCTCCTCAGGGACCCTCCCAGAGGCTACTAGGGCTCTTCCATGGGCAAGCAGGAGGCCAGGCAGGTAACTCACAACAGTCACACGTACTGCTTAAGGAAGCATCTTCCAGAAGTTCCCACCGGTTTGCATCCCTGTGGAAGGAACAGGCCTCCTTGGTAGCATCAGATGGTACTTTTGGGTCCTGGACCAGCATCCAGTAGTGAACAGAGGCGTCATTAGGAGCCATCAGTAAAGCTGAAAGCCTGGAAGGAGAGCTTCGATCTCTAGGGGACTTCTCAGGGCAGGAAGTGGGAACAGTGTCCTTGCCATCTGCCAGGCATCCACGATGCCTGATGAGACTGTAGTGTAGATCCTGGTGGGGGCTGGTCACACACTTGTCCACCCATAGCTGTAAGGGTTGATGGGAGCTGCCAACCACGGCACATTCCACATGGAGCTCAGAGCCTGGGAAAACAGTGCTGACGTTGTTGGGGTCTGGAGCCTTCAGCACGACCCTATCCTGGGTTGTAAGAAGGTATGGAGCAGGCTGAAATCTCAAGCTGATATCCAGTTGTCCATCCCCAGCCAGGGAGCCAGTCACCAAGGGGGCCGGAGGAAAAAGGAGGGCTTCTGGGAGCTGACTCGACTGCGGAAGGTAGCAACGGGGGGGGGGGGGGGGGGGGGGGTGCTGCTTGGAGTGTCTAGGTGGAGGTGCGTAGATGAACATCCGTAAAGAATCCCACTGTCTTCTCTGACATCCTGCAGTTGCAGACACCCCCAGAGCAAGAGAGAACTCACTATACCAGTGCCTTGATCCTGTCTCACCAGCTATATTTATTTTCTAAATCTGGCAACCCTCCCCCACCCGGGGCATCCACACTGGAAGCCACGCTGCGGTGGCGATCTCTAGAGCCCTTCCTGCCCCAGTTCAGGATTGTTTTGGAAGCAAGTGAGTGGCTTTAAGAGGTGGAATCTGGGGGGCAGAGGGCTGGTGGGAGGACAGAGGAAGAACCTGAGGGGCAGGCAGGGACTGCAGGGGAGGTTTTGACTCAGCACAGGAAGAAATTTCGTGCAAGGGGCCGCTGTGTCAGCCGGTGCACCTTCCCGTGTGGTTCTGCCCACCGGGGCCTGGCCCAGGGGTCTGACCTCTCTGCTTCAGGGAGCCCTCTGGATGTCTGTTCCCCAGGCCTAGCAGCTGCCCGCCTCTCTTCCATGGGTGTGTGGAGGTCTCTCTTGTTGCTGAAGCCCCACGGGTGGGAGGCCGGCACAGGTTCCGGTAGCCCAGTAAAGGCCAGTCCAACCAGCACAGAGCCCTGTAGCCACCTTTACTCTGCTGAGGAAGGAGGTCTGAGGAAAGGAGGGTTTCTCTGTGGCTCTTTGAGGTCCCTGCACAGGGGAGGCCCCTCCCCCAAGTCTATTCTGTCTCCTTACAATGATGACTGAAGGGTTCTAGTGCAGAGAAGACTAAGGGACACACTCTTCCCCTATCCCCCACCCCATGGGGCTGGTTGAATTGGAATTGCAGGAAACTGCAAGAAAATTGGGTCTGAGTTTGAGAAAACACCGCTTGAACTGTAACCGGAAACTGGAATCTCCATCCCACCCCTGCCCCCACACATTTGCTAGGATGGCTGAGAAACAAGTTAACTGAATTTTGGCACTTTCACTTACTGCTGCGTAGAATTTAAGACATGCGGGGTATAAGACCTATTTCCATACTACATTTTTGTGGTCTGTTTGTAATGGTTTTCATAGATTTCTCAATATGGAGATAAAAGACTTTCAAACAGTGGTTAATTTAAGCATTTCCACCTCTTAAACTGAGCAAGTCTTTTTTCTTTCCATAAGCATTTAAATAAAATATTAATGTCAAATTAAAATGTTAAAGCAAAAATTTCCAAATACAATAGGGCAGTTAATTGTGAAAGTCAGACAGTGAATGATTTGCTTCATTTTCTCGCCATGTATGGTTTTGGAATTCAGCACTTTTAGTTATTTTCTTTTAAACCACCACCACCAAGTGCCAACTGAGTTCCAAAATGATGATTACACCATTACTGGCTGCGGGTTTTAATTTCCTCCATGTTCCTCAGAAATAAAGTGTGGAGTATGCTGAAAACTATAGAAAGCTCATGAAGGAAATTGAAGAAGATATAAAGAAATGGAAAAACATTCCGTGCTCATGGATTGGAAGAATAAATATTGTCAAAATGTCAATACTACCCAAAGCTATCTACACATTCAATGCAATCCCAATCAAAATTGCACCAGCATTCTTCTCGAAACTAGAACAAGCAATCCTAAAATTCATATGGAACCACAAAAGGCCCCGAATAGCCCAAGTAATTTTGAAGAAGACCAAAGCAGGAGGCATCACAATCCCAGACTTTAGCCTCTACTACAAAGCTGTCATCATCAAGACAGCATGGTATTGGCACAAAAACAGACACATAGACCAATGGAATAGAATAGAGACTCCAGAACTGGACCCACAAAAGTATGGCCAACTAATCTTTGACAAAGCAGGAACGAATATCCAATGGAAAAAAGACAGTCTCTTTAACAAATGGTGCTGGGAGAACTGGACAGCAACATGCAGAAGATTGAAACTAGACCACTTTCTCACACCATTCACAAAAATAAACTCAAAATGGATAAAGGACCTGAATGTGAGACAGGAAACCATCAAAACCCTAGAGGAGAAAGCAGGAAAAGACCTCTCTGACCTCAGCCGTAGCAATTTCTTACTTGACACATCCCCAAAGGCAAGGGAATTAAAAGCAAAAATGAACTACTGGGACCTCATGAAGATAAAAAGCTTCTGCACAGCAAAGGAAACAACCAACAAAACTAAAAGGCAACCAACGGAATGGGAAAAGATATTTGCAGATGACATATCGGACAAAGGACTAGTATCCAAAATCTATAAAGAGCTCACCAAACTCCACACCCGAAAAACAAATAATCCAGTGAAGAAATGGGCAGAAAACATGCATAGACACTTCTCTAAAGAAGACATCCGGATGGCCAACAGGCACATGAAAAGATGCTCAACGTCGCTCATCAGGGAAATACAAATCAAAACCACACTCAGATTATCACCTCACACCAGTCAGAGTGGCCAAAATGAACAAATCAGGAGACTATAGATGCTGGCGAGGATGTGGAGAAACGGGAACCCTCTTGCACTGTTGGTGGGAATGCAAATTGGTGCAGTCTCTCTGGAAAACAGTGTGGGGTTCCTCAGAAAATTAAAAATAGACCTACCCTATGACCCAGCAATAGCACTGCTAGGAATTTACCCAAGGGATACAGGAGTACTGATGCATAGGGGCACTAGTACCCCAATGTTTATAGCAGCACTCTCAACAATAGCCAAATTATGGAAAGAGCCTAAATGTCCATCAACTGATGAGTGGATAAAGAAATTGTGGTTTATATACACAATGGAGTACTACGTGGCAATGAGAAAGAATGAACTATGGCCCTTTGTAGCAACATGGATGGAACTGGAGAGTGTTACGCTAAGTGAAATAAGCCATACAGAGAAAGACAGATACCATATGTTTTCACTGTTATGTGGATCCTGAGAAACTTAACAGAAACCCATGGGGAAGGGGAAGAAAAAAAAAAAAAGAGGTTAGAGTGGAAGAGAGCCAAAGCATAAGAGACTCTTAAAAACTGAGAACAAACTGAGGGCTGATGGGGGGTGGGAGGGAGGGGAGGGTGGGTGATGGGTATTGAGGAGGGCACCTTTTGGGATGAGCACTGGGTGTTGTATGGAAACCAATATGACAATAAACTTCATATATTGAAAAAAAAAGTGTGGAGTAGGGTGGGGTGGGGGGCAGGGGGCGGGGCTTGCTCTAAGAAGTAAAGGGGGGGGGGAGGGGGGAATGCCTGAATCTGTGCCTCATCTTCTTTAGTCACTAGAAGGGCTGATTATCATCCAAAATGTCCTCTGTGACATTAAAATGCGAGGGTCAGTCCCTTCTGCTCCTTGTTTGAATCCAAATAAATCACCTTCGCAAGTCAGTGCCAGCTTTGCTCTTTTAAGGCCGCTTTTTGTCTAAAAATTGTTAAAAGACAAACTGCAGCATATGAAACATTTTAAGAGTTTATTTGAGCAAAAATCAATTCCAATCAGACAGCACCAAACCGGAAGTAGCTAGGAGCTCTCTTCCTACAGAAGCCTGGGGAGTGACACAGAGAAGGTGCGGAAGTTAGGCAAAGGAATGGTTGGCTGGCTACGGCTTAAAGCCTAGTGGCTGTTTGGGACTGCTTTCCTTAGGTTTTGATTTTGTAACTCTGAGGCATTTATAGGCTTAGATTTTGGTTTGATTACAAAGGCAGCCATGACATCTAAAGCCACCTCCATCTAATGGCCTCTTTAATTAATTTAACACTTTGGCAGAATGAGTGCTGGGCTCTTTTCCTACACCAGAAAGCTTGTAAATCAGTGTTTTATTTATACATCAGTGACTTCATTAACAATCAGGACTCTATTAAAGGATGACAGGAAGACGATTATAATGCAGTCTATAGGGTCTGTCCCTGCTGCTAAATTGGTCCTCAGTCATGGAGCCTTGGGGAAATGCCAGTCACATTCTGTCAGGAAGGATCTGAAGGAATTGAATCATCTAGTGAAACTGTTGGGGAGGGGCCAGTGGGAAGGCCCTTGGGGGTTGTCTGGGTACTGAAATTGTAGAAGAATCCTCAGGTCACGCTGGTCCTGTCTCTAGCTTGACCATGAGCAACTTGAAGGCATCATCTTAGGGCTCCTGAGTTTAGCAGAGTGCTTGGTGCATAGCAAGGGCCCGGCACTTTGTTCTTGAAAATAAAAACTTAGGAATTGTACATGTAGAGGGGAACCAAAACCTAAAGAGGTTGTCTGACCAAGACCATAAAGGTAGTTTCCAGTTGAGTCGTGATTTTCAACCAAGGCATTGGTGCTCCATCATTAGTCCCAGTGTGTCATTCATTCACGAAATATGCATTAAGTCTCCTCAGCTAAGGGCGAGGGGCTGTGGGGTTACAATAAAGTCCCTCTTTACCCTCAGAATCATTTATAGTCTACTGAGGAAGATATGATAAATGTATAAGACTAGATATGATATATGCTGGTACTTATTGATTTAAGTGAATCTTTTCTAGGAATCATTACCATGGGTATCATATGCTTTATCTAAGCACAAACCTGTATCTCAGTAAATAAACCTTCCTTTCTTCCAGTTGATTAGACTCCCTCCTCTCCCCCATAGTCCATCTGGCTACAAATCCTATGGATTCTGCTTCAACTATACCCGGACTTTAATCATTCCTCATACACTCCATGCTATCACCCCGAGGACCCAGCTGCCATGATCCCTCACCGGATCAGCGTATCAGCTGACTGGGTCTCCTACTTCTTCCTGTGCCTTCCTTGAGACCTCTCTCAACTAGGCTCAAAACCCCCCAGGACCTGGCTCCTACCATTCCCCTCATTCTTTGTGCTCTGGCCACACTAACGTCCTTGCTGTCTTTGAGCACACCAGGCATTTTATTTCTTCTGCCTGTGAGGATCTTTTTCCAGACATCCTTGGGACTGCCCTTCCTCACCTCTTCGTTGAAATATCTCCTTCCTAGTGAAGCCTGCCCTGACTACCCAGTTTCAAAGGGTATGCCTGCACCTTCCAGTCCCATGTGTGGCACTCCCTGTGTCCTTTCCTGGCTTTGTTCTGGAATACTTACTACCATCCAATATTTTTAACTTCATTAGTCGTCCTTCTCTCCGTGGAGTATAAGCTCCAAGGAAGCAGTGATGTGGCAGTATCCTCACTCCTCACACATATTTTGATGTAGAATTTAGGACTGAGCCTCAGGCTCAGGATTTGGAATTTAGCCCACATTCCAGTGTTTCCCAAACTTTAAAACCATGCCCCACATTAACACAAATATCTCAAGTTTCATATTGAAAAGGGCCTCCAAGTGAGAAGTACGGTCCCACCTTTCCATCAGTATCAGTAATGATCAGTAATGTTGAGCTTTTTTGGTAGTGTGAATTATAAAACTAGATGTGTGTTTATATTTTCAAGTGTAAAATTTTAACAATGACTATGCCTTTTCAAACTATGTGCCTTCCTTCCCCTGAGCCCTCTCCTCTGTCTCCTCTGAGAGATTCCCATTATGCTTCTTTAGGGGTCAATGATAACCCATCCTGCATTGAGAATCCATCTAAAATGAAGGGTGCTTCTTTAACAGGCAGTGTGGCTTTCTCAGTTCTCAGATAAGGAATATGCTACATTTGGAAAACAATGTTGTTCACTACAGCCAAAAGAACTCTTCCTTGAGGAGCAAAAACTTGATATATCTAAGGACTAAACACCATGTCAAAAAGTAGATCAACACAAAGAAAGCACAAAGGTGGTATAAAACAAAGCGGATTTGAAATACAAAGCAGAAAACAAATCTTGATAGGACTTAAACAGGTTATACCATTTCTGCTGTTAACACAAAATACAGGCATAAGCTTAAAATATGGTGCAAATGAGGTCACCAAGCAGAGAAGTCAAATGGCAAAATGACAGGACTTTTGGCCACCAAAGACCAAACCTCAGTAAGTCAGGTAAGTATGCCTATGAGGAATCAAGACCAAAAATCTCTGAAGAGTGGTTAGTTGATTTTGAAGCATGTCATGTGTAGCAAGAAAGGCTGTTCTCTGAAGGCCACGGACATGGGAGTAGTGCTATCGGCAATCAGAACCCAGAAGTGCTAGCCACGCCTTCGTATTCTGGTGTACACATGAAGGGGCCCTACTTGACCTCTATTTACAGGTATCTCCTCTTTTGGAATCCTGAAATTTGGAAAGGGAAAAGTAGGACAGCCTCTCTCGTCAAAGAACTAGCTTGTTCATATCACAGACTATAACTTGAAGTCACCGATGTTTCTGACAAGTTCTAATACATGAGCTAGTATGAGCAGGATTCTGGTATTTCAATAAAAATAGGATCCCTAGGTATTTGGAACCTTGCTTGTTCCTCTTTATTAACCTCAAACTCTTCTGGAGTCGCAGGGGCTACATTTTACAGAGGTTCATTTAGAAATGAAAAGAGGGCTGCTGCAGCACTAATGGGGAAACACCCTAGCTGCTCTCGTTGTGGGCACAAGCTACCCACTAACCCGGTCTTTGGTGCTGTTACTTTATATTTTCTAGAGAATTCAGCATGGCACAACATGGTCAAATCCTAACATCCAGACGGACCGCACTAAAGGTCAAACTATAGGGCAGGCTAATGTGTAGGACCTGAGTAACCAGAAAAGCTCTGATGCCAACATTTTGAGAAAAGTAGAACACAGGATACTTTAAAAAGTCTAGGGGCACCTGAGTGGCTCAGTTGGTTAAGTGTCCAACTTCGGCTCAGGTCATGATCTCACAGCCCATGAGTTTGAGCCCCAGGCTCAGAGCCTGGAGCCTCTTTTGGATTCTGTGTCTCCCTCTCTCTGCCCCTCCCCGACTCGTGCTGTCTTTTCCTGAGAAATAAACATTAAAAAAAAATTTTTTTTTTTTTTTTTAAAGTCTAACATAGGCTGAAAAAGTCAGCTCTAAACAACTTACCTAGACAGGAGGGGAATATATTCCTGTATACCAGACGTACCTGGCTATCGGGAATGAAGGAATCCTGCATGGTGCCTCCACTCTGTAGGTCCTCAAAACAAGTCTGTTGAATGAATAAGCAAATTAAGGACCATAGTGCATCAAAAATCAGCTTAGTTAAGTGCAAGAAAAGAATCTGAGCTCTTTCCAGATTGCTTTATTCTTTTTTGTTCCTGAGGAGTTCTCAAATTTGCTATTCCCTTACTAACAGGTAAGGTATAATAATTTTAAACAAGCAGAATTCTGAAACCAGTAAGAAAGTGAGGTCTCACAAAGAATAGACAGGCTTCTTGTAATTTATTTGAGTTATTTCCAAGCGACAGTTACAAAAGTTTTTAATTTTTATTAATACTCTTGATAAGAAAATAAAATTTAAATAAAAATACATTCTCAACAATACAACATGGTTACACAAATTCACTACATTAAGTTTTGATAACTTATATTTTCAAACTGGACACTGTAAAAACCAATATTTACTAGCAACATATTAATTTCCAAGTTAATAAAAATGGAAGCCAATAACATCAGTCATGACAGGTAATTTAACTCTAGAATGAGTCCTGTATTTTTCACATACTGTAAGGACACCTAAAAGGCTTTGTAGCATTGTCATTACAGGATGTACCGTTAGAACAAATTAAAGGTGCTTTTACTAAAAAAAAAAAAAAAAAAAAAAGCAAAAAGAAAAAGAAAAAAGTCTGTTCTCTAAAACCTGGCACTAATGAGTCTATGAATGAAATCAGGCTTCAGAAACAAACAAAAGCCATATCATTCATCACTTTTCTTTTATGATAAGGGAAAACCTAGTTTTGACACTTAGCCATTACCCGTGATATTAAAACATACTTCTTTGGCAAATAAAATCATTCAACTTGATACATTAATATTCCTGGGAGTAAAAAACTTTGCTATTGCCATCATCTTACTAAATTACTATTAAAAAACCAAACTAAAAAAACCCCAGAACAAACAATAACAACAGATCGCCAAAATTGCAACTGATGAAAATGGCTAAACTAAGAACCAGAACTGGCATTTATGGCAAGGGTTTTTCCAAATCATCCTTTTCTGTCCTTCTAGGCGTTTTCAGGTTTTTAGGGTGAAGTGAGCTGCCATGTAGTTTTCAAGTGTGGAAAAGGCAGAGAAAGCACATCACATAGCAGAAACTAAAGTACTCCTAAGTAACAACAGAGGGAAGAGGCCCTTGGAAGCAAGTACCTAGGTTATCCTAAGATCCTACTGACATGGTCTTTTATTTCAGAAGACTTTTAAAGAAAATTAATTTAATTTCACATTACTTCTGTTTAGGCTGTGCCAAACCGGTTAATTCCAGTCAAACAAGGTGTTTAAAAGTGTCCTGTGAAAAAAAATAACTATATGACTGAACTCTTCCCTTCAAATTCAGAGTCATGTATT
Organism: Acinonyx jubatus; assembly: GCF_027475565.1. Classification (NCBI taxonomy): domain Eukaryota; kingdom Metazoa; phylum Chordata; class Mammalia; order Carnivora; family Felidae; genus Acinonyx; species Acinonyx jubatus. The sequence goes on from NC_069384.1 coordinate 119,992,950, forward strand.
CACACACAGCCTTGGTCCCTTTGATAATGCCATAATCTTTAAAAACCACCATAATAGGGGATTTGATATCAGAAATATTAAAAAAATATTTCTTTTGCCTTGAAGAACTAGCAGAGGGCTAAAACAGCCACTGGAGAGTAACAAGTGGTAATTGGCAATGCTCACATGTCCTTTTCAGGTAGACATCTCAGAGACTCTTAAAAGGACATTTCAATCTGAATGAAATTCAACAATGAGAAATTTATTAAATGGTTAAATTCTTTCACATTGATAAATCAGTGTAATTTATGGAATATACAAGCTCATAAAATTTAAAGGAATCTTTCAAATTTGTCTTTAAAATGGGCCAGGAATAAACCTACCATAATGGAGACTAGGACTGATTCTTAAATAAAACCAAATGATTTTAACAAGTCATTGAGAGAAAGACATTGGTCAGTTATAATCATTTATGGAACGACTTTGATTGTGTGCCAATGGTCTTTAAAAAAATTCCCTAGTAATAATATAATTTAAAAACAACTACTCACCAATAACGTAACTGGCAAAGTATATCCTGAAGTTTAGCTTATGCTCAGGAAAACAAAAAAAGCACTACTAGCTAGACTTACATTGATAAGTCACAGTTTTAAACAGAAATATGTAAATACTCCAAGGTTCAAGGTACCACATTTAGAAAATGATTTAAATTTAAAAAGACAGAATAAGAGTACCATGGTTTTTAATACTGATGAAGCAATTTGTATCCCTCTTAACTTCAAGGAAGCAACTTGCTTCAAATGCTTATATACAATTATGGTTTTTAGGATAAAAGTAAATCATTACGGAAAAACAGAATTAAAACAGTTGCTTGCCCACACTCCTTTTGGCTAGCAGGCAATAAGAAAACAGCAATGAAATATAAACATTTTCAGGAAAGCACTATTTCTAGACTTAAACACTGATCATTCAACTGATCATAAAGATTAGATACCACAGAGTATCTAAAGTATAATCTGGGGCAGCCCAGATTATTAAAGTGCGCCGAGTGACTGTTCTCGAGTTAGCTCCCAACCTCACACTAGGAGGAGGGTGTCCTGGTGGTGGCCCTTATGATAATAATGCGGAGTAACGGGTGAAGTCAAGGGATTTTCCTACCACCGTCTTTCACCGTTTCCTGTCTCTTCTTTTTCAGAAGAGACGTCCTTACAAGTCATATTAACTCGAACTCTCAAATCAAGAAAATGAGTACCTGATATTTAAAACAACCACAAAAATTTAGTGATCTCATTGTATTTCATCTGCCATCACTCATCCCAAATGTAAACAAGATGCACAAAACAGTATATGTTCTCTGATTCCTCCTGTCTGGGTTCTGTTTACATCTTTAAATAGGCAAAAGGATCCACCAACCTTCAAGGATGCTCTGGCAGTTTTCTAAAGTCCCTAATGTAATCTGTAATGACTAACAGACAAAAGGAAAAATCTCTTTTTTTTTTCTTTTTTGAAGAGGGAGGGTCTAGATGAATTAAATGGAAAGCTCTGAATTGTCATGGATTGGGATTCTCTAGTAAAACACAACACTGGCAGTATAGAGCAGGCACTAATGGTAGTGAAAGTCCACAGAACATGGAGTGTTACAAGAAGAGATGGTCTCTTGCTATGGAGGAGTTCTTTTGTTACAAAGCTTCTTTAGGAAGATTCTTTCTATTAAAAACAAGTTGCAGATGCATGGCTTTTGACACGTAAGATATGAAGGGAATCTTGAATTTCAAATTCTCTAGTAATGCATCAATACCAGGATTCCCAGTTACTTTCAATTATTAAATACAACGTGAATGCAGGTGACACTGAAGCCAATGTTCATTCTTAAATACTAAGAACAAAATACATGATGAATTGAAAAACTCCAACAAAAACAGTATTTTCCAGTTCTTCTGAATCAATTGGTCACACTCTAAGATGTTTTTCCTACAATTGGATTTTCCCTAAAAAATAAAAGAAAACCATTTTTCAAAAGTCAGAAAATGTAACACTTTAAAAAGTGACAAATTATCTCATAGTATCCATTAAGTATAATTTTCCCCTGATAATCTCTCATGTCAAGGCTTATTTCATTAATTCAACAAGTATTTACTGATCACCTTTTAAATGTAAGGCACTATTCTAGAAGCTATGGATACAGTAGTGAACAAAATAGACAAAACCCTGCTCTCACACAGCTTACTTTCTGGCATAGGGAAAGTAAAACAAACAAGGAAGATATTTAGTACAAGAGAGACTGGCATTTTTTAATAGAGAAAAATAAAGCTGGGAAAAGATACAGTGTGTGTGTCGGAGGGGATAGGTACTATTTAAGAAGGGTGGTCAAGCATTGGCTAGAACCTCAGATGGAAATTTCCAGGGACTCCAAGAAAACTTGTTTTAGCACTGTTGGAAGAGAGCCAATTACACTAACATAGAAAAGACAGGATTCAGTTAAGCATCTGAATATTGATCTTGGTTCAGGTCTTGATCTCAGGGTTGTGAGTTCAAGCCCCTCATCATTGGGGGCATGGAGCCTACTTAAAAAAACAAACAAACAAAAAAAGGATGCGGATAGTTACGATAACCTTTCTAATGTACTGAGCCTTCTATCCAGGGAGAACAAAAACATTTACATCTGTCAAACTGTTTTTATTGTTCATAAATCAAAGATGTAATTAATAATCACATTATTTAAAAAAAATTATTTTGAGAAAGAAAGAATGTGTGCAGGGGAGAGGCAGAGGGAGGGAGCGAAGAAGGGAGGGAGAGAGAGGGAGACAGAGAGAGGGAGGGAGAGGGAGAGAGGAAGGGAGGGAGGGAGGGAGAGAGGGAGAGGGAGAGGGAGAGGGAGAGGGAGAGGGAGAGGGAGAGAGAGAGCGCGCGCGTGAATGCGAATGAATGAATCCCAAGCAGGCCCTGCACTTTCAGCATGGAGCCCAATGTGGGCCTTGATCTCATAAACTGTGAGATTATGACCTGAGCTGAAATCATCAGATGCTTAACTGACTAAGCCAGCCAGGTGCCCCAATAATCAAGTAATTTTTAAAGAATACTTCAAATGGTGGCACAAGGATTCAAAGCTCCCTCACTAATCAGCTGTATGACCCTGGGCAAAGCACTTAACTTCCCTGAGCCTCAGTGTCTCTAGCTATGAAATGGGAATATAACCATGGCTGATGCGAGGATGAGTGGGAGAGTGCACAGTGTGGCAAATACTCATTTGCTGGTCTAAGAACCATCCTCTCCTCTTCACCTCTGTGTGAACATGACTCTGATTCTAAGTGCTGGTACTGTGCAGACCTGTGTCCCAGGGAAAGCGGTGGGGGGTAACTTTAGATAAGGTTCTTTCTTCTTTGTGAGAAGGAAACAGGTCTTTCTGCCTCTGGATATTATATAAAAATAGTGAACTACTGCAACTCATCTGTGACCGTAAGAGGACAAGCTTGAGGAGGACGGAAACCATCCTGCTGAGGATGGGTTGGTGGCTGGATAGCCCTTGATGACAGTGCTGAGTTGCTGAACTAACCAGCCATGGAAGTCAGGACTTTATTTGTGAGGTAGAAACATGTCCTTTTGGTTAAGCCACATCAATGGGGATTCTAAAAACAATCTAAGTGATAGGATATAAAATATAAAACTCTGTATACATAATATACAGCGCTTAGCAGTGGACTAAGCTTCTAATAAAATGTTAGTTGTTGCTGTTGTTATCCATGGTAATATCCACCTACATCTGAGATGAGTCCAAAGAATCAACTATAAAATACTTCTAGCATTTTCACAGCTGTTTTTTTTTTTTTTAGTACTTAGTATGTATAAGGCACTGTCAGAGATATTAAGAAGGAAGAGGAATAGTAAAAACAAAACAAAAACTACTAAGTATTCAATTTAATGGAATAATTAATTTTAACATTAAAAGTGGTGATAAAGTACAGCACCAACATAAAGAAACAATACCAGAACTACAAAGACAAAGATCACTGTGTGAGTGGACAGGGGAACTTAACACACAAGAGAAAGGTTCTGAGCTGGGTCCTGAAAGATGAAGGTAGGCGGGAGGCCTGCACGTCAGTTGTACATACCTAGTAGTAGTTGGAATCTCAGACAATGTTTATTTATTTTTTTAATATGAAATTTATTGTCAAATTGGTTTCCCTACAACACCCAGTGCTCATCCCAACAGGCGCCCTCCTCAGTGCCCATCCCCCACTTTCCCCTCTGCCCCACCCCCCATCAACCCTCAGTTTAGTCTCAGTTTTCAAGAGTCTCTTACGGTCAAACAATGTTTAAAAATGTGTTTAGAGTATCTTAAAAATACTTACTTGCTCCCATATTTTGCACTAGTTGATCTTTTCTTCCTATACTTTTCATGAGGTTCATCTAGCTTCTCTATGATGCTTTTAATTTGCTTAATTGTCTTAAAGGTTGTTACAGAATCCTCAATTACAAAGTTAGAATAATCATCAGGCTCTTTCTGTGGTCCTTGATAGACTGCTATAGTTCCACAAGCCTCTACAAGGAGCAGTAAAATCTCTGATCAGAAAACTAAATTCCACAAATGTAATTTTTAGAATACATAAGAACTTTTCAAGTTTTTCAAGCTGGGAAGATTTCCCACTGGAAATGCACAGATAACCCAGATACTTTCGAACAACACATATATGCAAAAACAGTACTTTCATGAGTATCTATGAAAAACGCCCACTTGAGAGTTTATCAATGTTCATATAAGTAATATTTTGGTAAAGCTAGGGGTATTTTCAATTTTAAGACAATGCCAAAGCAATTATATCAGTAACTGGTAATGAAGGATCATGGGTTATATAAAAATATTTTAATTGTACATTTACCTTCCATTTTCTGCAGCTTAAGTAAACTGAGGGTAAAAAGGGAATAAATTCTTTCTGTTTCTCTGTCTTCATCAATATCTATTTGGATGTCTGCAGGGACACCTCTATGGTAAAAAATGAAATTAAAGACATTGAAAAATTTCACTTTGTTAACATGCTGAAAACTTTTGGTGGCTTGAGACTAGAAAACAGAACCACAGAACTTTGCAGAACCTCAGCAATCTAGTCTCATCTGATAATCTAATAAAATGGGGCCATGAGAGCTTTGGTCATTATGCAACTCTAATCCAAATCCAATCTAAAGAGAAATCATTTTCATAACACCTATGCTTCAGCACAAAAGCAATATATTACTTCTTAAGTCGACACAGCTACCTACGATGGCTGTTCCATGCAATCAGAAAGAGAATGCTAAGTCCTTCCTTGCTCAGGCTTGTGTATCTATTTTAAAATTGCCCATCCTGACCCCAATTTTTTGACCTGGGCCAAACACTGGAGAAAATTTTCACCACCCCAAGAAGTGTATCCATGAGCACTCCCCAAATCTCCCTCCTTCTAGCCTGTCACAACCACTAAATTATTTTCTGTGTCTATAAATTTACCTACTCTGGATACACTATACAAATGCCATCATATAGTATATGGCCTGTGTCTGGCTTCTTTCACTTAGCATGTTTTCAAGGTCCATCCATGTTGCAGCATGTATCAGTACTTCCTTCTACTTTATGGCAGAATTTTTCTTTCTGTCCATATACCACACTTGAAACATTGCTTTTTTTAATAAGAAAGAAACTTACGCAGTACATGGCTTGCAGCCCAGAGCGTTTTCACTGGTCTCCAGACAGCAGAGCCAGTTTCCATTGAGATACGCAGAGGGATGATAAAAACTGAGCCTGTTCTGATTGCATCGGCTGACCCTGCAGAGTACGTCTATCCATTCATTAGCTTCTACACAATTATTTGCCTGGACATAGAGCGGTTTCTCCATATGTATTACTTGGAACATCTTCATAAGCAATTAAGATAAAAAGTTAGTAACAGAGTCTAAAAACCAACACAGTACAAACAGAAAAAGTTATGTAAAAGAAATATAGTTTGCTTGGCTAGATAACTACTATTCAGGTAGCTTATGAATTGTTATTTTCTTTTTTTTATTTATATATATATTTTTTAACATTCATTTATTTTTGAGAGAGACAGTGTGAGCAGGGCAGGGGCAGAGAGAGACAGAGAGAGACAGAGAGAGAAAGAGAGAGACAGAGACAGACAGACAGAATCTGAAGCAGGCTCTAGGCTCTGAGCTCTCAGCATAGAGCCCAATGAGGGGTCGAACTCACGAGCCACAAGATCATGACCTGAGCAGAAGGCAGACACTTAACTGACTGAGCCACCCAGACACCCCATGAATTGTTACTTTTCAAGTAAGTTAGTTCCAAGGACAATCTGAGTCACGTGGTACTAAGTAGTACCACAGAATATAATTTTTAGAAGCCACACATGTCCAAAGAATGAACTCTATCATATAAACACTAATAAAGGGAGGGAAATGCAGATGGAGGAAAAAGTATGAGTAAGGGCAAAGCAGTGGGGAAATACAGAGAAACAGGAAATCATCCTGACGGGTTTGAGTACACAGTATATACTGAGTGGTTGCAGGAGATAAGATTGCACAGATTGGGACTATATTATTAAAGACTTGAATGTCAAAAAAAAAAAAAAAAAGACTTGAATGTCAAGTTGAGAGGTCAGATTAGGCACGTACTGAGAAAGTACCTTTAATAGGCTAGACAGACTATATAAGGCATCAACAATAATGGACAATTTATTTATTTAAAAATATTTTTTATTTGGGGCGCCTGGGTGGCTCAGTCGGTTGTGTCCAACTCTTGATTTTGGCTTAGGTAGTGATCTCAGAGTTCGTGAGTTCGAGCCCTGCATCAGGCTCTGCACTTTCAGTGCAGAGTCTGCTTGGAATCCTCTCTCTTCCTCTCTTTTGGCTCCTCACTTGCTTGTACTCTCTCTAAAAGATAAACTTTAAAAAATGTTTTTTATTTGAATACAATGGACACATGATGTTCCATTAGTTTCAGGAGCAATAATGGACAATTTTAAGACACAGTTCTAGCCAGCAATTATAAAATACTAATGATTAATGGCAAAAATAAAAACAATCTCTTAAAAATTTTCAACCAATACATTTAAAACTTTAAAAATAATATTTATGTAACTTACATTTTTCTTGTTGAAAGAGCTCTCTTCCAGTTTTTCTACAGCAAGAATGTTTTTCACTGGAATTGTATAAATTGCATCTTTGCCTAAATTATTAATAAAAGTAGAACAAGATTAAAATAATTTCCATCAGAATTATGTGAGAGGTTAAATCTGTGAAGTTTAAGCTCATCCTCGTCATAGCAGGAATATAATCTGAAGGTTTCTGAATGATACACATTTAAGTATTCTTTGTTTTATGGAACAGATGAATTTTGCTTGTTTTCTATAAAGTGACTTCCTCTTTACTTTTTTCAATATAAAGTTTTAAAAATTTTTACGGAAAAATGTGGGAAGAAATTTGATCTCAATGTAGAAAATTGAAATGTTAATATCTTTTGAAACAATTATATGGGGGCTGAAAAAATATTATACTTAGCAGTAGAGGCCTGCTCAAAACTTGCCCAGACATGGAATTTTCTTTCAGGGAGTTCTCACATAGGGAGTGACTCAGACTGTTCCTAAGTAGATTTTTCTGTTTTAATAGTGTAATATTTAAGGGGTTGACCCTGAAAACTATGATTGAAATTGAAAAATTGTTCATTACTATCATATACTGGCTGGTCAGATGACTAGAACTACCAAATTTACTCTAAGAGATATAGGGAACAAGAGTAAAGTTTTTATTTGGAAGAGTGAATCCTTCACCTAATTTAAGAATTTGGAAATCTGAGTTTGCTAAAGGAGCTCCATTATAACATATCATGATGATATGATGTATTTTCGATTTATAATTTACCAGAATAGACACTATCTCATATATTTATAGAAACTATAAGCAAATATAGTTATGACTTTTCCTGGCCATTCTGTAATGTTGTTCTTAGTAAAATCAAAGCTTTGCTTTTATTCTCACAGAGTTTAATGACATATGTATTTAAGTGCTGGAGGTTAAGACCTTTACACTTTGTACTGGTCCATGGATTAATGTACAGCTTTCTAATCAAAGACAGCTATTTGGTTAATAAAGGTTAACCTAAAATATTTGCAGAGAGGTTAACCTAAAATATTTGTTAAGCCTGGTTGCTGGTGTAAAATCCAAAATTTGTGTAATTCAAGCAGATGTGATGTAACATTTTTTTAAAAAGATAAAGTTACTTAATTCAACTATCATACATTTAATGCCTACTATATACCAGACACTGTTCTAACCACTTTGGATACAGTAGTAAACAGAATATCTAAGACCCCTAATGAAGTCTGCGCTTAGGTCTAGAAAGACTGGTAGAAGACAAATATTAGGTCGAGATAAATGTTACAATGAAAATAACCTGAGGTGATATACTAGAAAGCAATTGGGAAGTGACTTTAAATTGGGTAGTTAAGGAAAACTTTTCTCAGAAAACATTTAAATTCAACAAATACAAATCATAAGCGCAAGAGAAAATAAGAAAAGACTATCAGCAGTTTCCTGGAAGCAGACAAGATCAAATTTATGGCAGCGGGGGGGGAGGGGAGGGGGGAGAGCGTAAACTGAAGGAAGCCACAGCCCGAACCAGATGAAGGAAAAGACATCTGCAAAAGTAGTAGTTAGAAGAGAGCTTCAAGCCAGAGTCAAGGGACACAGACAGCTGGGGACTGGAGACACAAGGATGGACGGACACACACACACACACACCCCCACACACACACACTCAGACATACATGGAGAGGATTAATAGGTAAGCTGCATCTGGGAGAGCTCCCCCTCCTTCAGACTGTACTAAGCAGCAGTCAACAGGGGTGCATGTTCCAGGCTCTAGCAGTAATGATGCCTACTGGGGCTGCAACCACAGTACTATGTCACAGGTAGTCGCTGACCCTCAGAGGGAAGGAGAGCATCCACACCAGGACACAAGCACCCGCAGCCTTGCCCCTTGGCAGCTTGTCCTGTACTTCCCTCACAATCATTGGCAGGAGGCTACTGAACACTCAAGCAGATGAACAGACTGTAAAAACATAAAGATGAGGAAATCACCAAAAAGATCACCAAACAATGAGGAAAATCAGCACCCTGAAGGAGACACACAGACGCAACAAAGAGGATAACATTTAAGGAAATGAAGGGTATAATAAATTTCCTTTGGGTACTGATCTACATGGGGTAGCACCATAGAAATTACAGATAATTTTATATTTTTGCAGGAAGTTTCTATCTTTAGATTTATTTTATACATAAAGCATTCACACACCCTGGAATTAATTGCTGGATTTGTTCATTTCTGGGCAAATTATAACAGCATTTGTAGAGAAAACACATTGCTCCCAGGCACACATACTATCATGATGTCGTTAGAGTTAACTTCATAGTTAGCAATATTAACTGAAATGAATTGCAAGCTGAATTAGTAAAAGAGGAGATTTCACTGAGGGCTCTCCAAAAATACAGTACAAAAGAACAAAGACACAAAAAATTAAAAGAAGAGCCATGATGGACAGATTTAGAAGTTTCAATACCTGATAAGAATTCCAGAAGCAGAACAGAAAGAGTGTTCCGGAGAAAATTACCAATGGAAATGTCCCAGAGATAAAAATAGCAATCTTCAGACTGAAAGGACCCAAGTGCTGAGCAGGATGGAAAGAAAAAGACCATTACCTCATACTAGGGAGTCAAATATTAGAACTTGAAGACTAAAGAAAGTCCTAAAAGTTTCTAGGGAGAAGAATCAAGACAGAACCAGATTGATATCAAAATTCTCACCAGCAAAAATGTAAACTAGGAAACCATTAAGTAGTATCTTCAAAGTTCTGAGGGAAAATTTTAAATCCAGTCTCACTATCATTGAAGAGTAAGGGTAAAATACATTGTTTAATACTCAAAGACCCAGAACAATTATCAGCCATAAGCCTATTGAAATAATTCTTTGAGGAAGCACTCCTGCAAAATAAAAAATAAATGCAGGAAAAGGCAAATATGTTATGCAAGAAATATTGCTGGGTAAAGTAATCAGCAAAACTGTTAAGCATGGATAGAAAACATTAAAATGTAACATATAAAGTTAAAAGAAAAATGAGAACCTGGTATTACATTTTGGATGACTTCACTAGGGAGTCATTAGCTTTCCCATTAGTTTGGGAAAATAATGAATTGAAAGCATCCTACGGTTCTTTTCCTGAGTGGGGACTTTGATTAACTGTAGACCTTAAGATAAACATGGAAGTTTAAATTTGTCTGTTAACAACTGCAGAGTTGAAATATGATGCCCAAATTCTCTCATGAGACAGAGTGTACGAGCATGCAATCAAGAACGTGCGTGGGCCTGATTATTACAATAAAAAGGCAGGAAAAGGAAAATAAACCCAATAAGCAGAAAAGCCTAGTAAACAGAAAGCACAAAACAAAGCAGTAATCATAATAATCGTAATAAATGTTAGTGCATTAAGTTTCCCTATTAGATGAATGAAACCCGGTTTCAGTTAAAATCTCCATTATTTCTACCAAAAAGAGTTACCATATGACTCATCAATTCCATCTCTACGTATACACACACCCAAGAGAATAAAAAACATATGTCCATACAAATGTTCACAGCAGAATTGCTCATAATAGTAAAAAATTGGGAACAATCTAAATGTCCAACTTATTAATGGATAAACAAGATTTGGCTTATATCCATACAATGGATTTAGTCATAAAAGGAACAAAGCACTGACTCAGCCTATATCATTGATGAGCTTAGAAAACATTATGCTAAGTGAAAAAAGTCAGTCACAAAAGGTTATATATTTTATGAGTCCATTTATATGAAATCCCCAGCACAGGCAAATCCATAGACACAGAAAGTAAACAGACAGTTGTTAGGAGCTGGGAGAAGGGAGGAATGATGAGTGACTTCTAATGGGCACAGAGTTTCCTTCTGGGGTGATGAAAATGCCCCAGAATTCATGATCTTACAACTTTGTGAATACGACAAAAAAAGCTTGCTGAGATTTGGAGTAGCACTGTGTTAAAATCAAGATGAACTGGAGAGGTAAATTTGAGAAGTGACTTCTTAAAAAATACTGAATCTTCCAGTTCACAAACATGATGTAGGTCTCCTTTATGTCTTCTTTATTTTATCTCAGTAATGTTCTATTGTTTTCAGTGCATAGGTCTTGTACTTCTTAGGTTAAATTTATTGCTAAATATTTTTTGGGGGAGGGGAGGAGGGGAGCTGCTACTGTAAATGGTATTTTTTTTATTAAGTTTTATTTATTCATTTTGAGAGAGGCAGAGCAGCAAGCGAGGGAAGTGCAGAGAAAGAAGGAGAGAGAGAATTCTAAGCAGGTTCCATGATGTTAGCACGCAACCTGATGTAGGGCTCGAACTCATGACCTGAGCCAAAACCAAGAGTCCAACGCTTAACCAACTGAGCCACCCAGACGCCCCTGTAAATGGTATTTTAAAGATTTCATTTTCTAGCAGTTTCCTTCTGGTTTATAGAAATACAATTGGTTTATATATATATGAATCTTGTATCTCAAGGCCTCCACTTACTGGTTCAAGTATTTGTTTTGAAGATTCCTTAGGATACCTATGTATGCCTTTTATTTTAATGTTTATTTCTTTTTTGAGAGACAGAGACAGAGAGACAGAGTGCGAGCGGAGGGGGAAGAGAGAGAGGGAGACACAGAATCTGAATTAGGTTCCAGGCTCTGAGCTGTCAGCACAAAGTCTGACATGGGGCTCGAACCCACAAACCAAACTGTGAGATCATGACCTGAGCCAAAGTTGGATGCTTAACCGACTGAAACACCCACCCACCCACCCCATTTTCTCCTTTAAAAATTTTTTTAAAACTTTTTTGAGAGAGAGAGAGAGAGAGAGCGTGCGTGCAATCATGAGCACACCAGTGGGGGAGGGGCAGAGAGAGGGAGACAGAATCCGAAGCATGCTCTACATTGTCAGCCTGACATGGGGCTCAAACTCATTAACTGTGAGATCATGACCTGAGCCAAAATCAAGAGCTGGACATTTAACTGAGTGAGCCACTCAGGTGTCCCTGCCTTCTTTCCCTTCCTTTTTTTTTTTTGGCCTTATTACATTACAATCTCATTGTGTTGTACAATCTTATTACAGCACAGTGTTGTAATTGTAATAATTGTAATTATTGATAAGGCTGTGTTTAAGCTATCATTTTGCTATTTTTTGTTTCATTTTGTTTTCTACCTACTCCATCTGATTTTTGCTCCATTGTTCTTCCTCTCCTGCCATCTTTGCTTATTTACTTTTTGGGTAAGGGAGAAAGGGTGGGCTATACTTTTTTTAAAAAAGGTTTTTGTTCTAGAGATTATAATATACAGCCTTAATTCATTACAGTCTACTTAAAATTATGTTGTCATTTCACATAAAATACAAAATCCTTGCAATAATTTAGTCTATCCCTTCCCTTTCTGCTACTCCTGTCCTATATCAAGATTTGTTATAAACTGCGTAATTTAGTGTTATAAATTTTGCATTAAACAATTGCTTTTTATTTATTTATTTTGAGAGAGAGCATGAGTGGGTGGGGAAAGGGGCAGAGAAAAAGGGGAGAGAGCATCCCAAACAGGCTCCATGGGGCTTGATCTCATGAACCACGAGATCATGATCTGAGCCGAAATTAAGAGTCAGACACTTAACCGACTGAGCCACCTAGTTGTCCATAAACAGTTGTTTTTTAAAGAAATTGAGAAAAGAGAAAAGACATTCTTACATTTAGCTACATATTTACCATTTCCAGTGCTCTTCATTCCTTCCTGCACATCTAAGTTTCCATGCGGTGTTATTTCGCCTCAGCCTGAAAATTTTCCTTTAGCATTCCTAGAATACAAAGCTGTTTGCAATGGAGTCTCCTGGCTTTCATCTACCCTAAAGGATATTTTCATTTTTAAAGGAAATTTTCGGGGCACCTGAGTGGCTCAGTTGGTTAAGCATCCGACTTCAGCTCAGGTCAGGATCTCACGGTTTGAGTATGAGCTCCACATGGGCTGCCTGCTGTCAGCAAAGAGCCTGCTTTGGAGTCTCTGTCCCCACTTCTCTCTGCCCCTCCCCTGCTCGTGTGCACTCTCTCTCAAAAACAAATAAACATTTTTAAAAAATAAAGGAAATTTTCACTACGATTCTAGGTTGAGAGCTTTTTTTCTCCAGCACTTTAAAGAGGTTATTATTCCATTGTCTTTTGGCTTTAGTTGCTTCTTATGAGAAGTTAGCTGTCAACTGTACTCTTGTTCTCCTGCATGCACTCACTCTGTCTTCTGTTCTGCTTTTGAGATTTTCTATATATCTCTGGTTTAATTACTATATAGGCCTAAGTGTGATTTTCTTTATCAGGTTTGGAGTTCAGGGAGATTCTTAGATCTGTAAAATAATTTTTTTCACCAAATTCAGGCCATTATTTCTTCAAATATTTTTTCTGCTCTACTCTTTCTCTACTCTCCTGACATTAATCATGCATTTACTAGACTGCCAAATATTATTCCAAAAGCCACTGAGGTTCTACTGGTTTTTTTCGCTTCCAGACTTTTTTCCCTGTGTTCCTAGAGTGGATAATTTCTACTAATCTATCTTCAAGTTTCCTGAACGTTTCTTCTTCAATATTTCAGTTGAAATATTTCACTTCTAGATTTCCATCTGATTCCTTTTAAGTTTCTATTGTTTTCTTTTACTGAAATCCCTCATTTCTTTACTCTTAACTGTCTTACATTGTCCTTGAAGTACTTATAATACCTTTAAAGTTCATGTCTGTAATTCCAACACATAAACCACATAGGGGACTTCTTAGTTTAATGTTTGTTCATTTTTTGAGAGAGACAGAGAGTGGGGGGGGGGACAGGGCAGAGAGAGAGGGAGACATAGACTCTGAATCTGAAGCAGGCTCTAGGCTCGGAGCTGTCAACACAGCCTGATGTGGGGCTCAAACTCACGAGGTCGTGACTGGAGCTGAAGTTGGATGCTTAACCGACTGAGCTAGCCAGGCATCCCAGAGGGGTCTACTTATAATGATTCCTTTTTCTCTTAGCTATGTGTCCTATTTTACTGTTTCTTCTCAAACTTGTTAACGTTTCATTGTATACTGGACATTATGAATGACACATTGTAGATAAGGTGGATTCAGTTACCTTCCCTTGTACAGTTGCATTGGTTGATTGCTCTGAGGCTTGGTTTTATATTTTATTCTGAATCTTAGGACACAGTCTTCACTGCTGAGCCACTGCCCTTTTGATATTTCAATGAAAACCTCAGTGTGTTTAAGCCCATCTAAAATCCAAACTGTTTCTCCTGAGGAAAGAAACTGAAATCTGTTCATATTTTTAAATCTTTCCTGTTACTGCTTTTCAGTAACTCCTTTGAAGTTCCCCAATGCAGAAGCAGTTGAAGAGTCAGCCAAGGATTTCAGGGGAGTTCATATACAGAGTGGAAGACTCATCCTTTTTTTTTTTTTTTTTTTTTCCTCCTCAATTTCCAGCTCCTCTGGCAGTCCTGAACTGTATCTTTCGATACCTCAAGCCAACAAAACTGTGGCTTTCTGCCTCAATTTCAGCCGTCTCCCATTGCACTGGCCAGGAGTGCTTTCAGAGAGAAAAGCCATATAATCATATATTCCATCATGGCTCCCAGTTTTTGAGGGTCAAATCCTTCAGAGTTGTTTTATATATTCTTCCAAGTTTATATCTGTTATCTATGAAAGAATGAGTCTAAGACTGACATACTTCATTTTATTGTGTGCTTTTTTATTGTGCTTCACAGATACTGTGTTTTTTATACACTGAAGGTCCGTGGCAACCCTGCATCAAGCAAGCCCATTGGTACCATTTTTCCAACAGCATCTGTTCTCCTCGTGTCTGTGTCACATTCTGGTAATTCTCACAGTATGTCAAACCTTGCCATTATTATTGTGTTTGTTATGGTGATAAGTGATCTTTGATGTTACTACTGTAATTCTCCTGGGGTGCCACAAACTATGCCCACATAAGACAACAAACTTAATTGATAAATGTTATGTGCATTCTGACTATTCCACCAACCAGCCATTCTCCTATCTCTCTCCCTCTCCTTGGGCCTCCCTAGTCCCTAAGACCTAACAATACTGAAATTAGACCAGTGAATAACTCTACAATGGCCTCTAAGTGTTCAAGTGAAAGGAACAGTTGTACGTCTCACTTTAAATCAAAAGCTGGAAATTATTAAGCTTAGTGAGGAAGGAATGTTGAAAGCCAAGACAGGCTCAAAGCTAGGTCTCTTGTGCCAAACAGCCAAGTTGTGAATGCAACAGAAAAGCTCTTGAAGGAAATATAAAAAGTGTCACTGCAGTGAGCACATGAATGATAAGAAACTGCAACAGCCTTACTGATGATATGGAGACAGTTTTAGTGGTCGGGATAGATGATCAGACCAGCTACAACATTCCTTTAAGCAAAAGTCGAATCCAGAGCCAGGCCCTAACTCTTTCCAATTCTATGAAGGCTATCAGAAGTGAGGAAGCTCCACAAGAAAAGTTTGCAGCTAGCAGAAAAAGAAGGAAAGAAGCCATTTCCATAACACAAAAGTACAAAGCGAAGCAACAAGTGCTGATGTAGAAGCTGCAGCAAGTTACTTAGAAGATCTAGCTAAGGTAATTAATAAAGGTAACCACACTAAACAAAATTTTCAATGTAGACAAAACAGTCTTATATTGGAAGAAAATGCCATCTAGGACTTTCATATCTAGAGAGAAGTCAATGCCTGGCTTCGAAGCTTCACAAGACAGGTTCACTCTCTTGTTAGGAGCTAATGTAGCTGACTTTAAGTTGAAGCCAATGCTCATTTACCATTCCAAAAATCTTGGGGCCCTTAAAAATTATGCTAAATCTACTCTGCCTATGCTCTATAAATGGAACAACAAAGCCAGGATGACAGCACATCTGTTTACCACATGGTTTACTAAATATTTTAAGCCCACTGTTGAGACTTACCGCTCAGAAAAAAAACATTCCTTTCAAAATATTAATGCTCACTACAAGGTACCTGATCACCCAAATACTCTGATGAGGATGTACAATGAGACTAATGTTTCATGGCTGCTAACACAACATCCATTCTGCAGCCCAGGAATCAAAGAGTAATTTTGACTTTAAAGTCTTGACATTTAAGAAATACATAGCTATTAAGAAACACATAGTGGTTCCTCTGATGGATCTGGGCAACATAAATTGAAAACCTTCTGGAAAGGATTTACCATTCTAGATGCTATTAAGGATATTCACAGTTCATGCCAAGAGGTCAAAATATCAACATTAACAAGAGTTTCGAAGAAACAAGTTGATTCCAGCCCTCATTGGTAACACTGAGGGGGTTCAATACTTCAGTGGAGGAAGCAACTGCAGATGTGTTGGAAAGAGCAAGAGAAGTAGAAGCAGAGCCTAAAGATTATGACTGACTTCCTGTAATTTCATGATAAAACTTTAAATTCCATGATAAAACTTTAATGGATGAGAAGTTTCTTGTTATGGAGCAAAGAAAGCTGTTTCCTGAAATGGAATCTATTCCTGTGAAGATGCCATGAAGACTGCTGAAATGACAACAAAGGATTTAGAATATTACATAAACCTTAATTGATAAAGCAGAGGCAGAGTTTGAGAAGGCTGACTCCAATTTTGAAAGAAGTTCTACTGTGGGCAAAGTGCTATCAAACAGCATCACATGCAACAGAGAAATCATTCATGAAGAGTCAAGTGATGTGGTAAACTTCATAGTTGTCTTATTTTACGAAACTGCCACAGCCACCCCAGCCTTCAGCAACTTTAACCCTGATCAAGTCAGCAGCCAAACACTGAGGCAAGATCCTCTACCAGCAAAAAGATTACGACTGGTTGAAAGCTCAGAAGATTGTTAGCATTTTCTAGCAATGAAAACTTTTTTGGTCAATTTTAACTTTTTTCTTCCAAATTTGAAAATTCTAGTTGGTTAACATACAGTGTGATATTGGTTTCAGGAGTAGAATTTAGTGATTCATCACTTACATGTAACACCCAGTGCTAAACACAACTGGTGTCCTCCTTAATATACATCACCCATTCAGCCCATACCCCACCCACCTCCCTCCATCAACCCTCAGTTTGTTCTTTATATTAAGAATCGCTTATGGTTTGCTCCCCTCTCTCTCTTTTTTAATCCCCTTCCCAGATGTTCATCTGTTTTGTTTCCTAAATTCCATATATGAGTGAAATCATATGGTACTTGTCTTTCTCTGACTTATTTTGTTTAGCATAATAAACCCAGGCTCCATCCACATCGTTGCAAATCCAAGATTTCATTCTTTAGCAATGAGGTAATTCTTTCTTCTTTCTTTCTTTCTTTTTCTTTCTTTCTTTCTTTCTTTCTTTCTTTCTTTCTTTCTTTCTTTCTTTCTTTCTTTCTTTCTTTCTTTTCTTTCTTTCTATCTTTCTTTCTATCTATCTATCTATCTATCTATCTATCTATCTATCTATCTATCTAACTAAGTTACTAAGTTACTAAGTTGGCTGACATATAGTATATACAGTGTGCTCTTGGTTTGGGGGGGGGTAGATTCCTGTGATTTATCGCATACAATACCCAGTGCTCATCCCAACAAGTGCCCTCCTCAATGCCCATCACCCATTTTCCCCTCTCCCCCACACTTCCTCATCAACCTTCAGCTTGTTTCTGTATTTAAGAGTCTCTAATGGTTTGCCTCCCTCCCTCTCTGTAACTATTTTTTCCCCTTTCCTTCTCCCATGGTCTTCTGTTAAGTCTCTCAAGTTCCACATATGAGTGATAACATACGCTTTCTCTGACTGACTTATTTCACTTAGCATAATACCCTCCAGTTCCATCCACATTGCTGCAAATGGCAGGATTTCATTCTTTCTCATTGTCAAGTAATATTCCATTGTATATATAATAGCACTATGAGGAATTTATCTGAAGGATACAGGAGTGCTGATTCCTAGAGGCACATGTACCCCAATGTTTGTAGCAGTGCTTTCAACAATAGCCAAATTATGGAAAGAGCCTAAATGCCCATCAACTGATAAATGGATAAAGCAATGAAGTATTTTTAAATTAAGGTATGTACATTGTTTAGAAATAATGCTATTGCACACTTAATAGACCACAGTAGAGTGTAAAGATAACATTTATACACAATGGGAAGCCAAAAAACTCATTTGACTCACTTAATTGTGAACTAGCTTTATTGTTGTGGTCTAGAACCAAACCCACAATATCTCTGAGGTATGGCTGTACAAGTTTCTTCACTATTGAGAACTCATGTGTCTATTTTCTAAAAAGGCAACTTCATCAGTGTAGTTGTACAAGCCCAAATCCTTGGAGTTATCCTTGACTTGCCTTTCTCTCACTCTTGATAACTCATTCTTTAGCAAAACATCTGAGTACTATCATTCAAAAAGATCCAGAATGTGATCCATTTTTATCACCTCCATTGCTACCAACTGGTCCAAGCCATTATCTCTGTTCCCCTGAATTACTGCAATACCCTTTTTTTTTTTAATGTTTACTTATTTTTGAGAGAGAGAAAGAGTGTGAGTAAGGGAGGGGCAAAGAAAGAGAGGAAAGACAATCCCAAGCAGGCTCCACACTGTCAGCACAGAGCCTGACATGGGACATGATATAACGAAGCATGAGATCATGACCTGAGCCAAAATTAAGAGTTGGATGCTTAACTGACTGAGCCACTGAGTTGCCCCCTAGCCTCTTAACTAGTCTCCTTCCCCTTTCATTCTGTTCTCCATATGGCATAATGATTACTCCTATTAAAACATAAGTCTAATAATGTAATTCCTCTCCTTAAAGCTCTCTAATACCTTTCCATCTTTGAATCAGAGTAAAAGTTTTAGAATGGCTCACAAAGCCCTAACATATCTAGCTTCTCCATGACCTCTTTGTTCTAAGTTCCTATGATTACCCCTTTATGTTTTCTTTCCCCACTAACCAGAAGAGCTTTCTCTTATCTCTTGAATACTCTAGGCATGCTCCTGTTTCAGGGCCTCTGTACTGGCTGCTGTTAACTACACATCACTATTAACCCAGATTTCCACCTGACTTACTCTCTTATCATCTTTAGGTCTTTGCTCAAAATGTCATTTTCTTAGCGAAGCCCTCACTGGCTAGACTTTTTAATACTGCAACTCTCCTCATAAGCCTATCATCCTCTATTGTCTTTACCGGCTTTATTTTTGTCTATCTCATTTATAATCATCCAATATAATACATTTTTTTTTTAATTTATCACTTTTAAGCTATGAAAATTCATAAGGGCAAACATTATGGTATGCTTTATTCACTACTGTTTTCTCCAGAGCCAAGGATCTGGCACACAGTAGGCACTCAATAAAATATTTATTGAATGAATGTATGACTGCAACAATGAAGTGTTCATTAGCTATCAAAGAAAAAATACTGCAGAACCCTGAGTGTAAAAATATGAACAGGTGAAAACCAAGTCAACCTAAATGTATTATTGAGATTTATGTTTAAAACACCACGTATGGGCGCCTGGGTGGTTCAGTTGGTTAAGCGTCTGACTTTGGCTCAGGTCACGATCTTGTGGTTCGTGAGTTTGAGCCCTGCATCAGGCTCTCTGCTGTTAGAACGAACCCTGGTTTGAATTCTCTGCTTCCCTCTCTTTCTGCACCTCCCCCACTCACTCTCTCAAAAATATATACACATTAAAAAAAAAACCACCATCTAGATAGATGATATATGAACTGGAACATTTGATATCACATGGAAGTTGTGTAGGCTGTATGTATCTGTGTATATCAGGTCTCCAAGAGTGGACAATATCTAATCAAGTTTGGAGAACACAAGATGGAATTTCAGAGATGAATTTGCTAATAATCTATTATTAGTATTCTTGGTGGAAATTTAGAAACCAAGAGCAGTGGTTCTTAACGTAATTCAGATGGTAAGACATGGCATTCTTCGAAGAACACCATTTATTAAAAACATTTACTCCATGTATTAATGAAGGTAGTAAAAATGTGGTCCCCCAACAGAGGCTCTTAAAGACTAGAGGAAGAGACAGACAAAAGTAAGGACCACACAGTGTGACAGGTGTTACTCCTAAGGTGATTAAAAAAGCACAATAAGGGAAAAGCTCAACTGAAGTGCCTAGAAGCTTATAAATGACTTCCATAAAGAGCACATACTGGATCTGAGGCTTAAAAGACAACAAATCACACAGGTAAAGAAGGAAAGATGGGAACTTCTAGGAAGAGCACATGCAAAAGCACGAAGGTAAAAGAGCACAAGTTAAAGCAACTGCAGCAGCCAGTCTGGTGAAGCGCAGCTGAATGGCTGGATGAAAAAGGAAGAGACCGGAAGGTCAAGAACTCATTTGATTTCAGTATACAGCTAGAAAAACTTCTACTTATAGAAGATGACTATACTGCAACATAGCATATAAAACCAGATCACAAGCACACGTGCATAAAAAACTGTCAATATAATCATGACTGATTGCTGAGTGTCATACAGTCTCATTAATCTAGTTGTAATGAAGATAAGTTGTATACTATCTCTTGTTGGCATTTATGTAAACAGGCATCAAAAACTTAGTAACTTACTTAGGAAAAACCCTTAAAATTGAGAAAATTCTATTCATTCCTTTTCCAGTAAATTAGGAAAAGACTACTGTTTGATTCTAAGTGGCAGAAATATTTGATTCAGAATACTAGTGTCCATATTACAGAAAATTTGGGAGGCATTCTTTCACACACTAAAGTCATATAACAAGTAGAACTAGCAGTCTTGGCTATCCAGAAACAGCAAAGAAATAGAAAGGTAAGCAAAACATTTGCTGAACAACCAGAGAAATCCAAAGCCCATGCATTTTCTTCAGAGAGCAAAGTCCTGAAGTCTTCCATCAAAGCCTTTTAATTTTAAGCATAATTTTAACAAACACAGTACCTGTTTTCTCAAAGTATATGTGTAGTAAAAAATGGAGCTGAGTGATGGAGGTGGGAGTGTGATGTTACGTTATGGTTCACTGACAGCACAAGAGATTTAAGGTAACAGCCTAAATATAAAAGGGATAGAGAAAAACCATATAAAGCAAACACAGGAACACAAAAAAGCACAGCAGTCCAAGGCATTTTAGCTGGGGAGTAAACAGCTGCACACACTCATAAGCGGCCCTGAAAACATCACTAAATCAAAGCACTACATAATAATTAATATTATCAATGGCAGCCGCAACTCATCTAGAAAATGTTCACTTACGTTCAATGAATTCTTTTTTAGAAGGCAGGGAAGCATGTAATACATTTTGGAAAAATCCATCAAAATAGTTAAAACAAAAAGCATGGATGCTTAAAACTGTATGCTTTGGTAAATAACCTTTAAACTTCATGTAAGAGAGCTTATTCCTCCAAAGTCATTCCAATAGGTTAAATTTCTTAGGGCCTGAAAACAATTTAATTTCTATGTGTCTATTTTATACCTACGGCAGCCTAATCATTCTATAGAATTTTGTCCTCATAGGATCACTAGCTAGAGCAGAGGTTCTTAAGAACTGTAGATGAACTCTGGATCTACAGACTCATTGAAATTATATGCAAAATTCTATGTCCAGTTTGTATGTGTATTTTTCTGGAGGAAAGAGGCCAAAGCTATCACTGGATTCTTAAAGGGCTAAACCCCAAAAAGATTTTAGAATACTAGTTTAGATTAGAAAATACTTTAAATGAGGAAAAAATAGCTAATTTATTCATGGAGAACAACTAACTTACCTTAAATTTTATTTCAATGTACTAACATAATTAGCTTATTATGACAGCTATTTTTTACAAAGCTGCTATGTACGTGAGAACATTTACTTAGTATTCAACATAAGCTGTAACTTCTAAAACATTCAAAACATATTTAGCTTAAAAAATGGTCTGCAATGGGGTGCCTGGGTGGCGCAGTCGGTTAAGCGTCCGACTTCAGCCAGGTCACCATCTCGCGGTCCGTGAGTTCGAGCCCCGCGTCAGGCTCTGGGCTGATGGCTCGGAGCCTGGAGCCTGTTTCCGATTCTGTGTCTCCCTCTCTCTCTGCCCTTCCCCCGTTCATGCTCTGTCTCTCTCTGTCCCAAAAATAAATAAAAAACGTTGAAAAAAAAAAATGGTCTGCAAGGCTAAGGATGTAACGTGTTGCTCTTTATGCCATAACAAATTATGACTGACTATTGATATGCCATAACAAATTATGTGGGTGACAAATAAAAATGCCTTTGGTTTCTTCTACCTTACTAATACAATTAGTCATATGTAGTCATTCTGGTTGAGCCATAATAAGGAATTATGAAACAAGTTTTCTTATCACTTTACTCTTTAAGAATCTCCACAGAACCATTCTACTTAACTGAATCTACATTCTCTTGAAAGTATCCTATGGCTGTTGTTTGTTTTACCATTTCAGAATTTATAGCGGAAGCTCTCTGAACAGATCTTTACCTAACAGAGCTAATGGATTAACAGAGACTCTCCATGTCCTTGTGAAACATTAACGAATGATGCTCATGGGATGCTAAATGCTTGTGGTTGCTAGGTTACTATCTATTAAGCCTGTACTCTATGTTTCCACTGGTTAGGCTGTTTTGTTTGCCAACCCTGTTGGGTTTGTTTTCAAACCTGTTTAAGCCATTTTTCCATGTTCTAATTATAATTTACTTAAATATATGTAAAGTGACAAAATAAGTGCCCCTTACTACGAGGTTTATTGTTTATTTGAAAATCAGGTGAGTGCTTTGAAAAACACCAAAAAAGGAGACCCACACCTGTATAAGCAAAGCTGATTTACATGGGGGTGAGACACCTGTAAAAGATTAGGGGTGACTATCATGAAATCTAATAAAATTCTGTACTTGGATTACTTTTCAAGTATTTAAATTTGGAAAAACTTTGGAGAAATCAACCAGAAAACTGATACATTATAGGTATATTTGCAAAATAAAGACAAAGGGAAATCCAATCTATAGATCCATATTCAAAGAAAAGATCTTGGTTCTCTACCAGAAGATCTGGCAAACAAATATGTAAATATTTAAGATATGTATGCACATTTTTGTCTGTTTTAAAATGATTCTTCCTTTAACTGGCCTTTTTGGTTAAGTAAATTTCTTTGTATCCTGATCACCTTGAATAAATGGGTTTATGGAATATGGCCCATGATTTAGATATTAAGTTCTTCTTGCTATGATACCAGCAGGAGCTAATGGCCTTCTGTGGATCATGTTTGACTCCAAGGGAATGAACTTAAAAGGTGGAGGTTTTAAGCACTGTGTCAGTCCACTGAAGGACAAACTTTGCTTCTCCGAATCCCTCAGAGATGGATTTCTTTATCCAAATAGCCCATTTGTGCTTTCTCAGGAAGTCAGTCACTAAAATTTTCATTTTGAAGTTAGCTTCGCCAAAAGACTAGAATGAATGTGGTAACTGTACAGGAATCACAATCTGTGGTGTGACTGTGGAAAAACTCTGGCTGATGTTATCCAGCAAACCACTGAAATACTCTCATTTACTAAGTATTGATTCTTACCAATTTGGCTCTGAGAGTTAAAGAAATTTCCAAGTTCTAGATGAATCCTGGGATTTACCAGGGATTTTTTTTTTTTTTTTTTTTTAGACAACAGAGCATATGTGAGGAAAAAAATACATGGTGTCATTTGTCAAATATTTACTATATTGTTAGTGTGTGTGCATCACTGCGAGAAACTATCAACTACAGTAATAAAGTGAAAAGGTTCACTGGAGTTACATTAAGCAAAAAAGAAATCTTCACCGAGGACCAGGAAAAGACCCCACAATAAAGCATAAACACAACTACCTGGCTGTTTGTGGTAGGTGAGCTCTCTGCTTGTTAAGCAGAACCACCGTTTCTTGAAATTCTTTTTCCCAATCCGAGTTCTTCCCTGAGCTCTTTTATACATCTCACTGCCAAAACAACAGATGTAAAAATTTAGCTACAAATATTAAAGTAGTTCATCCAAAACAAAGAATTGTTCTTTGATTTTAAATGACATGAAAGGCTGAGTAAGATTGTATTACATATACAAAAATGTCTTTGTCATCCATAACTTTTGCATTTATTTTGGCCATGCTAAGGGAATAAAGTTTTTAACTAATTTAATATTTATAACTGTGCTATTCAGACCTAAAAGGGCCAAACTTACCTGAAGTTTCCCTTTAACTTCCGATGATAACACTACTTCAAGACTGAAGTTTTCAAAGTACTACTCTAATACCTGTAATTTCATTCTATTTGAAAAACTACTCGAGGAATGTATGGACAAGGAATCATGCCCATTTGGCATGAGGTTCATATGCTACTGTAACTTACCTGATGGATGTTACTTAGGCAGTTCTAAGATGGAACAAAACCCGGATTTCCTCACTTCCAGACTCCTGCTTTTTGTACTTAAGTAACGTCTATACTGACACATGACTTTAATATCTAAATTCATTAAATTACCCTTCTTTCAGGTGCACAGGCTCACTCGTACCACTGGACTCTTTAGTTTCAGTTGATGAAATTTCATCCAAGAACTAAACAGGGAAATGGGCAAAAATTATACTTTGTGATAACATACATCAAAAATTCAGTTGTCTTAAATATCACTAATAATATTGTAAAGTTCTTTACTGAGGAATACATATAATTATAACTTCTAAAACAAAACACATATTTAATTGTACAGGAAATCTTAAGTTACACATTGGCTACGTATTTTAAAAAGTTTATTCTCAAGTTACTTAAAACTCAGGATACATTTCTCTGTAAAAATAGCTCCATCTACGATCCCTAAACTATGACTCTGAAATCTATAAAGCTGTGAATAAAAAGAGTTGTTTTTGTTTTGTTTTTGATTTACAGAAAACTCATTTGAGGGTACAACTTAACTTGAACTAGCAAAGGCTATTAATAGTCTGTATTTATCCTACTTAGTGTGAATATTCACACACTATACTATATAGTATGTTTGATTATGGGGTGCTACCGCGGGCCACACTAGGGTGTAATATAATACACAGTATATACCTATTATCTTTTAAAATTCTGAAATATTTCTGGTCCCAAAGATTTTAGATATAGGATCGTGAACCTATATATTAAGTCAGGGATAACCAAATTATGGTTCAGTGGGCCACATTCAACCTGCAGCCTGTTTTTGTAAGGCCTATGAGTTAAGAACAGTTTTTATATTTTTAAAGGGCTGGAAAAACAAAAACAAAAATAAAAGCAGAGAAGAATATTTACTCTTTTATAGAAAAGACTTTGCTAACTTCTATTACATATAACTGACTTTAGCCTGGAGAGATAGTACTCCATAATTATGACTAAAGTGTAACTGGGTTCTCTGGAATAACCTGGAAATCTAATCTCCATTTATAAACTTCCTAGGGGGAATGTGAGAACATGGTGGCTCAAGAACATTGGAGTACCCATCTCTAGCAATGGCAGGCCACCCCTGTGAAGAGCAGTTAGCTTCATGAATATGCTACCCTGACTGGTCAAGAGCTTCCTGGCATGCGGCTGTCTCTTCATGGAAAAAAGAAATTAGTATTTCAAGGAACAATCCTTGTTCTTAGAGAGGAATCCTATCTTGCCCCATAAATGAACTACCTACTTGTTTAGTCCTTGCTTTTTCCTTTATATTTTTCTACGTTGTCTCATGTGGGACAAAAAAAACAAAACAAAACAAAACAAAACAAAACTTACATTCCAATAGGGATAACACTGAGGTACAAATGCCTAATCTACAGTAGAATTGTGGGCAGTCATATTTTCTTAAGACTGGCTATAGACTGCCCACCAGAAGCCACACTTACAATTTTTTCTAATGTTTACTTCTAGCATGTAAGAAGGAAATCTTGGTAAGTAAAGGAACAAGAACAGTTTCTTTTGCATTATATGTGGTGATACAGAACAAGTACACAAGGGAACTAAAGAAGTGTCCTATCCTATCTCCAGTTCTCAAAGAGGGACTGTTCACTAATGGAGGGTCACAGACTTACTTAAATATTTCATTTCTCAGTATTTGCCTGAAGGCACTGATCTATTTACTTGAAAAATACTTATTATTTACTTACGACAATTATTACATCTAGTATTTGTTATATTTATACGGAGCTATGAGGTAAATACAATTATATCAAGTGAAAGAAAACACAATAATTAAGATGGACTACAGGCAGGGTGAATATAGGTATTTGCTCAGGGCCATCCCTGTCTACAGCTGTGATCCCAACATTATCCACAGTGTTCATTTTCACTCTTTAAAGTGTCGAGGTTTGCACACTAAATTATATGGTCACTCTGTTTATAGAACTATCCAGGTTACCCTTGCTAAACTCTGTGGGAATAGTACACCAATACAAAATGAGAAACTGGGCTTCAGAGGCTTCTACAATTTCTAGCAATGCATATATCCAGACTTAGTAAGTAAATAATAAAGAAAACTTAGATTAGGGCAAAATATCCTATGCTGGTTTAGGAGTCTAGAACCAAATCTGACATAGGAAATGTATTATGGTGATAGTCCAGGAGAATGTGAGTGGGTGACACAGGACAGACAGATCAGGAACAGGCTAAACTCCTGGGACCCTTAACTACTTTCTCCACTGACATTATCAACTCTACATATTCTGATTTTATCAGGGAAAAAAAAAATCAGCTGCTACCATAACCTAGGTCAAAAAAGTGGGAAAACAACCCTAAAACAAAAGACAGTATATCATAATCTTGCCAACAAAAGTCTGCCTACGCTGTCCCACAGATGTTTCAACAATGTCCTACAAATAAAAGGGCAGTTTTTCCTCTGCCTATTCTTTTGAAAGGCTTTCTCCTCAAAAGCCTTCAGTGATTGCTTAAAAAGACTTTGATTGAACTTGTACAATTCTAGATGAAAAATTCCAACTGGTTTTATTTTTTAAAAAATCATCATTTTCATCTACTGACTCCCTATAAGAATTCTAAGCACACACACAAAAAAGTGCAAACATACACTTCATCAAAATATACTCCTGGCAGTCAACTGTGAATCAATCATGCTATAGAAATTGAGTGACATCTTTAAAATTTGGCCTAATTTTGATTCATTAAATCAAAATTGTGATAAATAAAATACTTCCTTCAAGCCAAGTTTAGATTACTTCAAAATAACTTTACAAATTTTAGGGTTTTACAATAATGCTACATTTTATTTAGAATGATTTAGAACTCAAGACTCAAGAAATGTGGGTGCCTGGGTGGCTCAGTTGGTTAAGCATCTGACTCAATTTTGACTCAGGTCATAATCTCACGGTTTGTGAGATCAAGCCCCATGTTGGGCTCTGTGTTGACAGTGCAAAGCCTGCTTGGGATTCTCTCTCTCCCTCTCTCTCTGCCCACCCACCAAAATAAATCAATAAGCTTAAAAAAAAAAAAAAGACTCAAGGAATTACAGATCCTTTCAAAACATTCTCAGTTTCTAAGTACAGCAATTTTTGTATGTTATAAACCTCACGTTAGGATATTAAATACTGTAGTCTTCTGTACCTTTTAATTTACAGTAACTTGCCTTAAGTTACTATCATAAGCCTACTATATTTTATAAAATGGTTGATAATTCATGTATTTTTTTACTATACATCAAGCATCATACTAAGCCTTTATCCCTAGATCAGAGGTTCTCAATCAGAAGCAATTTTGTCCTTCACAGAACTTTGGCAATGTTTACAGACATTTTTGACTGTCAAATCTAAAAGCATCCTACCAGCGTCTAATCGGTACAGGCCAAGGATACTGCTAAACAGCCTACAGAGGCACAAGACAGCCCCTCATAATCAAGAATTATCTGACCCAATTGTTGATAGTGCTGCTGGTAAGAAACACTAAATCTAGCTATTTGTAATTTGTGTTACTAAGACACTGGCAATAGCAGCTGTTGTTAAACATTTAGGTATTTCCATAGCTAAAAATCCCATAGTTTTTTACGGGAGAAGAAAGGAAGAAAAAGATAGCTTTTCTACATTTGATGTACAAGTTAAACATTATTTTTTTAAACTGAGGGTTAACTTCTAGGAATAATATGAAATGCTATTTCCCTGATGCTATTATGATAAGAAATGTTACTATTCCCAGAGTAAAACAATCATACCTTTTTAACTGCTATAATATATCGTTCTTCTTGAAACATTTTGAAAAATTCACACATGAATGTCTCTTTGAAACTTGACTAGGAAAAAAAAAACACACAGAATTCATATATGTTAAGTAGAGAACTAAGAATATAATGAACTGTATTTTTAAGCTGAGGATTAAGGCCTAAAAGGAATCAATCATGTATTTCAAGAGAGTTATAGGACTTGGAGGGGGATTTCTTTCAATAGCTATTAGATGATATGGCACTAACAGATCAATAGAGGGTTCTTACATCTGTTCACTAGACTCTCTCCTCCACTTAGATATATTAGTTTAAATGAAACTTCTTTAACAGATGACTAAGACACAACAGCTATCTAAAAGACAGCTACTGCATCTGTGTATGCGTATTTTAATTTGGAAGGGAATGAGTGAGAGAGAGGGATAAGGTATAATAACATTTAAAAGTGTGAATACAGGGGCGCCTGGGTGGCTTAGTCGGTTAAGCGTCTGATTCTTGATTTCAGCTCAGGTCATGATCCCAGGTGTGGAGCCTGCTTAAGAGTGTCTGTCTGTCTGTCTGTCTCTCTCTCACCCCCTCCCTCCCTCCGCCTCTCCAACTGCTCATGCATGTGCTTGCACTCTCTCTCTCTCTCTCAAACTTGAAAAAAAAAAAAAAAAAGCAACAACAGAAGTGTGACCACAAA
The DNA here is from genome assembly GCF_027475565.1 of Acinonyx jubatus. Taxonomy (NCBI): domain Eukaryota; kingdom Metazoa; phylum Chordata; class Mammalia; order Carnivora; family Felidae; genus Acinonyx; species Acinonyx jubatus. The sequence goes on from NC_069384.1 coordinate 120,021,845, forward strand.
GCAGAAGATGTAAAGACTTACCTTGCTTTTGGACAGACTTCCCCAGCTTCCCAATGTTTGAATGGTTTTTGAGATGAGAGTTAATGTTCTAATTGTCTGTGCATCCTAAAGAATGTAAAAGAGACACAAAACTGTTAAGTTTTTAGGAAATAGAATTTGTGTAAAAGGTAGAATAGAGTGAATAGGCTACGTTGCTTTAAAACAGTGATTCAAAAATGTTGATTCAAATCACTAATGTAGTAAAAATCTAGCTTATGATGGGCACAACTCACCAGTAGTATATATGTTGCTTTGCACAACATGGCAGGTTGGATTACCTAACAAATTGTACTCACTCTTGAAAGGTCAAGCAGGTCTACATTTTCTACATTGGAACTTAAAATGACAGTTTCCAAATTTTCTGTACTCCACCCACCTTCTAATCCTACTCAATAACAGATATAGCTTCTACAATCAATTATTTTCATCATGGAAGCAACGACCTAACTAAACTTAGGAAATGAGAAGTCACCTGGTTCATGTAGGATCTTAGCAGAGGATAACTACTTGGATCTGTTATCCAAGCTATTTTTTAGCCTGTCTACCAGAAAAAAGTAAATATAAGTAAAATTAATTAAACAGTTCCCTGATTAGTCCTTCCTTTTTTTTTTTTAACTGAAGTATAATTTACATATAGTGAAATGACCAGATTTTAAATGTACATAACCTAATGAGTTTCCACCAAACCATGTATCTGCATAACCAATTTCTTTATCACATAGAGAATATCTTTATTTTGGAGATTCAAATAAACAAGTATCTTCCATCAAAATTTACATACAGAAATGCTCTACGTTTTTGGTTACATTCCTCAATATTTTAGAATTCCCACACTGGAAATAACAGTGAATGTGAAGGATAAGAGATGACAAAGATGAAAGGCAATCTGGAAAAAATGGAGCATCTGGGATATGATCATTATGATATATTTATGAAACACTTACACACCTTATAGTTATTCAGAAATATTTCAGCTAGAACATGTAAGATTCCATTATATGTATAAAAGATCCCTAAAATTTTCTGCCTTTGAAGAATATAAGATTCTTAACAATGGCTAATAAACTGAATTTGAACTGAATTTCATCAAGACTTCCCTGTTCAAATTTTTTTTTTTAAGTTTATTTATTTATTTTGAGAGAGAGAGAGAGAGAGACAGAAAGAGACAGAAAGAGACAGAGAGAGCAAGAGTTGAGGAGGGGCATAGAGAGAGAGAATTCCAAGCAGGCTCCGTACCATCAGAACAGAGCCTGATGTGGGACTTGAATTCAAATCTGTGAGATCATGACCTGAGCCAAAATCAAGAGTCAGATGCTCAACCGAGCCACCCAGGTGTCCCCAAAAATTAGTGTTTTAAAAAAATTATTCAGGGGTGCCTGGGTGGTTCAGTTGGTTGAGCGTCTGACTCTTGATTTTGGCTCAGGTCATGATCCTAGGGTCATGGGACTGAGCCCTGCATCAGGCTCTGTGCTGAGTGTGGAGCCTGCTTGGGATTCTCTTTCTCTCTCCCCACCCTCGGCCCCAACTCACACTCTCTTAAAAAAGAAAAAAAAAGAGTATTCATTCGTGTATATGTATACAAAGGTACACGCTTAAATTTGTGTATATCTTTAAGCCACAGGTGTAAAAACTACATTTACCTATTTTTTAATCTTCTGCAATCTGATTTTCTTGTACTCTACTAAAACTGGCTTCTCAAAATTCGAAGAACTTCTAAATGTAAATCCAACAACCTTTAACCGGTTCCCCTCCCCAACCACTCTGTAACTTTCAATACTGGTCTTGACAATTCCATCACCCTGAGGTCCCTGGGATTACTCCTTGCTCTCAACTTCTGTAGTATGAATTGTCTAAACTACTTACCTTGGTACTAATTAAGTACTAGTTTAGATTATATACCTTATGTATTTGCCCTATTCTCCTAATTAGAACGAAAGTTCTTAAGAAGAGGGGATAAGTTTACATTTAAAAGCAAACTAAATAAAGTTACATGACACAGTATGAACCAGTCCTTCTAGCACACTCATTGGAAAAGTGACCTACAATACAAAGTTTGTGGTTAGAAGGACTTTATCGCAACATCTGTTACAGAAATATGCAAATCCAAGTCTGAATACAAGGGAGGGTCACAAGCTCAGAGGTAGGAGTTCTGTTTATACCCAGAATGCCGCTGCTAAACTTTTTGTGGCCCAGAATTCTGCACAGCTTTAGTAACAAGGCCGGAGAAAGGACAGTCCTGTGAATGAAAGGACACTGACCCACTCTCTGCTGCAGCTACTCACAGCCTGTTTGTCCTTTGGCAAGAAAGGGTGTGCTGCTGCAACAGCAGCAAGGTTCTACTCAGTTCTCAGAGTTAAATGAGTGGGCAATGTCATGCAACTGTGAACAGGAAGGGTGGCCTTCAAAGCCCAGTCTAACTCTAAAACCCCTGTGCCTTCCCTACCCTGTATTAGTGAAGTTTTCTAAGGGCAGAGAGTGTCTTCCTCATCACCACATCATCAGCGTTGAGCACCAGTGTGTGCTACATTATAGGTGTTAGAACACCTTAAGTGCCCTTACGGAAGGAAAGAACAGGGGTGAGCTCAAAGACTGGGAAGACTGAAGGAGACGACAGCATTCCAGTCTAATTCAGTTCAAATTGAGTGAGATCAAATCCTATTTCATCAGCTGTGTGACCATGGAGAAATTACTCAATTGCAATTTTCTTATCTGTCAATGGGGATGATAATAGAATTGACCTTACAGGGAGGACTAAGTAAGTTAAAACACAAAGTACTTAGAAGAAGGCCTAGTACAAAGCCCTAAGTAAATGTTGGCTATGACTATTACTTGCTACACAAATTAGCAATGAAAGCAATTAGATAAGATTATAAAATAGTTAGAACATAAAGGGTTAAAATCAATCAGCAAAAATATTCTGCATGACAAAGAAACAAACAGCAAAAATAGGAGTTTTAAAATGTTAACACATAGATCTACACAGTACACATTCAGATATAAATAAATAGGATTTCAGAATGTTTTTAAAGTTTTAAATCTCATATATTTATAATATCAGGTGGATAAAAAGTAAAAATGTGGAGATACCAAACAAATTATATTCCAAAGTTTCTACACCTTTCAGAAATAAATCTCTTCAAATTTCTGTGAGATTTAAAAATACCTTTAAGATTAAATCTGTAACTCATGGAAAACAAACAACCAACCAACCCTACTACTATGGGAATTTACACACACACACACAATAGCAAATATAATGGTAAATATAATGGATCTTCTCTGCAACTATCATCAAGCTTCAACAACTATCCACATTTTGTTACTTTTGTATAATATCTTTTTAATAACAAAAAATAGAATTTTTAGCCTTCTCTGAAAGGCTGAAATGGCTAAGAAAAATGCCAAGTAAATTTAAGTACCAGTTACAAGAAAGCCAAGTGAAACTGGCTTGTTATTTTACCTTTTTTAAATAAAAATAAATAAAAATGGAATAAAGCTTTGAGAAGAACAACACTTACTGGATGATGAGGTCGCAAATGAAAAGTATGAGGTGATACTACGGCTACAGCAAAGAAACGAAGAAATACAAAGCTGCTCACTGCAGAATACTGAACATGAGGGTCATCTGCAGGAAAAAAAATGGTGAAATGTCATGCACAAAAACACTGAATTAAAAAACAAAGATGACAAAGTAAAAAATATTGAAAAAAACATAAACTAAATAGGAGATCAATACAATTTGTCTAGTGGGGATTGAGTTGATGAAATGGTACTAATGATTATGACTAAATTAAAGTAATGATTATGACTAAATTAAACCTCTGGCTAAAAAAATCTGAAAGGAACAATAAAAAATAATTAATAAAATGAAAGGCAAAGCTACCAGGTCTTCAGAAATATTTTACTTTGGAAAATACCTCTTTGCTCATCTGCAAGAAGAGACTCCTGAAATTGCAACAATAAAAGTGGTCTCTAGCACTACCTAGTGGTTATACTGAAACCCTTAAGACTAGGATACATTATTTTCAGTTCTAGGATATTGTTTCAATTTTCCCTCAAAAGTCTTGATAACATCAAAGATGATGCAATAAAAACAACTAAGTGAAAATCTTTCCTTTAAAAAAGGTATCAATATTCCATATAAAAATGAAGATGAACTGAAGACCATTTTTGTTTTTTGTCATTTCACCTACAGCTTTTGTTTCAGACTGGAGTCAACACTTAACCTGACAATGAGATGACAGATGCAAGTGGTGAGGGGGGAGAAGGTCTGTATTTGGTTTAACTCTTGTAAGTCACTCAACAGGTAATCATGGGCAAGTCATTTAACCTGTGCTTCTTTAGTAATTGCTGTACACTCATTGTCTCCTCCCTGACTTTCCACTCACCTTCCTAAGGTAACAGAAGAACAAATGGGAAAATATGAAATGTTTCCTACCAACAAAACTATCACTACTGTAGTCTACTGAGAATATGAAAACATACGAACATTTAAGCCAACAAAAAGAATAGAAGACACATTTGCATTTATAAAAAGCCATAAAATGTGTTTTAGATCATTTCTGTAATCATAATTAAACATACTTTAAGGCCAAGATCAGTGGGTGGTGTAGAGTACAATGACAATTGTATGCTTTGTATTCTTTGGAATAAGCCAGACTCAGGTTGGAGACCCTTCTTTCTGCTGGCCATGTCTTGGACCTTGGGCAAGTTACATAACTTTTCTAAACCTCAGTTTCATTACTTACCTAAGGGGAGCAGTACCTATGAGTGAGTGTGAGCGTGAGAACAGGAGATCACACATACGGTGGTTGTGAGCATGAGAGTAGGAGACAATGCATATGGTAGTGTAGGCATGAGAGTAGGACTGTGTGTGTTCACAAAATAAACACTCATTGTGTTTGTCATGATTTAACTCACTATTTAAAAGTATAATTTCAGTGAGCATCTTGCCATATGTTTAATGTCTCTGCTCCCCTTATTTGTGTTGTAAAAACTAGATTTAGTATACTTACTTGAAGTTGATTATGTCTTTAGTAGAATTAGCAAAGACATCAAGGGCTGAATTTATACACGTTAGTTAGACAATTCAGTCCTACAACTTTACCACTGGGTAAATTTAGTGGAAGGACAGATAACTGTATACACTGTGTGTGCACATACATATACATACACTTGAAAGAACATGGTAAAAATAGCAAAATTTCTTCAGATGGTTACAGAAATACGCTTATACTCTCACACGGCTGGGTAAGACTAATAATTTAAGTAGCTACCTTACCTCCTCTCCCCTCCCCCTATTACAGGCAGATCTGGAAAAACAGCTATAGCAAAGTTATTTACTTATCAGACATGCATAAAAGTAGAATAACTCCAAATATTGACAATCAGAGATAGCAACGTTTCTAAACAAAGCCTTGACATAGCCGCTTTTGCAAAATTAAAGCATGTGTTGATTAACATATGTATCTCAAAATTCTATGTCTATTACAACAGAGATGTTTCTAATGTCTCCAGACATTTCTGTAAAATTGTCCTACCACCAAAACCTTAGCATTCGCAAACTGTCAAATCCAGTCACAGTTGTATTGAACTAAAAATTCTCATTATTTAAATGCACACAAGTGACAAAAGTAGCTGGTACAAATTACAAAGGTGTTTTTGTTTATTACATTTAACAATCTCGTAAGTACCTAGTATAAATGTTTATTATGTTACAGTTCTAAATGTTTGCCTTTCTTAAAAATAATGGTGATTTTTTATTTGTTCTTTGTATAAAGTTGTCATTATATTGAAATAAAACAATTTGTTTTGAGACTGTAAGGAAATTAAAGTAGTTTCATTAAAAAGCTGTATTTATTTTGAAAAGACTGTACCTATAAACCTTAAACATTGTACATAAGCCAAATCCACAGTAAATCTACACAAAAATATCCAATACAGAAAAAGAAATGGCATGTTTTAGTAAAACAAGTCACTTACTAGGAAATCG